>NC_084467.1:114368055-114695277 GCF_027409185.1 Cynocephalus volans | reverse complement strand
AGGGTTGTGTCTATTTCTAGGCTCCTTGAGTGGGGCTATGAATCTGTCACAGCATTGGAGTCCCTTTCTGACAGCACTTTTGTCTCCCTCAGTTCCAGTGTCTCGCCCTGTCCTCACCCTCAGGATGCCCAGGACCCAGGCTGTGGTGGGGGACATGGTGGAATTTCATTGTGAGGCCCTGAGAGGCTCTCCCCCAATCCTGTACCAGTTTTATCATGAAGATGTCACCCTGGGGAGGAGCTCAGCCCCTTCTGGAGGAGGAGTGTCCGTCAAGCTCTCCCTGACCACAGAATACTCTGGAAACTACTCCTGTGAGGCTGACAATGGCCTGGGAGTGCAGCACAGTCACAGAGTGAGTCTCAAAGTCACAGGTAAGCAGGATATGGCCACAGCAGTTAACAGCCAACAACAGGGTATGTCTTCTCATGAACAGAGCTCCACTGGGGTATTTGCTGGCATGATATCCCAGCAGATACCTCACTTTTTCTGCCTCCACCTAGGAGTTCTGGGATTCTTTCTTGTGATTCCACACTCAGTAACAGACCATTCCTTTATTTCTTCTGTCATTGTCATCAATAGCCAAATAATCCACACAGTTTTTTTCTAGTAGAGGCACAGAGACTTTCCAAAATACCAGATATATGGTGATAGTTCAACAATTACTGACTGTATTAGTCAGAGTTCTCCAGAGAAAGAAAATCAATAGGATATGTTATAAATATAAGAGAAGGGCTGTATTAGAAGAATTAGCTCACATGATTGTGAAGAGAAGTCTCACAATAGGCCATCTGCAAACTGGATGCCTGTATGTGGCTCAGTCCAAGTCCAAAGGCCTCAAAACCAGGGAAGACAATGGTGTCCTTGGTGTAAGTCCCAGAACACAAAAGTTGAAGAGTCTCAAGCTGTGACATCCACAGACAGGAGAGAAGAGCATCTCCTAGATCCAGCGGATAGAGGGAGTGATTTGCCTTTTTTTTTTTTTTTTTCCGTTTTTTGTTTATTCTGGGCCCCCATTGGATTGGATGGTTCTGGCCCATATTGAGGGCAGATCTTTCCCACCCAGTCCACTCAAGTTCTCATGCCAATCTCTCCTGGAAACACTCTCACAGACACACCTAAAAAAGATAGCTTTACCACGTTTCTCGGCATTCCTTTATCTAATCAAGTTGACATCTAAAATTAACCTTCACACTGACAAAGGAACGTGGTTTAAAAATTCTATTTCTGAATTCCTTTGTCCAGGAAAAATGACCATGCCATTTCTTGGCATTGTTTTCTGCCCCTACCCTGATCCAATCTAAATCCCTACTTGGTTCCGTGGACTGTTAAGCAAAGTGTCTCTTCCTGTGGATAACACCATCCATCAGAGCAGCAGGGCTCTCTCGTGGCCTCCAGATTCCAGTGACCTATCTGGCCTTTTTACTTTCTCCAAATGCCTTCTGACTCTTTGAGGTCAGTAGTCTGATTTAATCTGATGTCCTCAGTATCCCCTAACAAAATTTTTCTTCACCAGGGTCACCAAGTCATCTTGTATTTCTCACTTCCAGCCCATATTGGCAATGAGCCATGAGCCCAGCAACTTAGGAGAGATCCTCCTGACCCCCTGGTCCAAACCATTGTTATTTCAAAGTGCCCAGAATTTGGAGGGTGGAATAGGGCACCGGGACATAGGAGAAGATAGCAGGATAAAAGATACGGTGATTCCCAGTGACTCAAACCTTTACATTCTCTGGATTTTGCCATAGATTCTTGTTCTCCAAAGATTCCAAACTATTATAACACTTAATGACATTTTGGTTAATAATGACCTTTCCTATGGGTCAAACGTGGGTTATGACTTAGGGAGGTATTAGAACCTGGGAGTGCCAGAGAATATGCTGAAACTGGGATTCCAGTCTCAAACAAGAAAATATTTATTTATACGACCTTGAATGAGCCTCTTTTCTAGTCTTGTCCTCAGTATCCTCACTTATAAAATAATTGAGTCACATAAGTCACAGAAGTACAAAAATTTTTTATCCCACATTACTTTCAGTCAAAAGTATTGAATATGCACCCCGAATATTTATTTACTAATTATATGTACGACTGTACTAACTTAATGTGCACATTGCAAAACAGAGAAATATTAATTAAATAAGGATGAAATAAGCATTTTGAAAACTTTGACTTAGAATCTTGGACTAAAGTTATAATTGAATATACTTCATTTATTTTGAAAACCTTAGTTTACTTCTTGTGGTACAGTTATCTGAGGTCTGTTTCTCAGGTTGGATTACTCCAACTGGTATCAGTGGATGTTGTTGCTTAAAAGCCATCTTACCAATATAT
Source organism: Cynocephalus volans (assembly GCF_027409185.1). Classification (NCBI taxonomy): domain Eukaryota; kingdom Metazoa; phylum Chordata; class Mammalia; order Dermoptera; family Cynocephalidae; genus Cynocephalus; species Cynocephalus volans. The sequence goes on along the minus strand of NC_084467.1, from coordinate 114,692,946 downwards.
GTAGATCCAAGTGGAAGCCGAGCATCACTGTTGGTCTTTCAAATCCATTGGCACTCATTTTTCAATCCCATACACTGTGTAAAGACTTTCATTGAAATTTGGCTAGTAAGTTTACATTTTCCTGGATGTCAACCAGCCACTCTTTTAAAGTAAGTGGGAAGTGCTGCATGTTTGAATTTATAACAAATGGGTTCCAAATGAATTTGGAAGAATAATAATCTAGCTGCAACATTCTGTTTCCATGGCTTTTTAAGGGTGCAGATAGGAATTTTTAAAGTTCACTTATTTACATTTCCTGGTAATAAAACTACACAGAAATGTAAATATTTTCAACAATATTTTATGAAATATTATCTCCATGGCATGAATTTAGAAAAGTATTAACAATATGAGTACCGTTAAAAGGTCACATGTGACATGTGGCCTGAGCAGGAGCACCAACTCGAATATTAGTAAAGCTAAACATGTTTCTTACTTTCAAGCTGGAAACTAAATGTTCTTAATATATTCTTATATTTTCTTTTCACACCCCAATGAGACATCTTGCACCCCACCTTGGAGACCACTGAACTTGATGGTCTTGGTCTCTTTCAGCCCTAGAATTCTCCAATTTTAGCGGAATGTGCATATGATACCAGAGTTCAGTGAGCCCTGGAGGAAGGCATGCAATGGAAAAAGCTGGGGATCTGCTCCCAGAATGCAGAAGCCCAGAGATGTGGGTGGAAAGGCACACCAAGATGCACAAAGCAGCATATAAAGACTTCACCCTCAGACCCTCTGCATCCCGCCCAGGTCACTTTACATTGCAGAGGACACACAGAAGGGCCAAACAAACCATCTGTTTCAGTTTAGCAGGAATTTACATTTCCGGTACTAGGATTTGGCATCTCTACCATGAGGAGATAGCAGGTGCTATCTTTCTTGCAGCCAGCAGATGGCTCATTTTCAAGTCTAATCATTGCTGTTCAGGGTAAGGTCCCCACGTTCACACTCACTCCCCTTTACCAATCTCTGAAGAAAATCAGGCTGAAGATCTTACCCACCTTCTCTTGCCAATGATGCACACAGCTTATATCTAAAGCACTGCACACAGATTGGTTCATCCAGATTTACTCACAACTTAGCAGAAACAGCAATCTGACAGTTCACATTCCACACTAATGGTTTTCTATTCTTCTCGGTGTCCTATTTCTATACACATGAATTAAAATGGAAATCATTGTTGCTAGTGCTGTATCTGGACATTTTTGTGCCAATTTGTATCAATTCAGTCATCTATTCAATCAATAATTGGTGAATTATTAAGCACTTTTACATGGCAGGCTAAATTCCAGCAGCTGGAAATACAGGAATGAACAGATAAGTCTCCCTTCTTATGGAACTTATGTTCTATTGAGGGAATCAGATACACAACAGTTCTAGATAGATGAATGGGCAGATAGGTAGATCGTAGATAGTGCTAAATGCTATGTAGAAAAATAAAGCAAGGTTTGGGTGGAGAGTAATGAGGTCCTACTTTAGACAGGTGTGAAAGTCTTGGTCTTAGAGCTGAGATTCAGGAATGATCAGAAAAAAACCTTGATCTTAGTTATTATTTCTGTTGATAATAACAGCTATCATTTATTGAACACTTTACACACATTATTCTTACTAAAATAGCTTGAGACATAATCTATTATTAGTTCCATTTTACAGAGGAATAAACTGAGACTTAGAGAAATTAAAAATCAATATTACAGAGGCAGAGAAAGAATTAAAGCCCAGGCTTTTCTGAATCCAGGTCCATGTGATTACTACTAAACTATGCTGTATATTCCTTTATTAAGTTCTTTTAAATGCATACTTAAGCAAAACTGCCAAAGAACTATTTTTCCTCCCTCAGTTCCAGTGTCTCGCCCTGTCCTCACCCTCAGGGCCCCAGGGGTCCAGGCTGTAGTTGGCAACATAATGGAGCTTCACTGTGAGGCCCTGAGAGGCTCTCCTCCGATCCTGTATTGGTTTTATCATGAGAATGTCACCCTGGGGAACAGCTCAGCCCCCTCTGGAGGAGGAGCATACTTCAACCTCTCTCTGACTGCAGAACATTCTGGAAATTTCTCCTGTGAAGCTGCCAATGGCCTGGGGGCCCAGCGCAGTGAGACAGTGGCACTCAAAGTCACAGGTGGGTTAATGGTACCCGGACTAAAGGTTACAGTTATGGTCAATAAAATATTTTTCCAATAGATCGTACATATTCTACCAGTGTCAAGGAGTTTTTGAACATTCACACCAAGGCCTAGAGCTTCTGGAGATTGATATTGATTTCATGGAGGAGAGGGAAAGGAAATAAAATTTAATCTTATATTCTGCTAACCACCCTTTAGATGCCATTGTTTTGAATAATTACAAATTATACTGGTGGTAATTCAAATGGAGAAAGAAGAATTTGGCAAATACCTGCCCTGATAGATCTCTAGCTCCTACCTGCATGGCTTTTGTCTAGATTCAAAACTCTTTGCTACTGAAACTCAAGTATAGATCTCCCCACTCAGGGACTTCCAGGATCAGAACTGGCCTTACCACTGCTGGAGTCATCGGGGGGCTGCTCGGCATCCTTGGTCTCGCCACTACTGCTGCTCTGCTGGGTCACCTCAGGACCCAGAGGAGATTGGGTGGGTGTCTATGTCTTACCTTTTGATGTTGTGACTTTTTCCATTGCTATAAAAATTTGGAGTTGTGTAATGCATCCTATAAATGCCAATTATTCCCTTCCAAGTACTAGACACTCAGTTCTACAGTACTGCTCACTGTCATTCTGTATGTAATAGTCACAGAAAAGATAGGATAAACTTCTCAATGAAGTTTTTACCTCATGTATTTAATTTGAGATTTAAGTGTGAGATAGCAGAGTTTTGCTTCCAATTAAAAATTAGAAAGTTAATTATTAACTGTGTCATCTCTATTCCAAAGCTTACTGAAAACAAAAAGGACAAAAAAAGTAGAGAAACCCCTTCATTTGTAACAAAGAATGAAAAATCATCATAGTACAAACCATAAACTCTGAGATATATTTGGATACCAGCCAAATATAGTGACTCTTGGATACAATTAATAGAGAATGCTGAGAATGAGATTAAAAATTCAATTTCTGATTGTTGATAGTATATAAAATACAAATGGTTTTGGTACATTAATTATATATCCTGAAACCTTGATAAACTCACTTATTAGTTCTAGTATCTGTTTTATAGATTTTTTCAGATTTTCTGCATGGATGATCATGTTGCCTGCTAATAAAGACAGTTTTACTCCTTTCTTCCCAGTCTTTTTTTTTTTTTTTTTTTTTCTTTTCTTTTTTCTGATCAGTAAGAAGATCATAACCCTTGGCTCAGTGCTGTCTGCACCATGCTCAGCCAGCGAGTGCACCAGCCATCCCTATATAGGATCCGAACCTGCGGCCTTGGTGCTACCAGTGCTGCATGCTCCCAAGTGAGCCACAGGGTCGGCCCCCTTCCCAGTCTTAATTTCTTTTATTTCTTTTTCTTGCTTGATGGCATTGTCTAGAACCTCCTGTATGATGTTGAATAGGAGTGGTGAGAGCACAAGTGGTGTCGTGTTCCTGATCTTAGGGGGAATTATTCAGTCTCTCACCATTAAATATTATGTTAGCTGTGGGGGTTTTTGTAGGTGCTTTGTACCTGGCTGAGGAAACCCCTACTTTTTCTAATTTGCTGAGAATTTTACAGCAATAGGTGCTTGCTAAATGATATTTTTACATTGATTGAAATAATCATATGATTTTTTAAAAACTTAATATAAGGCAAATTTTGAATGTTGAAGCAGCCCTTGCATTTCTGGGGTCAATCCAACTTGGCCATGATTGTTGGATATGATTTGCTAAAATTTTGTTAAGAAGATTCACTCCATGCTTATGGGGGATATTTGTTGGAAGTTTTCTTTCCTTGTCATGCCTTTTTATGACTTGGTGTTGAGGTAATACCCACTAATTTATCACTTCCAGTTTTTTCATTCCTTTTTGAATATGCATATTTCCACCTGGTATCATTTTTGCTCTGCCCAAAGGACTTCTTTTAACATTTCTTATAGTGTGGGTCTGCTGGTGAGCTTGACTGGTAGTGTTGCTCAGTTCTCCTACGTCCTTACTGATTTTCTGTCTACTTGATCTACCAATTATTGAGATAGAGATATTGAAATCTTTACCTAAAATTATGGATTTGTCCATTTCTTCTTGCAATTCTATTAGGTTTTACTTTTAAAATTTTATGTGACTTATCAGGTGAATAAATGTTTGAAATTGTTATGTGTTTTTGATGAATTAACCACTTTATCCTTATGAAATAGTCTTCTTTATACTTCGTAGGATTGTTTACTCTGAAATCATCTTTGTCTGATATTAATGTATTCATATAATTAGTGTTAGCATGGAATTTATTCTTCCGTCCTTTAACTTTTAACCTCTTTGTGCCCCTGTATTTAAAGTGCATTTTAATAGATAGTGTATGGTTAATTCATGCTTATTTTAAAGTGCAATATAACAGTCTCTACCTTTTAAATGAAGTATTTAGACCACTTACATTAATGTAATTATTGATATGGTGGGATTTGTCTGTTTTTCTATTTGTTCCATTTTTTTTCCTCTTCCTTTTTTTCTATTTACTTTAGGATCAATTGAGCATTTTTATGATTCCATGCTATTTCCTTTGTTGGCTTATTAGCTATAATTATTTGTTTTGTGATTTTAGTGATTTTTTTAGAGTTCATAGTATGCATCTTTAACATATCACTGTCTATCTTCAAGTGATATTATATCACTTCACATATAGTATAAGAATCCTACTGTACTGTACTTCTATTTTCTCCCCCCAGCTACATTGTTACTATTTTTGTAAACAATAATTCATCTTTTAAAGATATCTACATATGAGAAAAATATTTTGGGGGGAGTGAAGTTATCTTTTTTTTATTATTGGTTATGAATATTCATGAGATACAAAGCTGATTGTCACCCCTCATGCACATGATGTGAGGGCCAGATTCATACTGGCAGCATGCCCATTACCCCAAATTACACTTATACCCCATGTCCCCTACCCAATTATCCACACCCTCCCCCTTTTTTCCCCCCACTCCACTTTGTAGCCCAAGGAATGTTCTCTCCCTCTGCAAGTCCAACGCACTACTGTGGTCTTTCTTTCCTTCCTTCTGTCTCTTTTAGCTCCCACATATGAGTGAGTACATGCGGTATTTATCTCTCTGTGCTTTGCTTATTTCACTCAACATACGTATCTCCAGGTTCATCCATGTTGCTGCAAATGGAAGTATTTCATTCTTTTTTATGGCAGAGTAGTATTCCATGGTGTGAGAAAAATATTATGTGTTTACTACATATTGACAGTTGTAATATTCTTTATTTCTTTTTGTATATCCATATTTCCATCTGGTATTATTTTCTTTCTGCCCAAGGGACTTCTTTTAACATTTCTTTTTCTTTTTTTTTTTTTTTTTTTGACTGGTAAGGAGGTCACAACCCTCGGCATGGTGTGGTCTGCACCACGCTCAGCCAGTGAGCACACAGGTCATCCCTATATAGGATCCAAACCCACAGCCTCAGCGCTACCAGTGCCGCACTCTCCCGAGTGAGCCACGGGGCAGGCCCTTCTTTTAACATTTCTAATAGTATAGGTCTGTAGCTTTTATATGTCTGTAAAAGTCTTTATTTTTCATTAATCTATAAAATATATCTTTGCTGGTAAAGAATTCTAGGTAGACATTTTTTTCTTTCATTGCTGTAAAGATGTTTTTCCACAATCTTCTCATGTGCATTGTTTCCAACCAGAAATCTGCTGTCATCTTTATCTTTGTTCTTCTGTAACTGCTTTTTATTCTCTGAATTTTTTTTTTTTTTTTATTAATCAGAAATCTTTAAATGTATGAACTCTTTTATTCAGTGTTTTGGCTTGTAAGATCTCAAGACTTTAGATTTTGTAATTGCTAATTCTTTACTTTTTGTCTGGCCCTACATGTGGAATATGACATGGCATCTCCTTTTCTGTCAGGCCAAATGTTTATATAATCTTTTTCTCATGGTTTATACTGAAAACCAAGCAAATAAACAAATAAAACATTTGGACCTCAATTAATAGAAAACCTTACATATTTTCCCTAAAGATTCTGATCAAGCATTTTCCTCTTACTTTTATTTTCAAGTCAATCAATGAGCCTCCATCTGTCTGCTTCTTTGTAAGAAACATGACACCAAACTGATATTTCAAAGCTGCTTAGTATTTTCTTAAATAAGACTACATATGAAATTATGTGTGTGTATTTATAATTTTTTAAATATATAAACAGTGTAAGAACACTAAGCCCAATAGTACTCTTCACAAAACCTGTCATTCATTTAGAGTCTATTATATGCAATGTTATAATTTGTCTAATTCCATCAATTGTTTATTAAGTAAGTACAATTCAACCAATATCATTATAACTATTTTAAAGATGAAGAAATGAAGGTTTGGGAAGTTAAGAAACTTTCCAAATTCACATAGCTATTAAGAGTCAGAGTTAGACCTTAGTTAGGGTCTTCCTAACCCTTGAGTTCATGCTCTCTCCAGTATACCTTGATGACTTGTGAAAGGCTAATTACACCTCCAACTTTCAAATTACTTTTCCTTTTTCTCTCTCATTGTCTGCCTGCGATTTAATTTATTAATCTGTAACATACTAGAAGAAGACACTAGAATTTCAGTGCTGAAGTTAATAATGTTTAAAAACAGATGGCTCAGTTAGTACAACACCAGGGAAGAAAAGAATATTGTCTGTCATTTTATGTGATCCATGTAAACAGAAGCCCAGGTGGTTCTCTCTGCCAGATCCAGAGGAAGTGTTTTATTTATTTACTTTTTTTTCAGAATTTTTTTGAAAGTGCTGTTTTAAGTAACAAATTCATTATGATAGTTCACCAAGCAGCAAGTGGATCTCTGTCTTTCTCTTCTCAAAGTCTTGCCTACTGTACCCCTCATGGCAGATTCTCCTTTCTCATCACTAAGTAGATTTCTCAGGGAGGAGCTCAGACCTTCCAATTTTTTCTAAAAGTGAAGATTTCTGCTCCTTGCCTCAGTTCACCCTAAAAGTTATCAAAAAGAAAGATAAATTTATTGACTCTACAGTTGAACTGCTTGGGTTGAAATTCCAGTAATATAACTTGCCAACAACCTGATATTAGGCAAGTAAATTAAACTGTCAAAACTCCAGGATTTTTTTTTTCTTTTTTCTTTATAATAATATCTACCTTTTAGGAGCTATGAGACAATCTAAATAAACTTCTTAGCATAGTGCCTGGCCTATATGTCCTCAGGAATTATTAGCTGGTATTATAAATAGCCAGCTCTGTGGGTCTCAGTTTTTTCTTTTATAGATGAGGAGATAAACTGATATCCAGATGCATCCTGGGACTGAGGTAACCCACCCACAGGGAAGATACTGGTTGTTGATTGATGTGTATTGCCATTGCTCTGAGGAGAGAAATATAGGCCCAGATCAGGACTACACACCTCCAGCTTAACTCAGGAGGCCTGGTCCCCAAGGACATGGCTTGCGGGCGTTGTTCAGTTATTTTTCATGGGAGTCAGTGCTGGTTTGTTCACTTTGTGTTCTCTGAGCCCAATAAGACAGATATAAAGACAGATGAAAAAGGCAGCTGACAGGGATGGGAAACTGGGAGGCAGCTTATTATAGCGGTAGGCCAGAAGGACTTCAATATATCAGTGATGATGGAAACCTTCTATATTTTTAAGGCTGACAGGGTAGACTTCAAGATTAGACTTACTTTTTATAAAACTGTCAACTTGTCCTTTTTTTTTTTTTTTTAGCTAGTAAGGGGATCACAACCCGTGGCTTGGTGTCATCCACACCACGCTCAGCCAGCGAGCACACTGGCTATCCCTATATAGGATCTGAACCCACGGCCTCGGCGCTACCAGCGCCAAACTCTCCCGAGTGAGCCATGGGGCCAGCCCAACTTGTCATTTTTTTTAGTTCTCAAAGTACATACTTTGTTTAACAAATCTGTATTTGACTATTTTCAACTGCTAGTCATGGCACTGGGAATACAAAAAAATTAAGACAAGATCTTCAACCTCAAGTACCACATCCTTTCAGAAAGGATAGAGTGAGAGACAAACATGAAAATAGATAGTTATGATACAATGTAGTTGTTTTAGTATTAAATGGTTATATGTGCATGGAGGCAGGTCACTTAACTCAGCCTTTTGGCATCAGAGGAAGCTCTGGAGGAGGAAAGATAGGTTGGAATTAGCCAGGTGGAAAAGATGGAAAGATGAGGTATGGAGAAACCATATTTACCCCCAATGACGTTCAGTTCAGTGCCACTGAAATGGATTTGTAGGGATCACAATGAGAAATAGAGAGGATTGAGCTTACTGTGATAGTCCCATTGATTCATACTTGTGTGCGGATTCTGTGTCAATTTTAAGCCCTGCTGGCCTCTGTAGGTCTCAGGCTCCTTGTTTTCTAAGTCATAGGGCTGCAGTCAGGATAGAAGAAGGGGTGTGGAGGAAGAACTTAGTCCCGAGTTACATATTAACATGTCTCGCTTCTGCTGCTCACTCATAGCTACTTGGAGTTGCTATTCGCGTAGCTGTTAATGATTGAAATGATTCAGAATAAGTACGATTCAGGGCAATTGTCTTCTAAGACCCCACCTTCCTCACCTATAATGTGACATGGGGGAGGTGGAGCTGGATGTTCCCTAAGATTGCCAATACTGAGATCTACAATCAATCTGATAATAGGATAGAGCACTCTAACGTAGAGCATATTATCCACACAGCTCACTTACCATCAATGTGCCTTTGTTTTGCAGGAGAACTTTCTGCCACTGGAACATCTAGGTGAGGTCTCCACTTGTGCGGCCAACATTTTCATGATTTATTTATACCTACAAGACAGGAACATGGAATTATGTACATTTTAAGAAGATTTTAATGGACTTTATATTAACATTTTAACCTTATTATGGAATCCAAAAATGTGATCAGAAGGCCACTTTCAGTCATATTTGTGAATAATACTCACTTGACGTCTACTTCGTCACAGGATGCATTTTGTTTGTGATCCATGTTAATTTATCTGCTTCCTTAAAAGTGCTCCAGTAGAGAATTGATCACTAATGACATCATCTTTTATAGGCTCCAATTAATTAATTCCCTCATTCCTCATTCCTCCACTCATACATCCATTTTAGGAAATGATTATTGAATGCTAACAAAATTCAATTCACAATATTAACTGCAGAAAAAAATTAGCTTAAAAAACAAAAAACAAAAACAAAACAAAAAAACCACAATGCTTTTCTTGAAGAGCCCTCATAATATCTTACAGGAAAAGTAGATTATTACAATATGAGGTAGGAAATTAAAAGAAGCCTTTTAGAAAAGACAGAGATTATGTTTTTTAAGAGTTTAGAAGTCTTTTTATATAAATATTTAAGCTTTTATATTTTTAAAATTAGCCAAATATGATTTTTTACCATATGAAAGAGGCCCTCAGACTGTGAGGCTTTTGCTCTCTGTCCTTGCCTGGCCTGTCCTGCCCTGAATCTTGTGCCACACTCCTTTGGGTATTTTCTCAAAAGAGCCATGCAGAAGCAGCCACAATATTTTTACATGAATCATGCTGAGCTCTGTGCCTTTTTGGATGTTGATTTCCCTGAGATTTTGAGTAGTTCACAAGTACTTTTTATCTATTGTCTCTTTCCTCTCTGTCACATTACAGTCCCAAAGAGTGTCCCGAGCCTTCCTCGTCCAGGCCTTTCAGCATAGACCCCCCAAATCCCATCTACTCTGAGCCTCCAACCCAGATGGCACTGCAACCAGTGTACAGCAATGGTGAGGACTTTCTTTATTGGTGGGGGGCTCCAGATTTGAACATGGGAGGGTGGAGGAGCAACAGCCCATGGCCTTGTCATATCCAATTTAAAAATGACATTCCTAACATTATATTGGGGACAGTAGATGGCTATAAACTTGATGGCTGGGAAGGAGAGTCTAGAATTTGGGCTCTTGACTATAGCAAACTATGATATTGTATCTTTTTTCACAGTAAATCCTGGAGATAGCAACCTGGTTTATTCCCAGATATGGAGCTTCCAGCATACAAAAGAAAATTCAGGTGAGATACCTTTCAGACAAGTAGAGGTGAGCTGGCAATCTATCATGATGAGCTTGCCCCTAGCACATTCCAAGAGGGATCTCAGGATGGAAAAGAGATGCTACCCTTGGGAAAAGAGATGCTATCTTTGGGAAAACCCTTTATATCAGGGTTTCTCAGCTTCAGCACTTATTGACATTTGGACCCGGATAGTTCTCTGTTTGCAGGAGCTGTTCTGTACATTTTAGAATGCTTAGCAGCACTCCTGGTTTCTGTGTACTAGATGCCTGTAGCACCTCCCCAAAATGTGACAACCAGCAAGGGGTTATCAGATCCAGCAAGAGGTCTTTGATCAAAGAGTCATCTTAAACACAAGTCCAACATGGAAGGCTTTACCTGTTTCTCCTATATTGTCAATCATATAATCTATCAACTCCCTCTTACCTGTCCACACTGCCACTATTACCCCATAAACTCTCTGAGGACAGACTCTGTGACTTTTTAACTAGTGTATCCATAGCATCTAGCTCATGCTTGCAAAACTGGAGGTCCCCTGAAATATTTTTGAATGAATTAATGAATTAATTATTTTTTTGAATGAATTAATAAACACTAAATTAAGCCTCTCAGAATCTAATGTGTAGACAATTGTAATTCTCTTAACTGGTCTTTTTATTTCTAATCTTGTTCTCTTCCAAGCTTCCAACAGTCTGTTTCCAGCATGATCCTTCTGAGATGCACCATTGATCATATCAGTGCCTAGATTAACTATCATCAGTGACTCTCCATTTCAAAGCATGACCCTTTCCTCTCTGCACTTTACACCTCCTCCATCTTTGCCTTATGTCCTTATTCTACCAGTACTGAACTCGGCATTTTCATGCTTTGGCACTCATGCTTCTTATTTGTCCTGAAATGTCTTTGCTCCTCATTTACCTGGTGACCCCTGCTCACATTTGAGGACACAGCTCAGGTACCACTGTGAAACTCACAGTGATTCTCTCCACCTCTCCCCAAATCCTAACCTCGGAGGAACTGATTAGTCTTTGTGGCAACAGCATTGTTCAATATGTGTTTCCACCTTGGTGCACATAAATATTGCATTTGTTCCCATGTCTATTTCTCCCCTTCAAAATTGTAGGCTCCTTGATCATATGGACTGAGTTTCTGCCATTTCTGTCTCCTTGTAACTTACCTAATGCCTATTAGAAGGTCATTGTTCAATAAATGCTTCTGGGATGAATATGAATAAATAAATTAAAAAGATACAAAGAATCCCTTGGAAGGATAAAAGAAATGCACACGCTGAATTTTCCTAGTGCTCCACTGCAAATCTTTGGCTTCTTGAGAAACTGCTGTGTGGTCTTAGAATGCCAACCCCTTCTCTGGCCTCTTCCAAATTTCTTGTGCAAAGTGAAGTAAATCATATTTTTCTCCTTCTCCCAGATGATCAATACAGTCATAGAGACCCATGACGGGTGACGGGAGGTGCTCTGCTAGGGTTGTGACAAGCAGAGGAGCAAGAAGGAAATCATCATGAAAGTCGTTCTAGGCATTCGGTAGGCAGAGGAAAGGCTTTAATAGTGTGTGTACATATTGAGGGGAGGAGGACTTTTTCTGTAAGGGCTTAGAAGAATTCAGCAGAGGAAACAGTCAGGAGACAAGAAGCAGAGGTAAGATTGGCTTGAAATGCATTGCAGGTAGATTGTAAATTGGAATATATTGCCCGCAGTTTAATACTTTTCTCCCACCCAACAGCAAATTCACCCAGGGTACATCGGGAGGATGAGGTGAGTCACATTTCCTGGCTTTCTTTTCTCTCTGCTCTTCCTCACTTGTGTTTAGGTACTTATTGTTTGTGGGGTTTTTTTCACCAGGAACCAGCAGTCTTTTATTCAGAGTTGAAGAAGGTGCAGCCAGGTGACTCTGCAAGGCAGACCAGCAGTAGCGGCAGTGTCCACGAAGATGACACAGAAAACTACGAGAATGTCCCATGTGCATCATCTGCCTCAGCCCACTAGCCCCCTACCCAGAGTAACATGCAGAGACCCCAGGGAGCAGCCTGTGCCATTCTTTCTGCTCTCTCCAAGCATATACCATCCCTCTCTCACAGACTGTCTCCCAGGCGATGCGAGGCTGTGCAAAAGGTCTGCCAACCTCGTCCGTGCCTGAGTCTGTGTGTTCTCTAGGAACAGAGTGGGCAGTATTTGAGTAAGCACTGCATTCTTTTCACAGTGGAGACATGTGGCAGGGCAGGGGGCCCTTAGCTCCTAGGGCTGAGGAATAGAAAAGGAGGGAGAAATGGCCTAGCAAGGATCACAAGGGTACAGTCATGACCACTTGACTTAAGTGTGATTGAAAGCTCTTAATGTGCTATCTCTGCATAAATGCTTGGCTCTAAACATTTTGTTCTTGTTTGTGTGTGACTGATAGCGGCATTGCTGATGTTTTGGTGTATGTGCTGTATTCTTGCTACCAAATTGGAAACAACCAAAACAAGCTATAAAAAAAGATCTTAAGGTGACTCCATCTGAAGTACATTTCTGCACTTATAAAATGACATTCCCAATGAAATCAACAGTAGTTGTAATGAAAAATTGCTTTATGTTTTATTAAATTAGAATCTCTGCAGTCTGGTTCAATATGTGACTTCTCCACTCCCCCTGTAGAGAGACCGTATGTGCAAAGAATAGCATTACTTGTAATTTTTGCTTTGTGACATACTCTCATCATTTTCTAAGCATAACCTATTCTTAGTTAGCTGATCAGTTTTTAATGTTTTATAAGCTCCTATTAACCCCAAAACAATAACCTACTACATCTATGCGACCTCTCCCATCCCATTCCTAAACTTCATGTTCATTGTTCATTCCCTTGCTGTCCTCTTTATATCCTATTAACACATCTATATGTTGCCTTTACATGTATATTTTTATATTAGTTGTTTTAACTTTATAAGTTACAGATTTTATTGTTGTGGGTTATTTTTTAGGACTTTTCACTTTATATTATAAAATATTTTGTTATTGGAGGCTGGGAAGGGAAGGGGAGAGGGAGGATAGTGAGAAGTTGGTTAATAGACACAAAATTACAGCTAGATAGGAAAAATAAATCCTAGTTGTATATAGTAGTGTTACACATTTATAATTAACAGTAATTTATTGTATGTTCTCAAATGGCTACAAGAGAGAAGCTCAAATGTTCTCATTACAAAGAAATGAAAAATGTATGCAATGATGAATTTGATAATTAACCTGATTTGGTCATTACGCATTGTATACATGTATTAAAATAGAACTTTGTACCCCATAAATATGTACAGTCGATATGTTTCAATTAAAAAAATAAATAAATTTTTAAAAATCTCCTCCTCGAGGAGTGATTGATTTACCCCACAGTCTATTTCTAGTATAGGGTCTTAAAGTCTCTCTCTCTGAGTTACATCTCTTCCTTTTCTTTTTCTTTTTCTGAGTTACATCTCTCTTATTACATACTTGCTGACTCTCACTCATTCAACAAACATTTATTAGGCATCTACTATATGGCAGAGGACTGCTAAGTAATGATGTTAATAACTAACATTATTGAATGTTCACTATTTGCCAGATATTGTGCTAAGTGCTTTACACTCACGATCTCACTTAATACTCACAGCAACCACATAAAGTAGATACCACTATCATCCCATTTTACAGAAAAAGGAATCCTGACAAGGAGAGGCCAAGACCTGGCAGATGATTTCACAACCAGGAGGAAGGGGGAACAGGCAATCTGGCACCACAGCCTACACCACAGCCTAAGTGCTCCACTAACTACTTCATTCACTGCCGTGATTTTCCCTTTCTTGAGCCACCTCCTCAGTTCAGGCTCCAAGATATTCTTGTTCTATAATTCTATCTTTAGTCCTTTTTGTCCTTTTGTATAGCCAAATAGTATTTATAATGAAAAACTATTCAATCAGTAGTAACGACAGTATAGGATAATACATAAGGACAAATTAAGATGTTCATGGCTATACTGTCAAATAATTCTGGACAGGTGAGTTCTGAAACAGTTTCTACAAATTTATCCACCCTCGTAAAAAGAAATAAGAAGAAAATAAATAAATATATAGATGTGGCTGTAAATATAGATTTAGATATTCATCAAACTGTTGACAGTAGTTATTTCTGGTTAGTAATGAGCAGTTTCCTTTTTTTTTGGTTTTGCTTATGTAATTTAAAAATCAGCCTTCTGTTCTTCAAACATTGATTTCTTCTAGTGCTATGTTGACAAAGGTTTGAGGAAACAGACATTTCCTCACTCTGCTCGGCAATCCTAACAACATTTTGAATGTGCATTCCTTTAACTCTGATACTGTACAGGATTGTTGACAATATGAAAAGGTTGGTTCTATGTAAATTACATTATCAGAAGATGGGTTAAATAAATTTTTGTGCATCCATAATGTATAGAGAATTATCAGTGTATAATTATATATCTATAAAGTCCACAAAAGTCAAACAAAAGGTTAAGGTATTGAGAAAGTTGATTAATTAATAAAGATTAATTATATCCCACATGCCAGTTATAAATTAAAAGAAATTTAATTGTTTTTTAAAAGGAGATAATACTTACAACAATAATAAAGAGCATTACATTCTAGAGGTTGACATAACAATACATAATAAAATCCAAATAGAAGAAATAAGGAAAAGCTTGAATTAAGGTAGAAAAATATTCTGGTTCTTGCCTGAGACAATTAAGGATAATAATATTTGTTTAATACAGCTAGAATGTATATTAGAAATAGGAGAAAATTAAGGTTCAGAAGGAAGCAAACATATAATCAGAGCAAGTCTCTGCTATTCAACCTTTCCAAGACTTTCTATTCTTCCCAAGGTTCTTGACTGATAAAAGGGTATCCAGAGTTGCCAACACAATTCTTCTATTCATTAGGGGAAAAAAAAAATGAATATACTTGAAAAAAAAATGTTCTCTTTATAAATTAGTCCATTGTGAACTTTACACAACCTGGTCATTTTTCCACGGATGGATAAAACCAATCTCCAAATCTACAGAAGTTGAGCACATACTACATTTCTGGCACTAAACTGAGTTTTTACATTCATAATTGCAGTAAATACACAAAAAATTCCAAGAGTTAGGTATTATAATACCTGTTAACAGATGAGACTGAAGCTCAGAGAGGTTAAATAGTTTATCCAAGATCACAAGCAAATTAAAGCAGGATCCAAACCCAGATTTGATCAACTCTGAAGTCTGTGCTCTAAACTGCCATAGTACACTGCCTTCTAGTTACAAGGAGGTC
Source organism: Cynocephalus volans (assembly GCF_027409185.1). Taxonomy (NCBI): domain Eukaryota; kingdom Metazoa; phylum Chordata; class Mammalia; order Dermoptera; family Cynocephalidae; genus Cynocephalus; species Cynocephalus volans. Next base: position 114,677,465 of record NC_084467.1, on the reverse strand, counting down.
ACTAGAATTCAGAAGGACCAAGCAATACTATGGAAGATTATATGCAGTTTACTAAATAGCTGGCTTAAGCATGTGTAAATGATATTCAGGATTTTTCTATTATGAGTCTTCAATCCCTATCACAAGCAGTATTTAGCTTCCTTTCTTTCATTGTCTTGGTTTTTCACTGTTTATTGATATTTTGTTTCTTCCTTCAATAATAATTTTGTATGCAATATACACCAAAACGGTTTTTCCCTTCTGTCAGGATTTTAATGTTATTTGCAAAGATTTCTCAGTCACCCTGTTAGAAATTGCTCAAAATAAAGAATCTTTATCAAATCTGTTTCTAAGGAGGTTTGCTTTCTTGTGATGTCAAATGTTATATGCAATAATTTGTATGTATCTATCTACACATACGAGGGGTCTTCAGAAGGTTCATGGAAAGACTTGTATTATCTTTTTTGTTTGTTTTTGGGTTTTTTTGTGTGGGTGGCTGGCCAACACGGGGTTATCTTTTAATTCCATTTTCCCACCAACTTTGTTGTTGTTGTTGTTGTTGTTGTTATTGTAGATATTTCTCTTTTATTTCCTAATAGTTTAGTTGACATGTAATAATTGCACATATTTGTAAGCCTAGGCTTATATGTCAATACATGTATACAAAGTGTCATGTTCAAACCAAAGTAATTATCATTTCCATCACTGCAAAAATGTATCATTTCTTTGTGATGAGAGCATTTGAGCTCCTCCCTTCCAGACATTTAAAAACATACAATAAATATTATTAATTGTAGACACCTAACACTACTGTAGACCACTAGAAATTATTTTTCCTATAGAGTTGTAATTTTATATCTGTTAACCAGCTTCTCCATATTCCACCTCGCCACATCCTTCCCAACCTTTAGTCATGACAATTCACCTCTCTACTTTTATAAACTTCTATTTTTTTACCTCCAATACATGAGTGAGGACATACAATATTAATCTTTCTGTACCTGACTTATTTCACTTAACATAATGTCTTCTAGGTTCTTTCATGTTACAAGTGACAGGATTTTGCTATTTTCTTATGGCTGGGTAGTATTCCATTATGTATGTAAAATACATTTTCTTTATCTATTCATCCGTGGATGGACACCTAGGTTGACTCCATATCTTCACTATTGTGAATTGTGCTGCAATCAACATGGGGTTGCAGATATCTCTTTGGTGCACTAATTGCCTTTCCTTTGAATAAATACCAGTAGTGGGATTGCTGGATATACTAAGAATAGTTTTTTGAGGAACCTCCATACTGTTTTTCACAATGGCTGTACTAATTTACTTTATAATGGAGATTTCAGTAATGTTTTAATTTTTTTCAAAATTTATTTTTTTAATTGATTATACATATTCATGGGGCACAGAGCTGATTGTCAGCCACTGTGCCCAATATGTGGTGGATCAGATCAGTACTATCAGCATACCCACCACCTTAATTGCAATTATTCCCATAGTCCCCTTCCCCACCATTTTCCAATCTCCCTCTCCTTTCCCACCCTCCCACCCCCAGCAACCCTAGGTCTGTTCTCTCCTTCTGCAAGTCCAACACACTACTGTTGTCTTTCCTTCCTTCTTTCTCTCTTAGCTCTCACTTATGACTTAGGACATGTGGTATTTTTCCCTCTGTGCCTGTCTTATTTCACGAAACATGATATTCTCCAAGCTCATCCATGTTGCTGCAAATGGCAGAATTTCATTCTTTTTAATGGCTAAGTAGTATTCCATTGTGTGTATATACCACATTTTCCTTATCCAGTCATACTTTGATGGACATTTAGGTTGGTTGCATATCTTAGCTAGTGTAAATAGAGCTGCAATGAACATGGGCGTGCAGATATCCCTTCAACGTGATGATTTACATTCCATCACGTATATACTCGGTAGTGAAATTCCTGGATCCTATGGTGGTTCTATCTGTAGTTATGTTAGAAACCTCCATACTATTTTCCATAGTGGTTGTACTATTTTACAGTCCCACCAACAGTGTAGAAGGGTTCCCCTAACTCCGCATTCTTGCCAACATTTGTTATTCTCAGTCTTTTTAATAATGGCCAGTCTAACTGGGGTAAAATGATACCTCAATGTGGTTTTGATTTGTATTTCCTTGATGTCTACTTATGTTGAACATTTTTTCATGTACCTGTTGGCCTTTGTATGTCTTCCTTTGAAAAAAATGTCTATTCAGCTCCTTTGTTCATTTTTTCAATTGGATTACTTGTTTTTTTTTTTTACATGAAGTTGTTTGAGTTCCTTATACATACTGGATATTAATCCCTTGCTGGATGTATAGTTTGCAAATATTTTCTCCCATTCTGTAGATTGTCTTTCTGCTCTGTTGATTGTTTCCTTTGCTATGCAGAAGCTTTTCAATTTGATATAATCCCATTTGTTTATCTTTTCTTTTTTTACTTATGCTTTTGGGTCTAATTCATAAAGTCTTTGCCAAGTCCTACTTCCTGAAGTGCTTCTCCTATGTCTTCTTTTAGTAGTTTCATGGTTTGGGGTTTTATATTTAAGTTTTTAATCCATTTTGAGTTAATTTTGGTATACAGTTAGAGGTTTGGGTCTAGCTTCATTCTTCTACATATGGATGTCCAATATTCCCAGGACCATTTATTGAAGAGGTAGTCTTTTCCTCAATGTATGTTCTTGTTGCTTTTGGCAAAAATCATTTGGCTATAATTATGTGGATTGTTTTCTGGGTTCTCTATTCTGTTCCATTGGACCAAGTGTCTGTTTTTATGCCAGTACCATGCTGTTTTGGTTACAGTAGCTTCATAGTATCATTTGAAGTCAGATAGTGTTATGCCTCCAGCTTTATTTATTTATTTATTTACTTTTTGTGCTCAGATTGCTTTGGCTCTTTGGGGTCTTTTGTTGTTCCACATGAACTTTGCAATTGTTTTGTCTATTTCTATGAAGAATGTCATTGGTGTTTTGGTGGGGATTGCATAGAATCTGTAGGTAACTCTGGGTAGTATGGACATTTTCACAATATCAAGTCCTTCAATCCAAGAACATGAAATTATTTCCACCTTTTTATGTCCTTTTTAAATTTTTTTCAATAGTGTTTGTAGCTCTTGTTGTAGAGATCTTTCCCCTACTTGATTAAATTTATTCCTGTGTATTTTATTTCTTTGTCGACTATTGTAAATGTGCTTGCTTTCTTGATTTCTTTTTCTGCTAGTTCATTACTGGAGTATAAAAATGTGACTGATTTGGGGTTGTTGATTTTGCATCCTGCAATTTTACTGAAATTGTTTATTAGCTCTAAGAGTTTTTTGGTAGAGTCTTTAGACTTTTCTATTTACAGGATCATGTCATCTGTAAACAGGAACAGTTTGACTTCATCTTTTCCAATTTGGATGCCCTTTATTTCTTTCTCTTGCCTGATTGCTCTGGCTAGTATTTCCAATACTACATTAAACAAGAGCAGTGAGAGTGGGCATCCTTGTCCTTTTCCTATTCTTAAAGGAAAAGCTTTCAGCTTTTCCCCATTCAAGATGATATTGACAGTGAGTTTGTTGTATATGGCTTTTATTGTGTTGAAATACTTTCCTTCTATACCAAATTTTCTGAGAGTCTTTATCATGGAGGGATGTTGAATTGTGTCAAATGCTTTTTCAGCATCTGTTGAGATAATCATATGAGTTTCATCCTTGCTTTTGTTGATGTGGTGTACCACATTTATTGTGACTTGTGTATGTTGAACCAATCTTGCATCCTTGGGATGAATCCCACTTGATCATGCTGTATAATTTTTTTGATGTGCTGCTGTATTCTATTTGCTTGTATTTTGTCAAGGATTTTTGTGTCTATGTTCATCAAGGATATTGGTCTGTAGTTTTCTTTTGTTGTTGTATCTTAATCTGATTTTTGTATCAAGGTGACGTTGGCCTCATAGAGTGAGTTTGGGAGAGTGGCATCTGTTTCAATTTTTTGGAATAATTTGAAGATAATTGGTATTAATTCCTCTTTAAAAGTTGGGTAGAATTCAGCAGTAAAACCACTGGTCATGGGCTATTTGTTGGGAGACTGCTGATTACTGCTTCAATCTCATTGCTTGTTATCGGTCTGTTCAGTCTTTCTATTTACTCTTGGTTCAGTCCTGGTAGTTTTTGTGTGTCCAAAAGTGTATCCATTTCCTCCAGGTTTTCAAATTTGTTGGTGTATAATTGTTTGTAATAGTCTCTAATTATTCTTTGTATTTCAGTGGTATTATTGGCTATAATGCCTTCTTTTTCAATCTGGGTCTTTTCTCTTCTTCTTCTTCTTCTTCTTTTTTTTTTTTTTTTACCTTAACCTAGCTAATGGTGTCTCTTTTATTTATCTTCTCAAAAAAAAAAAAAAACAACTTTTTGTTTCATTGATCATTTCTATCATTTTTTGGGTCTCTACTTCATTTAGTTCTGCTCTGATCTTAATTATTTCTTTCCATTTGCGATTTTTCTGATTGAATTGTTTGTGTTTTTCTAGTTGTTTGAGGTATAGCATTAGTCGTTTATAGGAAGTCTTTCCACTCTTTTGCAGTAAATGTTTACTGCAATAAACTTCCATCTTAGTACTGCTTTTGCAATATCCCTCAGGTTTTGGTATGATGTGTCTTACTTTTTTTAGTTTCGTGAAATGTTTTGATTTCCTGTTTAATTTCTTTTTGGACCCATAGGTCATTCAGGAGCCTGTTGTTCAATTTCCAAGCATTCATATAGTTTCTAGAGTTTCACTTCTTATTGATTTCCAGTTTTAATGCATTGTTGTCTGAAATGATACTTGAAATGATTTTCATTTTTTTTTAATTTGCTGAGACTTGATTTGTAACCTAACATGTGATATATCCTGGAGAATGTTCCATGTGCTGATGAGAAGAATATATACCCTGTTGTTGTTGGATGAAATGTCCTGTATATTATCTGCCAGGTTCAATTGGTCTAAGGTGTAGCTTAAATCCTGTGCTTCTCTATTGATTTGTTGCCTAGATGATCTGTCCAATGCTGAGAGAGGGCTGTTCAGGTCCCCCACTATCATCATATTGGGATCTGTGTCTTTCTTTAGTTCTAATAGTGTTTGTTTTATATAATTGGATGCTCCAGTGTTGGGTGCATACATATTTATAATTGTTATGTCTTCTTGCTGGATAGATCTCTTTATCATTATACAGTGGTTTTCTTTATCTCTTTTAATGGTTTTTGGTTTAAAGTCAATTTGACAGTGGTTTTCTTTATCTCTTTTTATGGTTTTTGGTTTAAAGTCAATTCGATCCAACATAATAATAGATACTCCTGCTTGTGTTTCATCTCCGTTTGCTTGGTATCTTTTCCATCCTTTCAGTTTTAGTCTGTGTGTCACTGCAGGTGAGGCGAGTCTCTTGAAGACAGCATATAGTTGGGACTAGCTTTTCAATCCAATCCATCAGTCTGTGTCTATTGAGTGGGGAGTTTAATCTATTTATATTTAGGGTTGTTATTGACAAGTATTGTTTTACTCTTGGCCCTTCATTGTTTTTTGTTTAGATGATTTAAATATTTTTTATTCGTTTTTTCCCCTTTTATTATTCATCTTCAATGTTTGTTGGTTTTTTTAAGTGGTAAGATTTAGTTTCTTTCTCTTTTGCATTTGCATTTGTGTTTTACCAGTGGGTTTGTTCTTTCTTGTGTATGCACAGTAGTGATTATCATTTTTCAGATTCTCCTTTGAGAATTTCTTGCAGGGGTGAATGTGTGGTGGTGAACTCCTGTGATTTTTATTTGTCTGGGAAATACACTATTTCTTCCTCATTTCTGAAGGATAGTCTTGCTGGGTATAGTATTCTTGGCTGGAAATTTTTTTTTCTGTTAGTATTTCGAATGTTATCTTGTTTTCCTCTTGCCCGAAGAATTCAGTTCAGAGGCCTACTGTTAGTCTGATGGGAATGCCCTTATAAGTGACTTGATGCTTTTCTCTTGCTGCTTTTAGGATTTTTTTTGTCTTTGAGCTGTGCCAGTTGGACTATAATGTGTCTCAGAGAGGATCTTTTTAGATTGAATCTGTTTGGGGATCTTTGAGCTACCTGGATCTGAAAGTCTGTGCATCTCTCTATAACTGGGAAGTTTTCCATTATCATTTCATTGAATGGGTTTTTAATGCATTTTCCTTTCTCCTCTCCTTCTGGAATACCCATGATTCAGATGTTTGTCAGTTTAAGGCTGTTTGCTAGTTCCTTTAGGCTTTCTTCATTTCTTTAAATACTTTTTTCTTTTTTTCTTTTTTTTTTTTGGCCCACCTTTCTCATTTCATAAAGACTGTATTCGAGATCAGAGATTCTTTCTTCTGCTTGCTGTAATCTACTGCCTAAGCTCTCAGTTGTGTTTTTTATTTCCTTGAATTAATCCTTCAGTTCCAGGAGTTCAGCTACACTCTTTGCTAAGGTATTACTCTCTTTGTAAATTTCTTCTTTCATATCCTGGATATTTTTTCTCCTTTCCTTGGGTTGTCTGAGTCTTCTCTTATCTTATTGAGTTTTCTTAAGATTGTTACTCAGAATTCTTTTTCAGTCATTTAAAGGGTTTCCTGTTCGGTAGGGCCTCATATCTGAGAATGACTATATGCCTTTGGTGGTGTCATATGTTCTTGTTTTTTGATATGTCTAGTATCTCTACATTGATTTCTGGTCATTTTGTACAGCAATTGCTTCTTCTATTACTCCAGAGTGGACTTTGAGGAGAAAGATTTCCTCTTCTTTTTCCAGGCTCCTCTGGTGATTTTCCTTGTGTTGATGCTGTCAAATATGCAGGAGGCCACCTGCACAGTGGTTGTGGCTTCTACTGTGGTGACAAGCCATCCTTGCAGTGGTAGATGCTTTGTAGTGGCTGTGGTGGACATTCTCTGTGGAAGTGGTGCGGGGCCTCCCAGTTGTGAAAGGTGGTATGCACTCCTGCCTTCTGTGCAGGTGGAAGGAGGGCTGCCTGGGGCTTTTCCATGACTGTGCCACTTCCATGAACTTTTTGAAGTATCCTTATACACTATTTCTTCATGAGACACAGATTACTACTAACAGGTTTGTGTATCTGTTTCTATCTATATGAGGATTTAGCTTCCAAATTTTCTCATTAGACAAACACATAAAAATATAGGTGATAGATGAACAATGCTGATAAATAAAGATAGATAACATCCATCACCGCATAAAAGTTGTGATCTTCAAGATGCCTCACTGTCACAGGATCAAATACTCTCCCTACCTGTAGCAGTTCAGTTTTACTTCTTAACTTCAACACCCACTATTTGAAGGCTACTGAAGCATCAGCACCTACCTGGGAAGTGCAGTTGATCCAATTATTCACGTGATTCAGACAGTAAGGCCCAGGTTCACTCAGGAGTCCTTATGACCTAAGCTGGCAGTAGATGTAGAGATGCAAAGCATCAATCAATAGGCTCAAAGGAAAGACATCCCTCCCATTGCTCAAAGTCTCTTTGCCTTAGTTTTCTGTTGCTTGTAACAGTATACCTGAAACTAAATGACTTATAAAGAAAAGATATTTGTTTCTTACCGTTTTGAAGGCTGAAAAGCCCGAGGTCAAGGGAGCACATTTGGTGAGGACTGTCTTCCTGGTGAGAACTCTCTGCAGAGTCCCTGGGCAACACAGGGCATCACATGGTGAGGGGGCTGAGAGTATGTTCATGTGTTCTCCTTATAAAGCCACCAGTGCCATTCTCATAATAACCCATTAATCCATGAATAGATTAATCCATTTGTGAGGATAGAGCCCTCAAAATCCAATGACCTCCCACCTCTCAATATTGCCACATTGGGGATTAGGTTTTAGTATGGATTTGGGGAGGATATTCAAACTATAGCACTCCTCATCTATTGTTCAATTGACTGACAAATGTTGAGTGTCTACCATTGTAGAAAATTAAAATAAAAGCATGCCCTTGTTCTTAAATTTCAGGAAAATGAACAGAATCACTTTTATTTATAATTTCCTCTGAGGTAGAAAATGAGTAACCAAAATTGTTAGCCTCTATCACTTGGCATTACACAGAACTTTTTTTTTAGCTTTGTAAACAATAGACCTTAAAAAAAGAAGCTAGTAAGTTCACTGAGAACTGACATCAACTGATACAATTTATGAACATCATTGATTTGACATTAGCCATTGTTAATCACTTTATGTAAGTAACACAATGATGCTTCTCAAACCTTGAAAATAACTTAAGAATAAAAGTACAAAGTGTATTTCACATTTTATGCTTTTCCTCTTGGGTGTCATAAGTTTAAACAGAATGTACAACATGTATAAAAATGCATCCTAGGGCCGAGCCCGTGGCGCACTTGGTAGAGTGCTGCGCTGGGAGCGTGGCAACGCTCCCGCCGCGGGTTCGGATCCTATATAGGACTGACCAGTGCACTCACTGGCTGAGTGCCGGTCACGAAAAAACGACAAAAAAAAAAAAAAAAAAAAATGCATCCTAACTTGAAGTTTTTAATCTTAAACTAATGAATCTAACTAGCAAGCGAATTCACTGAGGGAAACATTTAGTTCCTTCTTAAAAGTAAATACTTTTCTTTTTATTATGAAAGAGGGACTTAAATGTCTTATTTTCACACTACTAGGTACAGAACCTGGAATTTGGGCCTGCTATTAGAGGGATAAAAGAATTCAGGTGGAGTCTGCGTATATTTAAAATTTGCTCCAAATTCCTTCCTACTGGGGGCTCCAGGAGGGATAAAGCTGCATGTCTACGGGGAGGGGCACATGTCACTAGGGGCCTGCTGTGGGAAACCCATCGAAAGAGTTGTCATATAAGGCAGAAAAGGTTCTCTATTGATGTAAGAGAGAGCAAAGCCCCAGGGGAGAAAGACAGGAATGAGGCAATGTCCATGGGCAGTGACAGTCATCCTGCAGGGGTGTATGCCAGTGGTGCAAGTAGCACCAAGGACAGAAGCCTTTGGGAAGGAGAGAATCAGCAGATGACAGATGGAGTTAGCAAGAGATGGGGACACCAGGCATACCCCATAAGGCACAAAATAGATCTGAGTGTATTGGGAAGTTACCTCCTAGAAGTCCTTATCCATGTTTTCAAACTGAGGGCAAATAGCAGTATCTATAAGATGTCAGAGTTTGAGTAATATTTAAGAGAAGATCCAGGAGAAAATTGTTTCCTGACAGTCAAGAAGGTGACATTAGAGACATCAAGATTTTGGACATTACTATCATTTCTTTTTATGTTCTATTTATTTTATTTGTGTACAAGTGTACTGAGGAAGAATTTATGCACAATAAACTGCACATATTTAAAATGTGCAATTCAATGAGTTTTAACAGATGTATACCTCCATGAAATCACTACCACAAGCAAGATCCCAGACACTTCTATCATCACAAAAGTTTCCTCATCCATTAAGCAATCTTTCTTTCCTTCCACTCATCCCATGCAATCATTGCTATGCTTTCCATTGTTATAATTTATATTTTCTTAAAACTTCTATAAATGAAATCATTCAGTATGTACTCTTTTGTGCCTGGCATCTTTCTCTAAGTGAAAAGATTTCGAGGATCATTCATGTTGTTTCATGTATCCACAGTGTACTTTTTATTGCCAAGTAACATTTTATTGCATGGATATATCACATTTTGATGATATATTCACCTGTTGGATATTTGGATTGTTTTATTTGTCATTATTAAAAATAAAACCTGCTATGTACAAGTCTTTGTGTGGATATGTGTTTCCATTGCTTCTTGGCATATACCTTGGAGTATAATTGTTGGGTCATATAGTAGATTATGTTTAACCTTTTAAGAGGCTGCCATACACTTTTCCAAAATAGCTGCACCATTTTATATTCTTGTAAGTAGTGTATGATAGTTACAGTTGCTCCACATCCTTGTCAACACTTAGCATTTTCAATTTTTAATTTTTAATTTTAGCCATTCTAAGGTGTTTGTAGTGTAGTGCCATGTAGGATAGTGTGGCATTATCTCCTAGTAGTTTTAATTTGCATTTCCCTGATGATCAGTGATGTTGAGCATCTTCTTAAGGTTTATTGGTCTTCCATAGATCTTCTTTTGTAAACTGTCTGTTCAAGTCTTTCACCTCTTCTTTATTGGGTAGTGTGTCTTTTTCTTATTGAGTTGTAAGAATTCTTTACATGTTCTTGTCTGACTTGTGTGTTGCGAATATTTTCTCCCTGTCTGTAACTTGTTTTTCATTTTCTTACTTGCATCTTTGAAGATTAAATGGTTTTAGTTTTGAAGTCCAATTTATCATGGTTTTTTGTTGGTTTTTTCTTTATATGGGTTATGCTTTGTGTTTCCCATAGAAGAAAGTTTTGTTAATACTAAAGTCAAAAGATTCTCTGCTATTTTTTTTTTTCTAGAAGTTTCGTAGTTTTCACTTTTACATTTAGGTCTGTGATCCATTTAAAGTAAATTTTTCTGTTTTGTGTATAGTATGAGAAAAAACATTCTGTTTTTTTCTCATAAATATCCACTTCTTCCAGCACTATTTGCTGAATAAAACTTATTTTGTCTCTTTTTAATTTGAGGTTGTTTGTCTTCTTAATGGTTAATTATGGGAATTCTTTTAGGTAGTATTCAGTCTACCTAAAATAGACACAAGAGAGGAGACACAAGAGAGGATAAAAGAGAAGCACAGGAAAAAATGTTTATTATATTCACAGGTCCTGGAGAGACAGAGTTACATGCAAAGGAATGCCAAGGGAGCAGGCTCAGACAAGCAGGTGTGGAGTAGAAAGAGAAAGCATGAGCCAGTGGGTAAGTGTCTTTATTAGGGTAAGGGTAAAATACATAAGAAAAGTCCCAAGGGGATTTCACTGTGTGTTTAAATTTTACTAGATCATGGTCAGGGGAGGGCAGGAAGGGAAATTTGTGGCCAACATTATCACACTGGTGCACCTGGTTGGTGGGATGGGGTGCTCACAGCCTGTTTGTGGAGATGTTGAGGAAACAGAAAAATTTGAAGCTTTAAAACTTACGATACAATATAACTATCAAATACATGCTTACTGAGTATTTTCTCCCACTATGTGACTTGTCTTTACATTTTCTTAACGGTGCCTTTCAAAGTTTTTAATTTGACAGAATTTATCATTTTTATCTTTTATTTTTTTGTTTTAATTTTTATTTTTTTTTTAATTTTTATTTTGTCGATATACATTGTGGCTGATTATTGCACCCCATCACCAAAATCTCCCTCCCTCCTCCCCCTCCTCTCTCCCCCCCAACAATATCCTTTCTCTTTGCTTGTCGTATCAACTTCAAGTAATTGTGGTTGTTATATCTTCTTCCCCCCCCCCAGTTTGTGTGTGTGTGTGTGTGTGTGTGTGTGTGTGAATTTATATATTAATTTTTAGCTCCCACCAATCAGTGAGAACATGTGGTATTTCTCTTTCTGTGCCTGACTTGTTTCACTTAATATAATTCTCTCTAGGTCCATCCATGTTGTTGCAAATGGCAGTATTTCATTCGTTTTTATAGCTGAGTAGTACTCCATTGTGTAGATGTACCACATTTTCCGTATCCACTCATCTGATGATGGACATTTGGGCTGGTTCCAACTCTTGGCTATTGTAAAGAGTGCTGCGATAAACATTGGGGAACAGGTATACCTTCAACTTGATGATTTCCATTCCTCTGGGTATATTCCCAACAGTGGGATAGCTGGGTCGTATGGTAGATCTATCTGCAATTGTTTGAGGAACCTCCATACCATTTTCCATAGAGGCTGCACCATTTTGCAGTCCCACAAACAATGTATGAGAGTTCCTTTTTCTCCACAATCTCACCAGCATTTATCGTTCAGGGTCTTTTGGATTTTAGCCATCCTAAGTGGGGTTAGATGGTATCTCAATGTGGTTTTGATTTGCATTTCCTGGATGCTGAGTGGTGTTGAGCATTTTTTCATATGTCTGTTGGCCATTTGTATATCTTCCTTAGAGAAATGCCTACTTAGCTCTTTTGCCCATTTTTTAATTGGATTGCTTGTTTTCTTCTTGTAAAGTTGTTTGAGTTCCTTATATATTCTGGATATTAATCCTTTGTCAGATGTATATTTTGCAAATATTTTCTCCCACTCTGTTGGTTGTCTTTTAACTCTGTTAATTGTTTCTTTTGCTGTGCAGAAGCTTTTTAGTTTGATATAATCCCATTTGTTTATTTTTCCTTTGGTTGCCCGTGCTTTTGGGGTCGTATTCATGAAGTCTGTGCCCAGTCCTATTTCCTGAAGTGTTTCTCCTATGTTTTCTTTAAGAAGTTTTATTGTTTCAGGGTGTATATTTAAATCCTTAATCCATTTTGAGTTGATTTTAGTATACGGTGAGAGGTATGGATCTAGTTTCATTCTCCTGCATATTGATATCCAGTTATGCCAGCACCATTTGCTGAAGAGGCAGTCCCTTCCCCAGTGAATAGGCTTGGTGCCTTTGTCAAAGATCAGATGGCAATAAGTGTGTGGGTTGATTTCTGGATTCTCTATTCTATTCCATTGGTCAGTGTGTCTGTTTTTATGCCAGTACCATACTGTTTTGGTTATTATAGCTTTGTAGTATAGCTTAAAGTCAGGTAGTGTTATGCCTCCAGCTTTATTTTTTTTGCTCAGCATTGCTTTGGCTATGCGTGGTCTTTTATTGTTCCATATAAATGACTGGATAGTTTTTTCCATTTCTGAGAAAAATGTCTTTGGAATTTTGATGGGGATTGCATTGAATTTGTATATCACTTTGGGTAGTATGGACATTTTCACTATGTTGATTCTTCCAATCCAAGAGCATGGGATATCTTTCCATCTTCTTGTATCCTCTCTAATTTCTCCCAGCAGTGGTTTGTAGTTCTCATTATAGAGATTTTTCACCTCCTTGGTTAACTCAATTCCTAAGTATTTTATTTTTTGGGTGGCTATTGTAAATGGGCAGGCTTTCTTGATTTCTCCTTCTGCATGTTCACTATTGGAGAAAAGAAATGCTACTGATTTTTGGGTGTTGATTTTGTATCCTGCTACTGTGCTGAAATCATTTATCAATTCCAAGAGTTTTTTTGTAGAGGTTTTAGGCTGTTCGATATATAGGATCATGTCATCTGCAAACAGGGACAGTTTGACTTCATCTTTTCCAATCTGGATGCCCTTTATTTCTTTCTCTTGCCTGATTGCTCTGGCTAGTACTTCCAACACTATGTTGAATAGGAGTGGTGAGAGTGGGCATCCTTGTCTAGTGCCTGTTCTTAAAGGAAAAGCTTTCAGCTTTTCCCCATTCAGGATGATATTGGCAGTGGGTTTGGCATATATGGCTTTAATTATGTTGAGATACTTTCCCTCTATACCTAACTTATAGAAGGTCTTTGTCATGAATGAGTGCTGAACTTTATCAAATGCTTTTTCAGCATCTATAGAGATGATCATATGGTCCTTGTGTTTGAGTTTATTGATATGGTGTATCACATTTATTGATTTGCGTATGTTGAACCAACCTTGCATCCCTGGGATGAATCCCACTTGATCGTGGTGAATAATTTTACGTATGTGTTGCTGTATTCTGTTTGCTAGTATTTTAGTGAGGATTTTTGCATCTATATTCATCAAGGATATCGGCCTGTAGTTTTCTTTTTTGGTTATATCTTTACCTGGTTTTGGTATCAGGATGATTTTTGCTTCATAGAATGAGTTTGGGAGATTTGCATCCGTTTCAATCTTTTGGAATAGTTTATAAAGAATCGGTGTCAATTCCTCTTTGAATGTTTGGTAAAATTCTGCTGTGAATCCATCTGGTCCTGGGCTTTTCTTTGTTGGGAGCCTTCTGATAACAGCTTCAATCTCCTTTATTGTTATTGGTGTGTTCAAATTTTCTACATCTTCATGGTTCAGTTTTGGGAGCTTGTGTGTGTCCAGAAATTTATCCATTTCCTCCAGATTTTCAAATTTGTTGGCGTATAGTTGTTTATAGTAGTCTCGAATGATTCCTTGTATTTCAGATGAATCAGTTGTAATATCACCTTTTTCATTTCTAATTTTTTTTTTTTTTAAAAGATGACCGGTAAGGGGATCTTAACCCTTGACTTGGTGTTGTCAGCACCACGCTCAGCCAGTGAGCTAACCGGCCATCCCTATATGGGATCCGAACCCGGGGCCTTGGTGTTCTCAACACCGCACTCTCCCAAGTGAGCCACGAGCCGGCCCTTCATTTCTAATTTTTGTTATTTGAGTCTTCTCTCTTCTTTTTTTTGTTAGCCATGCTAATGGTTTGTCAATTTTATTTATCTTTTCAAAAAACCAACTTTTTGATACATTGATCTTTTGAATTGTTTTTTGGTTTTCAATTTCATTCAGTTCTGCTCTGATCTTAATGATTTCTTTCCGTCTGCTAACTTTAGGTTTGGATTGTTCTTGTTTTTCTAGTTCTTTAAGGTGAAGTGTTAGGTTGTTCACTTGCCATCTTTCCATTCTTCTGAAGTGAGCGTTTAATGCAATCAATTTCCCCCTCAATACTGCTTTTGCAGTATCCCACAAGTTTTGGTATGATGTATCATTGTTTTCATTAGTTTCAATAAATTTTTTTATTCCCTGCTTGATTTCTTCTTGGACCCATATGTCATTAAGTAGAATGCTGTTTAATTTCCATGTGTTTGTATAGTTTCCAGAGTTTCGTTTGTTATTAATTTCTAGTTTTAATCCATTGTGGTCTAAAAAAATACATGGGATAATTCCAATTCTTTTGAATTTATTGAGACTTGATTTGTGACCTAATATGTGATCTATCCTGGAGAATGATCCATGTGCTGATGAGAAGAATGAATATTCTGAGGTTGTTGGATGGAATGTTCTGTAGATATCTGCCAATTCCAATTGGTCTAGAGTCTTGTTTAGATCTTGTGTTTCTCTACTGAGTCTTTGCCTAGATGATCTGTCTAATATTGACAGTGGGGTGTTCAGGTCCCCTGCTATTATGGTATTAGTGTCTATTTCCTTCTTTAGGTCTAATAGAGTTTGTTTTATAAATCTGGCTGCTCCAACATTGGGTGTGTACATATTTATGATTGTTATGTCTTCTTGATGGATCAGTCCTTTTATCATTAAGTAGTGTCCCTCATTGTCTCTTTTTATGGTTTCTAGTTTAAAGTCTATTTTGTCAGATATAAGAACAGCTACTCCAGCTCGTTTTTCTTTTCCGTTTGCATGGTAAATCTTTTCCCATCCTTTCACTCTTAGTCTATGTGAATCTTTATGGGTGAGGTGGGTCTCTTGTAGGCAGCATATAGTTGGGTCCTCCTTTTTGATCCAGTCAGCCAGTCTGTGTCTTTTGATTGGGGAATTTAAGCCTTTTACATTAAGAGTTGTTATTGAAAGGTGTTGATTTATTCCTAGCATTGTATTGGTTGTTTGGTTGTCTTAGATGTCTTTTGTTCCTTGCTTTCTGATTTACTGTTTGGTTTCTGTGTTTGTTGGTTCCTTAGGTTGTAGATAGCGTTTTTGTTTGCTTGTTTTCTCTTCATGAATGCCATTTTTATTATACTAGTGGGTTTTGATTTTTCTTGGGTTTTTATAGCAGTGGTAGTTATTTTTCAGGAACCAAACCCAGTACTCCCTTGAGGATTTCTTGTAAGGGTGGTCGTGTGATAGTGAACTCCTGCAGTTTTTGTTTGTCTGAGAAATATACTATTTGCCCTTCATTTCGGAAGGATAGCCTTGCAGGGTAGAGTATTCTTGGCTGGCAATCTTTGTCTTTTAGTATTTTGAATATATCATCCCACTCCTTTCTAGCTTTTAGGGTTTGTGATGAAAAGTCTGATGTTAGCCTGATTGGGGCTCCCTTATAGGTGATTTGATGCTTCTCTCTTGCAGCTTTTAAGATTCTCTCTTTGTCTCTGAGTTTTGCCAATTTGACTATGACATGTCTTGGAGAAGGCCTTTTTGTGTTGAATACGTTTGGAGATCGTTGAGCTTCCTGGATCTGAAGATCTGTGATTTTTCCTATACCTGGGAAGTTTTCTGCCTCTATTT
This sequence comes from Cynocephalus volans, assembly GCF_027409185.1. Taxonomy (NCBI): domain Eukaryota; kingdom Metazoa; phylum Chordata; class Mammalia; order Dermoptera; family Cynocephalidae; genus Cynocephalus; species Cynocephalus volans. The sequence goes on along the minus strand of NC_084467.1, from coordinate 114,661,445 downwards.
TGTTGAATATGTTTTCAATGGAATCTCCATCTTCCTCCCCTTCTGGAATACCCATGATTCGGATATTTGATCGCTTAAGGTTGTCTGATATCTCTCTCATATTTTCTTCAATGTCTTTGATTCTTTTTTCTTTCTTTTTGTCTGCTTGTGTTATTTCAAACAGCCCATCTTCAAGTTCAGAGGTTCTCTCTTCAACTTCGACAAGCCTGCTGGTTAAACTCTCCATTGTGTTTTTTATTTCGCTGAATAACTTCTTCAGTTCAGCAAGTTCTGCTACATTTTTTTTCAGGACATTGATTTCCTTGTACATTTCCTCTTTCAGATCCTGTATACTTTTCCTCATTTCATCATGATGTCTAGCTGAGTTTTCTTGTATCTCATTCAGTTTCCTTAGAATTATCACTCGAAATTCCTTGTCAGTCATTTCAAGGGCTTCTTGTCCTATAGGATCTAGAGTTTGAGATTTATTAACTTTTGGTGGTGTACTTTCTTGATTTTTTGTATTTCTGGTATCTTTTTTTTGATGTTTCTTCATTGTAGCAGGGGGTTTCACAGTCCACTGGTTTGAGACTATTGACTAACTAAGATGTTGCTGTGGTTGCCAATTTGGTATGGCTACCTCCGTGACTGCTCAGTTGGCCTCTAGTGCCTTGTGTGTATGGTTGCCTCGGGTCTTGGGCCTCTCCGGGGAGCCACCTTTCTGGTCAGCTTGGACCCTGCTGGGCTGCTGGATCACGTACCACAGGGTGTGTGATCTCTGTTGAGCTTTCAATTCCCGTGCAGGACTTCTCCCTGTTCTGTATGCTCTGGCCCAGGCTGTTGGATCGTGCAGTGGCGACCCCACCAGGTGTGTGGTTTCTGTCGAGTCTCCACCTCCCTGGCCGCATGTCTCCCCACTCTGTGCGCACTGGGCTGGGCTGGGACGTGTCTTCTGCAACCCTTGTCTATCAGCTGGGCCTTCAAGACCCTGCTCGGCTCCGCCTCGCCCAGGAAGTCTACCAGGTTTCTGGTAGGCACAGACGACTGGTCACTCTGGGTGCCTTTGTAGCACTGTGTGGATCTTTCTCGGGACTTGTTCACCTTTGTATCCCCCCAGTATGGACCGAATCTAGTGCCCGCCTGCAGCCAGCTATCCAGCAGGTTCAAGCAGGCTTGGGAACTCTCCTACCACACTGTTCCCAACCAGAAATTGGTTAGGCGTTTTTCCAAACAGGTGGCCACAGAGATGGTATCTGCCTCCCAGTCATAGGAAGTTTACCGGGGGCCGGAGTCCAGGGTGTGGTGGAGTGACAGTCGGCCCTGCCCGTACTTCCTTGCCCTCCCAACACTGGCCGGGGATGCCCCACGCCACCAGCCCCACCAGAGAACCGCGGAGGGAGTGGGAGGGGAGGCCGGCTCGCAGGCCCCAGGAAGCCCCGCACCGGGCCAAGCAAGTGGGAAGGCTCAGTGATGGCCGAGCCGGGTGGAGCTGCCAGCACCTGGGAAAATGGAGGCAGCTCCGGGGCGGTGAGTGGCCTGGTGATGTAGGCGGGAGCTGGGTGGGCGTAATCCTCCCGAACAGAGCTGGGCCAGGGGTCACTCACAGGGTTGTGCCAGGTCGGGTGCTCACTCTCTGTCTCTGGTTTGTCGCCTTCCCTGTTCTCGGCCACTGCCGCCTCGGGCTGTTCAGTCGCGGCGCCCAATCCATGAACTTTATATAACTTTTTATTTTACTAGGTCTTATTTAATTTCATTTGCATATGTTTTATTAAGCTTATTTTTAATTATGTCATATCGTACTGTATTACAAGTGCAGATTTTACATCATTTTCTAATTGTTTATTACTAGTGTTATTTGGTAATTTTCCTCAATTTTCTGAGTTTGTGAAGGATTAATATTTTTTCTTTAAACATTTGATAGAATACACCAGTGATGCTGTTTGGACCTGAATTTTTCTTTGTGGAAATGTTTTTTGATAAGAAATTTCAGCTCTTCATAGATATAGTATTATTCACTGTGTGTGTGTGTGTGTGTGTGTGTGTGTGTGTGTAAATTTTTGTAAGTTGTATTATTTATGCATTTTGTCCACTCTGTCTAGTTGTCAAACTTGTTAGCATAAAATTTTGCATAATATTTTCTTTTTATCTTTTTAATGTGTGAAGGATCTTTAGTTCTAACTTCTTCATTCCTATTATTGACAATATTGTGTTCTTTTTTTCTTGATCTCTTTGGCTAAAAGTTTTTCAATTTTGTTGATCTTTTCAAAGAACCATTATTTGTCTTTATTAACTGACTCTTTTTCTGTTTTCTGTATTGTTAAGTTCTGCTCTTATCCTTATTATTTCAATCCTTCTACTTATTTTGTGTATAGTAGACAGGATTCTAAGATAGCTCCAAAGATGTTTGACCCCCAATGACCCACATTCTTGTATTATTTCCTCCCCTTGAGTGTGATCAAAATTTGTGAATATTATGGGATATCATTCCCATGATTAGGTTACTAATTCTTTGTTTTCGAGTTCATCAAAAGGGAACTTATTCTAGGCTACCTAATTAGGTAGGCTCTTAAAAATGGGTGAATATCAGAGAGATTTTCCCACTGGCCTCAAAGAAGAAATAAACTGTTGTGAAGTGCCTATAAAGAGGGGCAACTTTTAGGAGCTAAAAGCGATCCCCAGCCAACAGCTCCAAGAAAAACAGGACCTCAATCACACAACTGAAAGGAAATGAAGGAAAGTTAGAAGTGGATCTCTCCCTAGTCAAGCCTCCACATGAGGAAGCAGCCAGCTGACACCTTGATTTCAGTCTGGTGAGACTCTGAGCAAAGGACTCAGTTGAAATGTGCCACACTCCTGACCTATAGAAACTGAGATAATAAATGTATGCTATTTTAAACTGCTAAATTTGTGGTAATTTGTTACACAACTATAGAAAACAAATACAGTTTGTCTTCTCTGCTCCCCTTTTTCTTGCTTCTTAAAGTGGTGCTTTGAGCCATTCATTTTAGACCTTTTCTCTCTTTTAATACAAGCATTAAAAGCCATAAATTTCCCTCATCACACTAGTTTGGCTGCATTTCACAAACATTGTCCTCATTAATATGGTTAGATTTAGACCTTCCATTTCATCATTTGTTTTTGTTTTCCTCTGATTTGTATTTGTCAGTTCACCCTTCCTCCCTTCTTCTAGATTATATTTATATATATTTACTATTTCATTCAGTTCTAAATAGTTTCTAATACTCATTATTTTTTCCTGACTTATTAATTACTTAAAAGTGTGTTGTTAATTTCCAAGTATTTGAGATTTTTCTAAACATCTTATTGTTGTTAATTTATGAGTTTACTTCAAAAAGTTCATGAAAAAATAAAATTAAAAGTAATACAAATATTTCCATAAACTCTTTGAAGACCCCTTATATAATTTAATAACATTGTGGTTGGAAAACATACTATTATTTCAATCCTTTCAGGTTTATTGACACTTGTTTTTGGTGATATACCATGTGCACTTGAAAATAATGCACATTCTACAATTTTGGACTATAGTGTTCTATAAATATGAATTAAGTCAAGAAAGTTAAGAATGTTGTTCAAATTTTCTGTGTCCTTATTAAGTTTCTGTCTAGTCTTCTATCGATGGCTGACAGAAAAATGTAAAATTTCCTACTATGATTGTAAAACTATCTATTTCTCTCTTTTTACCATTAGTTTTGTTTATACATTGTGAGGTTGTAGTAATAGATGCATACACTTTAATAATTATGTCTTCCTGAAATTTTCTCTTTTATTGTTATGAAATACCCTTCTTTATCTCTAATATTCTTTGTTTTGAAGTCTATTTAATCCAATACTAATGTAGCCTCTCTAGCTCTCTTATGCTTACTGTTTAAATAATATATCTTTTTCCATCCATTTACTTTAAATCTACTTGCTTCTTTATTTTTCAAGTCTGTTCCTTATAAGCAAAATATAGTTGGTTCTCACTTTTTTAACTATTTAGATAATCTTTTATTTTAATTAAAAGTGCTTAAACCATTAATATTTAAGGTAATTATGAACATAGTTGGATTTAAAATGTTTTGTTTCCTGTTTGTCCCACCATGTTTTGTTCCTTTGTTCTCCTTTTCCTTCTTTGAATATTTTAGTATTTTATTTTAATATACCATTTTCTTTTCAGCTCTACATCTTTATATTGTTTGTAGAGGTTGACCTAGAAGTTATAATGTACATTATAACCTTTCATGGTCTACTTGAAATTAATATTCTACTTCTCCACAGAAAAGTAGAAATCTTGAAACCGTATAGATATCTTTACATCTCCACCTCTTTAATCACTTATAGGATGGTTGACACAGGCATTACATCTCCGTACATTAAAGAATTACACAAGAAATTGTTATAATTTGTGCTTTAAATAGTTCTGCACATTTTAAATAACGAAAGTGAAAAATGCAATTTTTAATTTTCACCAGATATTTCTTATCTACAGTGTTCTTAACTTTTTTCCAATGATGCACGTTATTTCTGGTTTCATTTCCTTTCAGCTAAAGAACTTCTTGTACAGGTTTTTGTAGTATGTATCTTCTGGCAACGAGTCTCTAAGTTTTCTTTGCCAAAGGTGTTTTCTTTTTCAGTTTTTCTTTTTTGCATTCATTTTTATTTATTTATTTAATGTTTAGATAGAAAATTATTTTCTGAACATACAAACAAAGGAAAACATCACAAATTGAATTTGAAGTCAATTGATAAGGAACAAATTTAACACACAAAGACTGACATCCTTAACGCATCAAGAACTCTTAAAAATGAATTAGAAAATCTTAGCAGAAATTTGGTGAAGGACATGAGCAGAAATGTCACACACTCCAAAGAAACACATGTGGCTCATAAAAACATTCTAAGATGTTCTCCCAGATGGGAGAGGCAGCCCATATCCCCTGCTTCAGGACCCCTTGTATGTTCCCTTGCTTCTGCATTCATTTTCAAAGGATATTTTTGCTGGATACAGAAAATTGCTTTGACAATATTTTTTCCCCAATATTTTGAAGATTTTTTTCCATTGTCTTATTGAGTCCATAGTTTCTAAGAGAAGTCTGTAGTCTTTAACATCATGTTCTATAAATAATGTGGCATTTCTCTCTGTATACTTTCAAGATTTTGAATCTGGTTTTCAGCAGTCTGATCATTATGTTCTTGACATGATTATCTTTGAATTTATTCCGTTTAGGGTTCACTGAACTTCTTATATCTGTAAATATGTGTTTTTCACTAAGGTTAAAAATATTTCAGCTGCAGTTTCTTCAGATGCCATTTTATGTTCAATTGTCTCTATTTCCTGCTGAGATTTCAAATACTGCACATTATAGCATTTGATGTTGTCCCACATGTCTCTAAGTTTCTGTTTATTTTTGCCAAACTTTCTATTTTTCAAATTGAATAATTTTTATTGATATATTTTGTTTTTTAAATTAAATTAAGTTTATATATTTTTGTTGTTGTTTTGTTCTTTTGTATTGGAAAATAATTGGTTATACACATTTGTGGGGTATGGAGTTGAATATCAGTACCTGTGTACAATGTGGGATGATCAAATCAGGATAATGAGCATGTTCATCACTACTAAATGTAATCGTTCCTTGTATTCATTAACCAATTTATCACTAATCCCCTTCCCCTCCCCCCTTTCCACCTCAGGTAACCACAGTTCTGATATCTCTATCTAAAAGTTAAAAACATTATTGTGATTGTTCATTCTTTCTTTTGCTGCCACTTATATGTGAGAACATGCAGTATTTCTCTTTCTGTGCCTGGCTTGTTTCACTTAACATAATTTTCTCCAAGTTCATCCATGTTGTTGCAAATGGCAGACTTTCATTCTTTTTTATGGCAAAGTAGCATTACATTGGGTATATATACCACATTTTCCTTATCTAATCATCTGTTGATGGACATTTAAGTTGATTCCATACCTCAGCTATTGTAAATAGAGCTGTGATAAACATGGGTGTACAGTTATTCCTTTAACATGATGATTTTCATTCCTTTGGGTATATTCCCAGCAGTGGGATTGCTAGATTGTATGGCAGTTCTACCTGTAGTTGTTTGAGGAACCTCCATACCATTCTCTATAATGGCTGCACCAATTTACAGTCCCACCAACAGTGTAGAAGGGTTCTCCTTTCTCTGCTTCCTTGCTAGTATTTGTTATTCTTTGTCTTTTTGATAACAGCCAGTCTAACTGGGGAGAAAAGATATCTCAAAGAGGCTTTGATTTTCATTTCCCTGATGCTTAGTGATGTTGAACATTTTTTCATGTGTCTGTTGGCCATTTGTGCATCTTCCTTTGAGAAATGCCTATTCAGCTTGTTTGCCCATTTTTTAATTGGATCATTTGCCCATACTACCCAAAGCAATCTACAGATTCAATGCAATCTCCATCAAAACACAAATGATATTCTCAACAGAAATAGAGAAAACAATCTTAACATTCATATAAGAACAACAAAAGACCCCAAAAAGCCAAAGCAATCCTGAGCAAAAATAAATAAATAAATCTGGAGGAGTAATGCTATCTGACTTCAAATTATACTCCAAACTTATAGTAACCAAAGCAGCAAGTTACTGGCATAAAAACAGACACACAGACCAGTAGAACAGAACAGAGAACCCAGAAATCAACCCACATACTTACAGCGAACTGATCTTCAACAAAGGCACCAAGAACACACAGTGGAGAAAAGACTGTCTCTTTGATAAATGATGCTGGGAAAACTGGACATCCATATGTAAAAGAATGAAACTAGACCCATATCTCTCATCATATATCAAAGTCAACTCAAAATGGATTAAAAAGTAAATATACATCCTGAAACTGTAAAAACTTTTAAAGGAAAACATTTCAAGAAGTGGGACTTGGCAAAGACTTTGTGAATACAAGCTCAAAAGCACAGGCAACAAAAGAAAAAATAAACAAATGGGATGGTATGAAACTAAAAAGCTTCTGCACAGCAAAAGAAACAACAGAGTGAAAGGACAACTTACAGCATGGGAGAAAATATTTGTGAACTATGCATCCAACAAAGGATTAATATCCAGAATATACAAGGAACTCATAACAACTTAACAGTAAAAAAAAAAAAAAAAAACTAACCCAATTGGTATTAATTCTGTTTTAAAGGTTTGTTAGAATTCAGCAGTGAAGACTTCTGGTCCTGGGATGCTCTTTGTTAGCAGACCACATGGAGTACAGACAAGATATCAAGTAAGTTTGGGGATCATAGCAGGACTATAGAGGGCATGCCATTCTCTAAAAAGTCTTTCTCCCCTCACTAGACTGGAAACTACATAGGCAGGGATCATGTCAGCTTTGTTCAACACTATAAACCAGTGAGATAGAGCTCAGAACATGAGACAGAGTAAATAGTCAATACATAATTGTTGAACGAATGAGTGAATGAAGTCCCCCAAACACAGAAGCTAAGGAGATCTAAACTATTTTAATATGGATAGCAAGTCTTAAAGCCTCCTCTGGTTTAGCCATAATGTCATCCTGTGTGCAGATCTATAAACAAGGGAACAATTTTGTTTCCTTAGGACCTACAGCAGAGGAAACAGCAATTAGCAAACAGCAGTATCTTTGGCTTCCCCTTTTCAAAATCTTCTAGGCAGTGCTCATTGGAGCCACTGTGGACAGCCTCTTTCAGACCTGAGCTGTAAGTCAAGAGGGCCTTCCTCTGAGTCTCCTGGAGCAGGACTCCATGCTGCTGTGGCCTTTGCTGCTGGTTCTAGGTAAGCGGACACCATGGAGCAGGACCTGGAAAGGATGGATCCTCAGCCTTTCCCAGAATGGTAGTCTCAGATGCTCATAAAAGCTTTCTTCAGACTCTACCTTCAGGGAGTCTCTAGGCTTGGAGGGAACTGGGCAAACTTTCCTTGGAATATAGGCCCTTAGCCTCTTAAATAAGAATTTAGCAGCACATCAAAATAAAAATGATAATAGTAGAATTGCTAATATTCATTGAGTACTCACTGGTAATCTACATATGTTAATCATTTTAATCTTTACACTGACTCCTATCGTGCAGGTTTTGTGTCAGAATTGAAGACTGTAAGGAAATTAACTCATTATATTTTAAAAACCCAAACATCAAAATATTGAACAAGAGAAATAATATAAACACAACAGTTACCAAAGGTATTAGAATGAGTATTAAAAATAAGTATCATTTAAATCAGAAGAATACTTCCATAACATGATAAAGAATATGTGTTCTAGATTAAGCCAGTATTATACATAATAGATCAGGTCTAAAATTGCCATTCAAATTGGAGCTAGAACCAAGATGCTTACAATCATCATCATTTGCAATAGTTTAAAATCCTGGCAACACACTAAATTACTAGCAAAATTAAAAGGCATACACATTGGAAGGAAATATTTTAAAAATTATTCTTTACCCTCACCACATTTGATTAGCACTTGCTTGTTTGCTATGGTTGCTATGAGCTAAATGGCCTCTGCTCTTGATCCTGTCATCTATATGCTATAATTATAAATGCATGAATATGAATTAATTAAGGAGATTCAAGACAAATATCCAACATAGCAAAATCCTTGAATATTATCATTTACCAGTTTGAAATTATAATGAAGAAATTCTATCCAAAACTGCAAAGGCAGTGAAAAAATAGGAATAAGAGGGTTTTTTATTCTACTAAAAGAAATATGCAAAACTGTACTAAGAAAACTTCACTGAATGAGGATATATCATTAGTCTGGATAGGAACACTAGAGTAGAAATGTTATATAAATGTCATTTCTTCTCCAGTTGATTTATAGATTCTCTACAATTTCAATCAAACATCTGTGGAATTGTCCTTAGAAGGCAATAACATGTTTAAAAGAGTATCTGGAAAAATGTAGTGGTGAGAATATCAAAGGGTACATTTTTATTTTTTTAAAAAATATATTGGAAATTTAACTCTTATGTTTATTCATATATTTAAAAAATAGATTCCAGAGAAATATAGAAAAGATAGTATTAAAGGTTTAAGATATAAACATAAATCAATGGAAAATAATAGCAGCCTAGGAATATATCTGACTACATATTACTTGATACATGATCAGTAGAAATCATCAAACAATAGATACTTACAGATTACACTATAAATTTAATAATAAATTTCAGATAATTAAGAGATAGGTATATTTTTTAATTCCCAAAAACATGATGGAAAATGAAATTAAGGCTATTTTTTATATAGATTATGTCATGTTGAAAATTGAAATAGTAGAGAATTAGAGATTTTATAATCTAAAAATTAAAAATTTATATATTATAATAATAACACAACTATAATAAAAACCAGTGTTGAATTTGGAAAACATTTGAAGCAAGTAAGGCAAAAAGTTGAGATATGATGTAAAGGATTCATAAAAATTGGCAGGACAAATTTGAAAACATTTATGGCTAAACGGATGCAAATCATGATTATGTAACACACAAACCCTTCCTCTAGCAGCTGCTGACTCTACCACAAGCTTCACAAAAACCATTGTTTATCTGCCAAACCCAGCAGAGTGCCTGGCACATAACTGACAATAAGTCTTTCTTATAGGAATGAGTAAATGCATTCATGAAGTGCAGGTCGAGGTAAAATTTACAGTCATTAAACTTGTAGCACAACAGCCTGAAAGGCTAAATGCTAATTAACCAGTGTGGGGAGATAGGAAGAGACTGGCACAGTCACACATTGCTGCTGGATGTGGAAATGGTAAAGCTCATTTGGAAAGCCAGTTATGAAAAAATGACGTGCATTTGGACTCAGTAATCTGAGTCCAGCAATCTGAAGTAAAGGGGTAAGAGTGGTGAAGATAATACACACAATGACACTCAATGTAGTTATTATAATACTGAGGAAACAAAAGACGACTACTAAACTGTAACATAACACTCGTTAAAACTAGGTTAAGATCATATGCAACAAGAAAAATATCTGGAAGTAAATGAATAGTGAAACCAGATAAGCTACGGAAATGAGAGTATGCATAAACTGTTTTACTTTTTAAAATATAATTAATATTTAAAATATGTGAAAAATGTTAAAGGAAAAACAGTCTCAAACTTCATTAAAAAAGCTCAACATTTTGTCTCTGACTTATTCCTGTTATATCAGAAGCTACATAAATGGTCTTTTCTTATTCAGTAAAAGGGAGAAGTTGAGTGTACTCTTTGATGCTTACTGTCCTCTCTGTTTTTTACTATTATAGGCCTACCACACTGTGTTATAACAGCTTATTTACCTAATATCTCCTCCTTTAGACTGTAAGTTTCCTGAGGATAGGGGCAGTGATTCATTCTTCATGGTAACTACAGTATTTAGGCCCACATCTGTACAGTAAGTACTCACTAAACATTTGCTGAATGAATGAACAAAGGAATGAACAAGGAAGTTGCCTTTACTGAGTGCTCTTGCAAAGAGACTGTCCCCCGAGTAAGATCTTGGTGAGATCAGGTATCTGCTAAACCTATCTTTGGACACTAAAGCCACACCAGAGAGCAACTGGGGAAGATGAGCTGCTGAGAAAGGGAAGGGCTAGACTTCATTCGTCACTGTCCTTCCTGCCTCTATGCTATTCCACATGAGTGGCCGGGACCAAAAAAGAGAACTGCTAGAATCCAACAGGTTCTGATGAACTGGAGAAATGTCCATCAGCTGTTTGTGTTGGGGCAGAGTGACATGGAGAAGGCACAGAAGGAAAGGGAAAGTGTGAGAGTGCAGCTAAGGAAGAGTCTCTGTGCTGTGCTAATTTCTTATGCCTCTCTCTCTTGCAGTTCCTGACAGAGGAGAGTCCAGTAAGTTCCTATCTTTTTTTTTTATGTGGCTTTGGAGTAATGGTGCCCAGCACAGGAGCCTGGGAAGCATGTGGCAGTCCTTGTCCCCAACAGCTACAGGGAATTGTACTCCCTTCCACCAAACCCAGTCACTATAGTCCTGTCTACATCCCTGTGACACCTTCCTCCTCTACCCTGATCAAGACTGCAATTTCTGACCCCTTCTGCAAAGGAAGGAGGACATGCCTGACAAAGGAAAGGCAGGCGCCAAGACAGTCTGTTCACCTGGGCATGGTGCATTAAGGCTCCTGTGGGATCCCCAGCTGGAATCCCATACTAGAAACAGAGAGGTAGCTCTGAAAAAAAAATACTCACAGAAACTAACATCCAAATCTTTGGTCCAGGCTCAGAACAAAATCCTGTCATTAGCTACTTTTTTACCTACAAACTCACATTTGATACTGACTCTGTTTCAACATCTTAACCCCTAGTCTAAACGAGTCAGAAGCTACTTTGGATATGGAAGGAGTAACATTCTGTACCAGATATTTGCTCACTTGTTCTGATCCATTTCAGGCCCTCAAACTCACAAAAAAATCATGTTAAGAAAATCCCATAACTATCTCAGAGTATATGCACTCCCTGGTTTCCTGGCCACCCCCAAGCAAGCGATAAGATTTTTGCTAGACTATTCAAACATAGGGTTGTTTTTTTTTTTCCCTGTCTTGCTCAAGCAAAGAACATAGTTTAATAGAAAGGTATGGTCTTAAAATTCAGATTCAATGAGTTTTATCTTGTTCTAGTTACTTTCTAGCTCTGTGGCCACGGGCAAAATGACCTGAGCCTCAATTGATTATTTAAAGGATTCCCAAGGATTCCCAAGGATTCAATGACCTCATTGAATAAAGAGCTTTGTGTCTGGTGAGATAAGTGGAGGCTTATTTCATGTCAGATTTTTTCCACCAGTGGCCCAACCACAAGCTGTACTGCTCCTCTATCTTCCATGGACCACAAACTTCCAAGGTGAGGTGGTGACAATGATGTGCAAAGGATCCTCCTGTCCCCAAACAGAGAAAGCATGGTGGTTCTATGAGGGAAGTTGGACTAGAAATCTCCATTCAAATGTGATTCATTTGGTCAGTCTTCAGAAATCACCTGCTCCTCAGTGAAGGGTGAACACAGGCAGGAACAGGTATAACTGTCACTGGGGAAGCTATGAGCAGGTGGAGTTTGTGGGCAAAGTGGATGCAAGATATCATTACATGTGGAATAAAAATTAAGGAATGAATTGAGTTTCCTCTGTCTGTTGCAGACTGGCTGATTCTCCAGGCTCCACACTCTATCTTTGAAGGCGATAAAGTAATTCTGAGATGCCGGGGAAGGCAGGAAAAGAAATCAGAAACAATTTACTACAAAGATGAAAGAAAAGTTGGTGTTTTTACAAGAAACTCAACTTTCTCCATACCAAGAGCCATCTCTAGCGACAATGGCTTGTACAAGTGCACTGCTTCTCAGAAAAGTTATGGATGGAAAAAAACTTCAAATCTTGTAAGGATTATAGTTGAAGGTAATGGCTCCACTCCAGGAGTAATAGAGTCAGATGCAAACAAGGCCTGTCAAAGGCTGGGACTACAGAGAGTGTGTTCATCAAAGGCCTGTGGGAAGCCAAGGGTGGAAACTGACAATTCAGTTGTGTCAGGGAGTGGGTGGCAATTCTATGGACTTGGTTCTATAACACCTGTTTGCTGATGCTGAGAAATCTCCCTAGGAGCCCCGAGCCTCAATGCCCTAGGGACTGTGTTTTTTCTTCTTTCTAGAGCTGTTTTTACTTCCTGTACTGTCAGTCAGCACCGCCAGGCCCACGGAGGGGAGCCTCGCGACCCTGACCTGTGAGACCCGGCTCTCTCCACAGAGGTCAGATGTCCAGCTCCAGTTCCGCTTCTTCAGCGATGTCCAGGCACTGGGGTCAGGCTGGAGCAGCTCCTCGGAGCTCCAGATCCCCACCATGTGCAGTGAAGACTCAGGGTCCTACTGGTATGAGGCAGAGTCCATGACTTCTCATGTTCAGAAACAGAGTCAAAGATTCCAGATGTTTGTGCAGAGTGAGTTTTGGTAAAAAAAAAGGAGATTGGGGCCAGGCAGAAGAGGGTAGAGCGGGGGCATTGTTCAGGCCTTAGTTCCTTTTTTCCTATACATAGGTAACAAGGATCTATTCCAGAGAGATTCTGATGCTGTCTTGAGTTCCTCTCCTTTCTGCTACTGCCTTAAGAGGTTATCAAGAGACTCCCCAAATCCCAACCCTTCAAGATGTTTGCCACATCCCTCTAAACTCGACATTTCCTATTGCAAAATAATCACATATTTAGCAGGTGTTCATAGTTATACTACAGAAGCTGTGGAGGACACAATGTCATATGAGGCCTAACTTCTATAGACAGGAAGCTGACAGTTGGCTAGGTAACAGCCTATTAACAAATCTAACACATGAGATTAAGAGAACAAGGAGACCTATATGGATTAGAGGAATCAGAGAAGACAGTGTTGAAGCAGGAGGCCTTGAGCTAGTGCTGAAAAGATGGGGGAGTGGGCAATTTACCATCTTGTGTGATGTCACATCAGAGGATGGCTAATATTTCCCAGTATCCTTCCTAGCCCTCAATGCAAGATTTCTACCCACTGAGTCACCAGACTCATGCCCAAATACCTTTCCCTGGAGTTGCCCACCTGGCCCTGTGGGGGAAATAGATCCCCTAAGCACACAGACGAGATGAAGAAGTTCATGTAACTGAAGGCTGAGAGGTGGAGATCTTGCCTCCTCACTGAACTAAATTCAGAATTGACACCCACCAGCCTCAATTCTTACTCTGCAAAGATCTCTGTGTTTTGGTTTTGCTCTAAACTTTTTCAGCTCCATCTGCTGTCACTTACAGTGACAACAACCACTTCACCCCTAGTGTTCCCCACAGTCAGTCCCCATTTGCTGTCTCCAGTTCATGCAGGGATCCCTGTGTCTAGAGTGCTCATGGAGACCCAGCCCCCAGGGGCCCAGGTGGTTGAAGGGGAGACTCTGGTCCTTGTCTGTTCTGTGGCTGAAGGAACAGGAAACACCACATTCTCCTGGCACAGAGAAAACAAAAAGGAGAGTCTGGGGAGGAAAACTCAGCATTCCCAGAGAGCAGAACCGAAGGTCCCTGTCATTAGGGAGAGCCATGCTGGGGGATACTACTGTACAGCTGACAACAGCCACGACCCCGTGCAGAGTGAGGTGGTGAATATCACTGTGAGAGGTAAGTCCCACCGTCCCACAGCTTAGCCAGAGGTTCTCACACTGGGCTCAGAGATTATTACAGGGTCATGAGGACATTTTAAGGTGATCACAGGGAGGAGAGCTATGAAGAGCTAATTCCTTTCAGGCAAAGGCAAGCTTCCAAAAATAAATAGCTGCTTTAGAAAAACTACAAGTTTGGTTGAGATAGAGAAAATAAAAAATAGTAAGATGGAAAAGACAAAAGAACATGATTGCATTCAGCAGGTCAGAGAAAATTCATCCTCACAGTCCTTCTATAAAAGCTTCTGAAGCTGTACTGTCCAATATAGTAACCTCTAGCCACATGTAGCTATTTAAATTTAAATGAATTAAAATTAAAAATCCACTTCTTCCTTCACACTAGCCACTTTTCAAGGTCACAAGAGCCACAATGACTTGCGGCTACCTCAACAAACAGCACAGATGTAGAACATTTTCACCATCTGAGAAAGTTCTATCGGACGGTACTGATCTAAGTAAGGATTAAATTTGGATGTGGGACAGTGAAATTTGAGAGTGATGGGGGATGTGTTATTATGCTGAGTGGATGCAGGAGGAGGTTGTGAATTGTTAAGCAGAAGAGACCCTTTCTGACAGCCCTTTTGTCTTCCTCGTTCCAGTGTCTCGCCCTTTCCTCACCTTCAGGGCCCCCAGGGCCCAGGCTGTGGTTGGGGGTGTGATGTAGCTTCACTGTGAGTCCCTGAGAGGCTCTCCCTCAATCCTGTACTGGCTTTATCACAAGCCTGTTACCCTGGGGAATAGCTCGGCCCCCTCTGGAGGAGGGGTGTCCTTCAACCTCTCCCTGACCACAGAACATTCTGGAAGCTACTCCTGTGAGGCTGCCAATGGGCTGGGGTCCAAGCGCAGTGAGGTGGAGACACTCAGTGTCACAGGGGCGTTGGCTGAGACTGAGCTATGGGCCACAGAAAGACTTATGTCTCCCTCCAGAGGAAAGACTCCAAGAGTGCCAGTCTATGAAAAGGGGTATTTGCCTATGGATGGTTTAAGATGGAATTTTCTCAGTGACTTATAGTGGAAATGGAGATTGGAGATTGTGAAATAACATTAGTGGTTGGATGCTTTTCTCCTCCTCACATTAGCCTGAAAGGAGTGGACTGCACTCCAGGTCACTGAGCAAATAACTGAACATCCACTTAACCATTTCTAACTTGGTTGAAAGTCACTGGCGCCCCGTCCCCCACCCACCCTTACATGTAACATCCCCTCCCTCTACAGTGTCTGTAAGATTCCAGCCTAAATCCCTTCCCGCTGAGGCTCGTACACAGGCCTCTCTTCCCAGAGCCAACCAAGGGCAAGTGCTTCCTTCCAGCTGTGCTGACAGTGGTGCTGCTCTGTGTCCTGGTGACTACTCCTCTGTTCTTTTACTTAAGGTTCCAGAGGAAGTCAGGTGTGTAACTTCTGCTTTTACTGTCTATTGCTCCATCATTTATCATCACCAAAAGTGCTGCTTCTGTGCAGCAGAGAGCATGCATGTGTTGGGGAAGCTGTTGCCCTGTGGATGGGGCTGTCAGTTAAAGTAAGTCAGTCCTCTAATAAAGCATTCAACATACGTGGGGTCAAGTGAGGCTGAAAGTGTTTAACCTACACTTACATATTTAAACATTTCCTTCAATAGAACTCTTTAACAAAATAGCTATCAATTAGAAATGTAATCCCCATAAAAGATGCATAAGAAAGAGAAATACAACATGGAGCTAAATTTTAAAAAGAAATATTCTGAGGATTCTAAGTATTACATAACATAATACGATGTGTATATTAAGCATAATGTAAGCATATCAAGTATGATATATTATAATATAATGCATAATAATATAATGCATAATAAACATAATATAAAAACAAACATGCATAATTACATGTAATAATATATAATATTAATAGAGCTTTGGACTGGAATTAAGGAGATGAGTTCTAGCTGCAGTTCTGCCACTTGCTGAGAATGTTTTGACAAAAACACTAAGAATTAGAGAACAATGAAGTACAAATAGAGAATCAGGCCAATGAAAAACAAAGTCAGCCACAAGCTTGCTTGCTTCATTTTGTACTCATACAGAGGTCACAGGTTCTCTCTCTGGGTAGAAGAACAGTGCTGGCTGCCCCAAGTCTGCCTCTTCCTTAATGCTTAGGTTAGGATCAGAGGCTACCACAGAAGTCTTGAAGAGGACCTCAGCTGAGCCAGCCTGGGGTAGGAATGGCACATGTCCCATCCTTTGCAGGAATGTGGTTGGAGGAGTCAACTCCACCCAAACCTCATGAATAAGCACAATCATCAGCTAATAGGTGGGGGGTCCTTCCTCAAGGAAAGAACATTTTATTGGGCAAGTAAGGCCAGTTAGTAGATGGGAATAGGCAATCAGATATCACTACTGGAACTCTACGAAGTTCACTCGTCCCCAAATTTATATAGGCTAGGTCCTTTACCCACAATGAAATAATGACTATTCCTCTCCAAATTCAGCCTCCCCCCATCACTTTTTCAGTACTTACATAAAAGAAAAGTTGTTAATCCTAAGAGAGGCTTTTGATGTTTTTCTTTGGGGACTCTGTCTGATTCTTTCACCTTCTTAAAGGCTCTTGTAATATCATGACATACTGTGCTTAGTAGATGAATTAGGGAGCCTCCAACATATTGGTGCCAGTGACAGCACTTACATCTTTTAGGTGCCTTCTGGATATCCAGCAAGCTCAC
This sequence comes from Cynocephalus volans, assembly GCF_027409185.1. Lineage (NCBI taxonomy): Eukaryota > Metazoa > Chordata > Mammalia > Dermoptera > Cynocephalidae > Cynocephalus > Cynocephalus volans. Next base: position 114,644,605 of record NC_084467.1, on the reverse strand, counting down.
ATTGGAACAAGTGCCAAAAATTAGGTTAAATCCTACATAACACATAGGGAAAAGGAAAAAGACCTCAGCCTTTACTAATTTTCCCCCAGTCACAAAGGAGGCTGTTAAAATGTCCCATACCAAAAGAGATTGCACAAGGCCTCCAGAGCCAAGTGTCATCCACCAGATACTAACCACAGGGACAAAAGGGAGCCCCAAGCACACCAAACAAGTGAGACACATTTTAGAGCTCCAGGGCCCTGAAGTAATGAGGGGTTTTAGAGAGCTTTCAAGTGCCCTCACTGGAGGACAAAGGAAGGAAGAATACAGACTCCAGCAGGGTAGCGGGTACTCTCAGCAGGGAGAGTACCTGTCATAGCTCATAACAATTCCATTTAAATACTCACCTTTTAAACCTTCCAGGTGGGACTATACATTACCTGTGCAAAGAAAATCAACGATGATCAAATAATTACAATCCTCAAGAATTCAAAAGTGTTGGTCCCTTAATTTCAAACAGCTAGTATGTTCTGAATTTATATCATAGAATTGAACTGAGTTGTGCCTGTTTGGGATACAGGACAAAGTCTCAGACTCTTAAAACTGGAAGAAACCATAGAAATCATGTCAGGGTCACCACACTATCCAGGGGACACAGTCACATTAGAGTCTATATAGATAGCACCCTACGAAGTTATGCAACACGGCCCAGGATTATGTCACCACTTAATAAATCTGGCAGCACAACAGAACTAGGAAAAAAATACCAAAAAGGCAAAAGAAAATCTCACCCTGGACTTACCGAATCTGAATTTCTGGAAATGAGGCCCAAGAATCTATACTGATTTAAGTTCCCTTGGTAAACCAAATGCACAGCCAGGTTTGGGCTAGTTTGAGCTAATTAGTAAAACTACTATTAATAATAATAATAATAATAATAATAATAATGGTAAAATAATAAAAGGAAATATTGGGTGGTTATCATGTACCAAATACTATTAATATCACTTAACATGCATTAACTAATTTAATTTTTGTTTGAGAGGTATTATTATTACCGTTATCCCTATTTTACAGATATAGAAACAGACACAGGGAGGTTGTTACCTAAAGTTGCCCAGCTACTAGCTGGCCCTGAACTTACACTCTAATGTGTCACTCTGTAGTCATAAAGAATAAACCAGGTTCTAGAGAAGCTAAGTGGCTTGCTTAGGTTATACAGTCAATATCCAGATCACTAAATTTTCCAAGTATAAAGCACTCACCATCTGCCCTTGGGAAGACAGGCATTCCACATTGTAAGCCTCTCAGCAAGGGACAGCACACATCATCCACTGACAGCAGAATGAGTGGACCCCTTTCGTGCCCAATCCAGCCTAAAAAGAGAGCTTCCTCCTTGGCTGACACTAATTCTTCTCTGCTTTGCAGGAGTGGGTGCTGGTACCAACCCTCACAGGTGAGGCATCTGTGGATAGTCTGTATTTATTTGCTGGCTCATTTATTTAACATTTTTTTGCATGTACTATGTGCTAAGAACACTGGGGTTGTCCTTCAGATTTATTTAGCACTTAGAATAGAGAACTTGGGAAATGGCTCAGAAGTAGAAACTTGAATGTGCCATGTTTTATGCCCCTCCCATTTTCTGGAACTGAGCACATGCTACTTTCTCCTGTAAAAAACTCTTCTGTCACTCTATCCTCTATCCTTGTCTAACTCCTACTACTTCATTTCAATTCAAATGTCCTTGTCTCTGAGAAGTCTCCACTGACTGCTCCCCCAAACTCCACTTTCAGAAATATCACAATTCCTAATAATAACAATAGCTAATTCTTAACATAACACCTATGGTATGCCAGGCATTCTTCTAAGTGTTTTACATATGTCAACTGTTCTAAGTGCCTTACGTATGTTATGAAGTATTGTACTGAGGAACTATGCACTGAGAGGTCACACAGCTAGTTAAATGACAAAGCCTAGCTGTAAAGGAAGCAGACTTGTTCCAGAATCTGTACAAAAATGCCATAGATTTAAGAGAATATCTTATGACATATTTTGGAATACAAAAAAGAAAGTACTGCATTAAATGTATACTAAAACCTCACATTGAAGATAATTAATATGTATTTACATAATTACACTCCATTTTCTTCCTGAATATCACACTGAACCTTTGTCCCTAAGACTTTCTCAATCAGAGTTTGAATCTTCTTCTGAACCACTTGTCTAACAGCAGATTGACACCTTTAGATTTGATGATATGTATAAATGTGAGGCATGTCAAAGAGTACAAAGCTTTCTTGTTTGTTTAAAGTCTCAGTTTCATTTTTTTCCTTGAGTAAATCTCATATTACTGAAAGTTAAGCATCTTTTCTGGGACATTGACCCCCAATGTGATAAAAAGATACTTAACACAATCTACACCTTTGAAGAAAATAATGAGTGATGCTAAAATTTCCAACCAGGAGATTCTTTTCCTCTGAACTTGACTCAGACATTCCCAGCATAGATTCCTCTTGGCCTTACCAAGCCGCAGGTATGGCCCCTGATAGGCTTCATCCATGCTGCCAGGCACAGGTGGACCAGGCATCAGGCTACCAACCTTGCAAGATTGTGTCTTCCTAAGTACTGGATTCCCCAAACCCTGTCTACCCCGTAGCTGCCTTGCCAGCCCTTCTCCCCTTCTTTCTGATTCACTGTCCCAGAGACTGACACATATTTTTGTGCTTTCAGGAACCTTTCCAGCCCAGAAGTCCAGGAGAAGATCAACTCCAACTCACCTTCCCTGGTGCAGGGACTGGACCCTGTGTACAGCAATGGTGAGTACGCCTGTCAGGTAAGAGCTCCAGGGGAAGAAAGGTATAGAGTTAGAGTCCAAGAGGTGAAGCTTATAGGGATGTGTTTGACACCCCAGGTACTGCTGAGACTCATTTAGGGGGTGCCAAAGTAGGTGTGGAGCAGGTGGTTGTGAAAAGTGCCTGTGTGAGCTCTTTGCCCACAACCCCTGTTTAAACTTGTCCCCTCTAACCTCAGCCCTCTTTCAGTGAATCCGGTGTGTTTGGATGTGGTTTATTCCCAGGTCTGGATTGTCCATCAGGGACAGGAGGGTGCAGGTGAGCTTTGGGGTAGTGCATCTGACTCTGATGATGTCTTTGCCAGAGCTGGGGGGAGGCCTGCTGCCGGTGTGGCAGAGCCCTCGAGAGTGGTGGCTGCTGCCCCATTGGCACTACACACCAGAAGAGAACGTGGGTCTCTGCTGACAGTTGTCTTTTTCAGAGCCTGATGCAATTGGCACCTGTTTCCTGGTCTCAGAAGAGAGGCTGATGTCCTGTGGGATGAAGTTTAAGGACTGGATTGTATGAAACCCATGCTTTTTCACGGCTCATTATTTTCTGTTTTCTCCCCGGCAGAGCACCCGGGAACACCTCCAGAAGGCAAGGTAGGTCTGAGTTCCCAGTTTTTCTTTCTCTGGGACTCGCTCTCCCTAAACAAAGTTGCTAATTCAGTGCATTGGACAAGTGGGCCCTCAGAGAACATTAGCTTTCTGTCTCCTCTTGAGCTTTTTCCTCCTCAGGATTCCTCCATTTTCTATTCCAAGGTGAAGCAGCAGCAGCTCCCAGGAGCCTCAGCTGAGCAGGCCAAGGCATGAGGGGGCCCCAGTAAGATGTCCTGTGGGCATGTCTTGACCTTGACTCAGATTCTCAGGGCCTGGAAGGGCCAACCAGTGCACCTGGGCTTCTCTCCCAGAAGGCCTCAGCCATCAGTTTCAAGGAAAATGAGAATGATCTGCCAGCGACTCAGCAGGAAAGACCAGTGGCTAAGACAGCGTCCCTGAGGATGCTGCAGAAGGTTGTGAAAACATACAGTTCTCATGACCTGCTCATGACCCAGACTCTGTATTTTCTTCAGAGACCAGAGGTCGCCCCTTGGAGCCATCTTTCCAGTTCTCTTTACCAGTGTGCATCCCTCCCCCTACCCCAATTCCCCTGGACCCCCCCCCATTCCCTTCAGTGGTGAGCCAGGAGAGCAAGGGCCACAGAGTGGACACAAGCGAAGGGGCCCATGTGAGCAGCAGCTACCCAAGCTATGTGGAGCCAGACCAGTGCACACAAGCAAGAATCTTGGGTCAGGCCACAGCAGCACATCTTCAGGGCCCTCGGGGGAAACTCTGCCATGATCCTTGGGTTCAGCTATGACAGAAGGCTCTTAATTTGTTAAGCAATGTGCAGAGATGTAAATCCCGTCACCACACCACAAAATCTGTGTCCCTGTCAGACGTTACGATTCAGCCACCCAGAGAATCTTCCTGCCACAACAAGATTCAGTTCTCCTTAAAAACAGCCCTGAATAATGATCCCGTCACTTGCCTGTCTTGCCCTCTTTGCTTTCATCACAAGAAGACCAAAACCCAAATTTTAAAGCCACTTAACAACTGGGTAGGACTTTCTGGCAAACATGTTATGTTCTAACTCTATTTTGGGGTTTTTTTATTTATTTTATTTTTATTAGTTCACCCTGTTTCCTTCACACTTTACTTCTCCACGTACGTTTAAATCTTGATTATCATATATATTTTTATCATTTTCCTCATGAAGTCAGTGTAAATAAATATATTCAATATGATGTAGTGTAAGGAGCTTCTCATTGAAATAAGAAAACTCGTCATAAGAAACAAACTGCTGAGATCACTCTTTGCATCAGCCATATACTTTTATATCCATCTGCTTATACTACAGTGATAAAGTCATACTATATTATGCTACATTTATGTAGCTTAATTATATGAAAAACTACCTCCAAGCCATTAAGTTCCTAGCTAACAGGTTCCCTCCCTCACTCTACTTCCTATCCTTAAAACAATTAATTCTCAGTACAATTTCTAGATCAATTTTCAACTTGACATCAATTTAAAAGAAAAAAATGACTTTCTTAGGCAATTTGAGCATGAACATTCTTTCTATAATTTTTTTATGTACTATCAGCCTTAATTTCATATCCATTCAATCCTTAGTCCTAGAAATTTCAGAAAATTATGAAATAAAGCTTTCATAACAAGAAATATGAAATAACTGAGGCAAATATGAATCTGCCTTTATAGGAAGTTTAATGCAACTGTCTCTGGAAGCACAGACCTATCTCTCTCCTTTCTTTATGACAAATTTTACAGTTTCTGGTCCCTCAAATACCACAGACTGTCTCTCCTGTCTACTTTGTCCCCCCCACCCCCCACTCCCTACCATATACCATTCATCAGCCTCTTTACTCTTGATTACAGGAAAAATTTAAATTCTTAAATTGCTTCCAAAAACTTGTTTAGGCAAAGTAGACAAGAGCTATGTTTCTGTAAAAAAAAAAAAAAAAAAAAAAAAAGCAATGATGGGTCAAAATAGCCTCTGATTGCTGCTATAAATAATAAAAATGTTGTAGACAAAGGCATGATGGAAAAAAATTAAAGAAAAGAAGCTGACATACGGTGAAATAGAGGCACAAAGGACAAGGTACACAAAAAAGAGGACATATTTGGAATAAGAGCATCTGCCCTCCACCCAGCAGAGTTTGCCTCTGTGCTTTGGGCCTAGCAATCTGACATACACCCAACAGTAAGTTATAAACCAGTAAGATGTAAAAAGAAGATGAGGATCTTAGAATATCCGGTTGGCATAGTGGTTAGGAAAGATTCTGCAGAGACTTAATAACAATGTGAGTACTGTGTGAGGTATATTTAGGGATTGATTCTTTCTGTTTTATGAAGAAAAGAGACACAGCAGGGCAAAAAGAGAATAAAATTTGGACCAATGGGAAATGCTGACTGCAGCTTGCCAGTTGTCCAACCTTTGGATCTTATTATCCTTTCTAAACCTCCGTTATCTTATCTATAAAATGGAAGTAAGTGCTCGTATATCACAGGGTTGTTGAAAGATTGAATGAGAGCTTCTAAGAAATGCCAATTGCAAAAAGGGTGTATAATAAATGGTAACTTTAATATTCAGATCATTGTTGTTATTATGGAAAATATTGTCCCTTATGGACATTCCAAAAGCAGCTTATCAGGAGATCTCTAGTGACTTTTACCGTGTTGCTGCCACCATCTTTTTCTGTACTGGATCTCCAAATACAGGCCCATATGTAGAATCCTTCACACATTTGTACATCCTAAGCATGGAAGTGACTCTGCAGAAAGCACAAGTTTCTTCTTCCAATCTTCAGAGAATATTTTAGTCAGAGTTCTTGGTTCAAGCAACAGAAACCAATTCCAGCTTTCTTTTCAAAAAAAGAGGATACTTTACTGGAAGGATGTCAGGGACTCAGAAAATCGGAGGGCTAAGCTTAGAAAATGAGTGGAAAAAAGAGAGAGCCGGTGGCTCAAGCAGCAGGAACCACTGCAAATGTCATGCTACAGAAATGTTGTGATCCACGTATTGATCCATCCACAGCAGTGTCTTCACACCCTAGTGCCACCAGCTCAAGCTGCAAAGTCCTGGGATAGAAATCTGACTGTCGGGCCTTGGTCTATCTTTGGACAGCATAGGGGAAAGGAATGGAAGAATCTTGTTACTTGAACTTTTACAATGAGAGGCTGCATTATTCTCCACCAATACCATACATCAGGGGAGTTGACCTAAAAGGAAATCAATGAAATGAAAAAAATAAAACAAACAAAAAAAAATTGCAAGGGTATTTTATACCCAAGACATCAAATAAGTAAATTAATAACAAGAATCTTCTAAAGACAGTAACTTGGGCTTCTCAGAATCTGACTAATTAGGCCTATTCTCCTATTTCCCTTCTTAGATTTCAGAGAACATCCTTGGGATATGATTCTTTGAAAGTCGCCTTCCTATAAATTTCAACATACTAGCCTCCTGGGAACGTTAATTACCACAACTCTGACACCAGTTCCGGGTCATCGAGATTTTTCAAGACAGTCTACTATTTATATTGTGATGTCTATCCTAGGGCATCTTTATGAGAGTACTAAACTTTGCCTAGTCTCAGCCCCACAGATAACTAAAATTATTTGTACATGGCCTGCTTCAGCACCCCATATCTTACCTCCTACAACCACACTTCTGTACACTCAGTTTCTTCCCTACCCGGAAAACTCTAGGATATTGAAAGAACCTGAGTCTCAGAAGTCCTAGATTCTGTATGTTACAATCACAGATTTATTTGATTAACCATTTAAAACATTTTCTTTACTCCCTACTTTTTACTCTGAAATAGGAGAATTTTTGATTTGATGTGTTTTGTGATCCTTATTTAAAAACTACACTTGCTGGTGTGACTTACCCCCAATACCTAATCAATTTCTTTTTACTTTCTTAATTTATGCCATTCTTACCTCCTACAAACCAACAATAACTCCAATCCAGCTCTTGTAACCAACAAAACTTGTGCTGAGATAGGAACTCCACCCAACTGCCAAGAACTGGACCAGGAGACAAGCTTAGAAAATCCTCCAAATATCTGAACCTAAGAAATGTCTTCTTGAACTTGAGAGAGAGCACTATATTCAGAAGTAACCACTGGGTGAGGAAGGGAGAAAAGGAAGAGACTTTAGGTCCAGTCTTCCTCTTTCAGGCAGAATTCTTTTCTGGATAGTTGACGGTTCAGTGTTCTTCATCCCTTTGCTACACCCAACTTTTTTTTTCAGCCATAAGTTATTCCATGATGTGGAGACGATGCAAGAGGGGTTACTCCAAAACGGGTTCAAAACTTTAGGGTCCCATACAGAAGAACTTTTCTGTTAAAGAGGAGTGGATCATTCTGCTGAGTTGAGAGAGCTGTGGGAAAGCTTCTTTCTTGAGGCCAAGTCTCTTTGAGAACTCTCTCACTGGCCTCCTGACATTTTTATTACCTCTTTTTTTGTCCCTGACTTACTCTACCAAATCCTGAACCAGAAGCAAAGGCAGGATAGTGAATGGGTTTTGTCCCTCACTATTCTGTGTCCCTATTAAGTATACTATTCATTCAAGCATTAATTCAACTAGACTGCATTTAGGCCACTTGGCTTAATACTATGTATTGACTCTGTGGGAAATATAAAAATCCTAATACACATGTATTTACAAATGAACACATTGTTGATTCATATAATGTTGTTAAATAAGTTAGTTGCAATTAGAAATCAGGAGATTTCACATAAAAATATGTATTTTGGACTTCTCTTAAAAAGTTGGAAAATCGGGTAGTACCAGATCTTTAGACCTGTTGACAATACTCAGAAGTTGAATAGCTGCTGCTACCTTCAAATGGAGTGTGTGTTCTCCAGTTGACTACAGTCTCCAACACTCCCTGTCCTCTTCCTGACACTGAAGCCAAGTGACAGCTACCGTTCAGTCTCTCAAATTTCCAATTGTCTTAACTTACCGTGGATTTAAGAAGAGAGTGACTTTTTACCCCTGTCTCTACTAAAAATGTGAAAAACAAAATAGAGTAAAAGAACTTGTGGTTTTAAGAAAAAAGGAAGAGATGGTTTCTTTGTGAAAGTAAAAAAATGTTTCTAAATATATATGCAAATAAAATGGGTCTTTGTTGATTAAATATAAATAAAGGCATCCTTATAAATAAGTTATAATAAGAATTACAACAGGCTAGAGAAAGACGCATGTTGAAGAACATAATAAACTGAAAAATAAAGAACTGAACTTTAAACTGGGTTTCCTTTTAGCGTTCATAAATTAAAAAGTACCACTTTAAAATGTAGTATGTATTACAAGAAGTTTTCCATGCACAAAAGCTTCCACAGAGGTCAAATCCATAAAAGAATGTCTATTTTTTAAAAAAATTTTAGAGGCAAATAAAAATTGCATTAATTTATGTATACAATATGATGTTTTGATGTATGTATACATTGTGGACTAGTTAAATAAATCAAGCTAGTTAACATATGCATTACCTCATATACTTATCATTTTTTTTGTAATAAGAACACTTAAGAATCTACTCTCTTAGCAATTTTCAAGTATATAATATATTAACTGTAGTCACCATGATCTCTTGGACTTATTCCTCCTAACTGAAACTTTGTATCTTTTGACCAACATCTCCTCAACCCTCTCACCCCACAGCCTCTGGTAATCAGCATTTCAGTCTCTGCTTCTATGAGTTTTTGACTTTTTTAGATTCCTCATATGAGTGAGATCATGCAGTTTTTGTCTTTCTGTGCCTTTCTGTTCACCTAACATAAGGTCCTTCAGATTCAGCCACACTGTCACTAATAACAAGATTTCAGTTTTTTTAAAAGGCTGAATAGTATTCCATTGTGTATTTATACTGCATTTTCTTTATCCATTTATCCACTGACAGACACGTAAGTTTGCTAAATATCTTGGCTGTTGTGAATAATGCTGCAATGAACATGGGAGTGCAGATATCTACTGACTTTATATCCTCTGGATATATACCCAGAAGTGGAATTGCTGGATTATATGGTAGTTCTATTTTTAATTTTTTGAGGAACCTCCATACTTCTTTCCACAATGGCTATACTGAAGAGTGTCTACTGAGGGCAATGAAATTATGTTTCCTTAAGAGAAATTAGCATTGGCTGATGTTCAGGAAGTGAAAATATGGCTTTAGAACTGAAAGGCTCAGTGTGTGAAAAATTTAACTAATGCATGACATTTTTCTACAGCCATTTATAAGAATATAAATATAAACAATGCCATCTGAGTTAACTATATTAATTTCAATATCATTAAGAATTAAGATGGGACTAAAAACTTTGGTCATGGTGACAACAGCATATTAAGATAATTGTGTATAACAAACCATCCCAAAACTTAGTGACTTAAAACAACAGCCTATTTATTTATCTCACGATTCTGAAGCTTGGCAACTTGGTCTGGGTTGCCTCATTTAGATTGGCTGGGATGACCGAGTCCTCTGTTCGTGGTCTTTCATCCTTCAGCAACCTAGTCCAGGTTTGTCCACATGGCAGTTATAATCTTCCAAGCAGCGAAGGCAGTTATGCACAGCGTCTTGAGACCCTCATTCAAAACTTGCATAGCATTGCTTCTGCCACATCTACTGGCCAAAGCAAGATTAAAGAGAAACAGTTCATCAACCCACAACACGTATGACAGCAAATGTGTGGGTTTTCCACAGCAAACAGGTTTCCAGTTCTCTACAGACACCATCTGGGTGTCCCACAATTTAATTCACTTCCGACACTAACTAGTCAGTGAGGGCAGACCCCATGAGTTAAGGGTTCAGTCCCAGAAGACTGCTCTCCACCTCAGATGCCAGTCATAAGTATTGGGTCTCCAGCATACCCACATTTCTGCCCAACGTGGTTACAAACTGGGGGTTCTCACAAGCCCCTCCTCAGGTTTAGTCATTTGTTATAACAGCTCACAAAATAGAGAGAAACATTTTACTTACCTTTACCAGTTTATTATAAAGGAAATGATAAAGGACACAGTTGAACAGCCGAGTGAAACAGTACTTAGGGCAAGGTCGGGAAAGGTCCAGAGCACAAGAGCTTCTGTCCTTATGGAGTTGGAGTCCACTACTCTTCCAGCACATGGATATGTTCAGGAACCTTGAAACTCTCTGTATGAGGGATTTTAATGGAGGTTTCATCACAGAGACATGATTCATTATTGACTTTATCTCCACTCCCTTTCCCCTCCCTAGGGAATGAGGAGTAGAGTTGAAAGTTCCAAGCGCCTACTCATGGCTTAGTCTTTCATGGCTTCTAACCAGCCCCCATCCTGAAGCTATTGAGGAGCCCACCAAGAACCGCATCATTAGAATAAAAGACACTGCTATCACCCAGGAAATTCCAAGCGATTTAGGAGCTCTGTGTCAGGAACTAGGGTCAAAGACCAAATATTAGGGCACAAGATGCCCTTAGCATTCCTATCATTCAGGAAATTACAACAGTTTTAGGAACTCTGTGTCAGAAACCAGGGGCAGACCAAAGATATATTTCTTACCACATCACAAAGACACAAGGTCAAACCATATTCAAAAACTAGAGAAATAAATTCTACCTCTTTATGGGAGGAGCTGCAAAGTCACATTGTAAGAATATGGATGCAGGGAGAAAAAGAATTTGTGGCCATTTTTGCAATCTACCACAAGTCTTGAAAAGTTGAATATGGCCTGGACGAATTAGTAAACAGAATATGGATGTGCCCATACTGTGATCTGTGCTTACACTGAATTTATAACATTTAAATTTAAGATGGCAATGTTTTACAATGACAAGAAACTAGAATCCATCATTACATCATTCATCAGCAATTGCTCTGTGCTAAAAAGTTAGAGATAGAACATATTTCAAACTCAGTAATTAAAACCATGAGCTAGATATGTTCCTGAGGTTAGAAGCACAGAGAGATTAACACTCTCCTTGATGAATGAGATGCCGAGTATGGTGATAAGCTGCACGTGAATTTTAGGTGGCTTACTTGTGGCATGGTAAATTGAAAGAAAGTAACTTGCTCACATCATCTACTGAACAATCTTGGCCTTGGCTCCTCACCAAAGATTGTGTCAAATACTTGGCCTTTTTAGTAGATAATACAACCCATTTAAACACTCCATTTCTCAGATAAGCATTCATGAGTAATTATCCTAAATTATGATCCTATTCACTGAAACCAGTTTCCAGAAATAAAAAGAATGGATTGAACTACATATCCTAAATTGTGAATTTGAAAAGTGAATTAGAAAAATAAAAATCTGAAAATAAACCAGCATAGTTGAATTGGTTTCTTTCAATTAATATCAATAGTGGGGCTGAAGAGTTACAAATAGAAATAATTGAAGAGTAAGGCAAGACAACACTGAAAAACAATGTAAAAACACTGAAAAGCAATGTAGAAGTGCCAGAATTCTACAAATATCTCAGAAGTTATCCTGAATATAAAAACTATTGTGCAAAGTTTCTACCCGTGGTCAGAATTGCCTACATTTGCAAATAGCTGTTTACCTTTATAAAACAATACTACTAAATATTGCAGCCATTTAAAGAATGCAAATTTGAATCCTATGTTGCACATACAATGTAAATGTAAATTCTGACCCTGATTTCTTTATGCAGAAGAAATGCCAAGTTTCTAGTTCCCAATTAAGAAATAATGAACAATGAAGAAAAATTATTATTTCTGCATTTGTTTATGTTTTTCAAATTTGTATTTAAAATACAATCTCCAATAAGTGCTTGTGTTACGTTACACACATATCTAATAGTTCAGTGAAAATAACTAAATTTTATTGCATTCTGGTAGTTCATTTTTCTTACACCTCACTTTCTTCACTCTACATTGCCTGTCTGACTTCCATAGGCTTTGAATCTGTACCCCTTGAAAAAGGCTGAGTCAGATTTAAGCAGCTGCCTGGGGCACCAATGTATAAAAAGCAATTAAACCAGAGTAAATCAGTAAAACGTAAACTTGCTTCACTCTCATAAAGAAAAGAGCACCCTTCAGTGTAATTTTTTAAAAATATGCCCCTCTAAAGCACCCTTCTCTGTTAAATGTTCCAGATAAAAATGAGTAGTCACAAATGGAATTTGAAAGCCATATAATGCATAGTTTAGTGTTGTTTACCAATGGATGGGTGATTTTACTTTAGTATCTAAATTTTAAATGATTTAATATATAGCCTACCAATAAATTGCCTTGTTTAGGTGTTGGGAAAATAGAATAGTTTGATCAAGCCCCCTCACCTCAGGGCTGGTTAGGGGTGGTTCAGCACATTCTTTGTAAACAAATTGTGTGGGGGGGTGGAGTTAGTGCACATGCATGCCAATGTATCTTTTTAGTTTTGTTGCTAGTGTGCATTAGAGAGTGTGAGTAGCAGTGGCCCTGAACTGCTGGTCTGCAGAGAGCTCAAGTCTTAAAAGAGAGCATGTTTACTTTGCTGGCAGCCGCTCAGTTTTTCTTTGGACTTTGTTGAGTTTCTGAGTTTCTTTTTGGACTGCCTAGCTCTGAGACGTGTATGTGCTGAATAAAGACTACTCTTTCTTCAACCAAGTCTCCAAGGACCTTTTTTTCAGTTACCTAGCTCATAGACCTGCATGTGAAGGGTTTGTGACCCAGTCTGGACAATGGGCTTGAGGGGTCTGTGAGCTCCAGACCCAGCCCTAGCTTTACATTAGGAAATCACAAAATATAATTAAAAGTTACAGTTTTAAATTTTTTATTTCGGTGATTCTTTTTCAAAATATTAGCTGGGTTTGGGCCAATAGAAGTGAAGTAGTAAGAAAATCAGTTTCTAAATAAAATAAAATTAATGGAACACAGTATCTTTCTTCCCCTTCCTGATAAATGTTAGGTGCCTTCCTAACTTTTTCAGGGGCAGGGCAGCAGCACAAATGGAAGACTTCATAGTATACATCTGGAAATTTAAAAGTTATAAATCAATTGAATAAACTAATAAAATGTGTTTTGTCCTCCTACCTTGACAAATATACCTTCATAATTACCTGGAAGTCGTGGTTCAAATATAAAAGTTTTGGATCCTTGGAATTTCATACTGGAACATGGCAAGGTAAGGAAAATAAGCTTCTGGTCTCTGGCCCAAAGCCTGCAGCTTCCTCTTTCTTTTCCCATCCCCAGTTTCATCCCACAGCACAATACATGTGGACAAGCCAGCCTGCACATCCGAGCTGCTTACACATCCTACCAACAGCAGTACCTTGGCCATCTCTTAAAAAAAGATAATCAAATGCAGCAAAATGTTAATGATTAAGGAATCTTGGTGAAGAGAATACAGGTGGTTCATTATATTATTCTTGGCATTTTTCTAAAAGTTTAAAATTTTTCAAAATAAAAATGTAAGGAAAATAAAAATTTTGGTATTAAAAAAAAGTCTCCAAGGAGCAAAGCATATTTGGCTTGACTACACAGCTTGTAAGTGATAAAGCAAAACTATAGCCGGGCCTTAGACTTCAAATCTAGTGTCTATTCCACACCCTCTGCCACATCAATGTGGGCACTAAGGATCTATGATTATGTTCTCATTTTGTCCCAGTTTTTGAACAGAAAGATCTGTATGTTCATGAAGATGGAGGGATCTCAACTTAGAATAAGAAATCATCTTGTAAAAGTCTCTAAAACCAAAAAAGATTGTCCTTTACTATTGGAGGTTGGAAATAACCCTATCTGCAGAAAAGAAACATAAAATAAGGCTTCCAGATAGAACTAACCTATAAAGGAATCTAACTGAGCTTACTCAATGCCTTTTCTTTGAAATTCAGAGTTGACTATTACAAAGGATTATTCTTCCATCACTAATAAATGGCTATGGAAACCATTATATATAGCCACTGGTTTTGGAGTAGAGGTTATGAATCACAAGAACGACAAATGTATTTTCCCACTCATAAAGCACTACCAAGACCAGAGACTCCCTATCACTTACTTTAAAATGTATACTCTTCCCTCAGTGATAAATAACATACTCAGCACCCAGATCTTGGTTTCTACATACCATTCTCCACTAAAAGGAACTGGGATTCCTTAGAGACATAGCTGATTCAAGACCTGGGGCAGAAAAATGCAAGATGAGCTGGGAGCATCTTGTGTGTCAGAAAGTAAGGAAGTGCTCCAAAAGGCAAGAGGGTGGGGCATGTCAGAGGGACACAGGATCGAACCTGAAAGAGCTCTCAATGATCAAAGTTGGCACAATTTGAGCAACCAAATAAATAAAGTAGCATTGTATTATTACCCAAAGCATAAAATAAATATATGAGTCCATAGTGACATAAATAAATGATTGATTGAATAACTGCATGAATAAATAGATAAATAAATAGGGGAGAAGAGACGAATCTTTTGCAACCCACCCCCTCACCCCCTGAGTGTAGGCTGGACTTAGTGACTTGATTCCAAACAAAAGAGTACGAAAAGGAACAAATAGTAACTTTACATTGAAGAAACGTAGCAAACCCTTCCTTAACCCCACCAGTGACAAGTCATTGTGATACCATACACCGCCTAATAGGATGTGATGAGAAGGACACTGTCTTTGCAGTACTCTTTCTGAAAACCCATAATCGTAGTCTAATCATGAGTAAAAACATCAGACAAACCCAGATTGGAAGATATTACAAAACACGTAACCAGTATTCCTCAAAGCTGTCAAGGTCGTGAGAAACAAGGAAAGACTAAGAAACTGTCACAGACCGGAGGAGACTAAGGAGAGAGAACTAAATGTGATGAGGTATCTTGCTTGGATGGGATACTGGGAGAGAAAAAGGACATTAATGAAAAAATTGATGACAGCTGAATAAAGCCTGAAATTAAGTTAATAGTAATGTACCAATGGCGGTTTGTTAGTTTTGACAAATGTACCACCATGGGGTGAGATGAAAAGTAGGCAGAGCTGAAACTGGGTGAGATATATGAGAACTCTCTGTACTATCTTTACAATTTCCTATAAATCTAGAATTATTCCAAAACTCAATTAATTTTTAAAATGTAGAGTTTTAAATGCTGCATATTTATATGTATATTTAATATATATGAAAAGTTCACAATTTTCAGTTTCTTACATTGTCACTAAAAACAAGTATTTCTGTCCTTCATTAACATAAAATCTAAAAGTTGTCCCTGATTAGTCAAGCAACTGCTTAATAAATTATGGCATATGCAATCCATGGCTGATGTTTCAAAGTGAAATCACACTTTTAGCACCAATAACTGAGGCATTTGTCAGTGACCTAAACACACTAACAAAAATAGTACTTGACTTAAACTATTTAAACTTTTACACGGTAGCTGTAAACAAATATGATTTTTGTGTTTGGACATCTTGTATAATGTCATAAATGTACAATTGTATTTTACTAATTGAAATTTCATTCACTCATTCAACAAAATTGATTCTGGAAACAAGAAAACAATGTAATTTCAACTCTTCCTTAACTCTTGTCAATCAATAAATACTGGAGTTCTAAATTTGTATAAAATACTCTTTTCCAGTGTCATAAGGCATACAAGAACGTTGGTTAAGTATTCTATCAATTAGTAGTGTTCTCTAGTTTTTTATAGCTATTATTTCTAGTATTATAGAATAACTAGTGCATCATAGTGATCACTTGTTGAGTGTTTCCATTGTTCCAGCACTGTGCCAAGAGTTCTGCATCACCGCCTTTACACATACATCAATAGCAACATCCCCTTGAAGTGGATATTATCCTTATCTCCTTTTTACCACTGTGAAACTGAGGCCTAAAGATGCTAAGTACTTGGCCAAAGTCACACAATGAGTAAGAAGTGGAGTCAAGATCTGAATCCAAATTAGTGGGATTCTACAGCTGGGGTCTTTACTGCCATTTTATATTCTCACCCCTCATGGACAAATGAAGGCAGCTGCTGAAAGATGACAGCACACAGGGCTAGGAGACAAAGGACCTGAGTGCCTCCTTGACACTCTTTTTGTCCCTTTAGAGCCTTGTGCCTATATCTACTGTGGCCTTTACAACATTGGTTTTTGTTTGTTTGTTTGTTTTAAGTCTTTAAAGGAGACTCATTTTATTCATCTTTTCATACTTCTAAGGTCATGGACATTGCCTGGCATGTAGTTAATGTTCAATACAAACCCTAGTTAGGCAAAGAAACTATTACAGATATATATATAGATATATATCTATATATAGATTGCAGATATATATATATATATATAAATGTTGTTATATTAGAAAAATACATGTACAGACTTCTTATAATTCATCTTATGTCTGTTATCCTCCCCTCGTAGGTCAAGGATTGTTCACAGATACCATGAGGGGGATGATGATGCTGATGGTAACTGCTGAAGGAATCCAAGGAAGTTCACCCCAAAATATGGCACCCTGATATGCTGATTATTTTCAATTAAAAGCCCTTAGAGATCAGCGGATGCTGGATGAGGCTATTATCTGAAGTTCCCTTATCTACCTAGACATTGTAGGGTCCAAAGAGGAGCACAATTGCCTTCAATCCCCTCCCTCATATTTCATTAACCAGAGAAGATTAAAACTCATATCACAGAGGAAGAGACTGAAAATTAAAACACCACACCTAAAGCCCAGACAAACTTTGCTCTAAACTATTGTATGTTCACTGGTCCCAGTCAATTTCCAAAGAGAATCATTTATTAACCATTGTCTGAGCATTGGGCCCATTCATTTCCCCTAAAAATCATTTGCCACCGTTCAAAATTGCCACATTTTTCCCATCTCCTCTTTCTCTATAGGAAGGATATATAAACTTCTGGGCCTCACTGGGTTTCTGAGTAGTCACTGTCCTGTGATTTTTTTCACATGTACGTTAATAAATTTGTATACCTTTTTATCCCATTAATTTGCCTCAGTTCATTTTCAGCAACACTTCAGAGGAAGGAGGGGAAGCTTTTCCTCTCTGCCCCTACACTGCCTTCTACCTTAGTCCATGCTAATCTCTTAGTCTTGAAACTACATCTTTTCAATTTGGATGTTAGTTCCATTGGGAATCCTCTCCTGATTCCACAGAACTGGGTCAGATTTTCCTCCTATTGGACTATCAGAGCACTTTTCACTCTGTACATAATTCCCTGTTGACTTTCTGTCTCCCTGACTAGAATGAAAGCTTGTTGAGTCTTAATTACCATGATACTCCCAGAACCCTGCACCACACCTAAAATACAGTTATATAATCAATATATTTACCAACATATTCCTGTAGTAAAATTTTAGATTCTAGGACCTTAAGGGCAAATGTTATGGTCTACTACCTAGGAAGAGCATGATGGATGGGCCACAAGCCACTTCTCAGTTTATCTCCTACTCAGATCAGAAGTTGTGGCTTCCCCCAAGACAGATGAGTCAGGATATTTTCATAAATGTCAGACAAGGTGTGAGTGTCTTGTGATTGAGAGGTTTCATCAGGTACATGGATGGCTAACTGGAGGTGGTCCAGCAGAGGTATCAGGGGTTGTTTCTGCATTGAATGAGAAGTTTTCCATCCCTGGGGTGATTCAGGGACATCCTTGGGTAATATGAATCTCAACGGGACTGTAGTCTTGCCTGGTATCCAGTAGCAGAGAGAAAAAGTTATGATTTTCTTGAATGACAGAGGCTATAGAATTATAAAAATATGACAGTTAAAGTCTTGAGAAGCTATACATATCCAAGATGGCAGAGCAGTACTTAAATAATTCTACTAAATATTGATTTTCATTCTCTGGATTTCTTCATACTGGGTAACATGCTGTTTGTGTTTTAAGAAAGATCCGTCTACTTCCTTCCCCCTTTCACTTCATTAATGTGACCAGCTATTCTCAGAGAAGCACATTACTGCACTTACTTCGGCCTGGTGTGGCCACACACTGCTTTGGCGAACTGGGTTGAACTGGCCTGTCTCCGAGGAACTCCTCGTCCTTCGGCTCCTGGAGCAGGCTTCCATGCTGCTGTGGGTGTCCTTGCTGGTCCTCGGTAAGTGGTGGAGAAGGTGCCTCTGCTCGCTGCAGAGCTTGAGCCTGACCATGAGCAAAAGGCCTCTCCTCTGAGATGCTGAAATCATGGATTTTTACTTCCATTTTAGAACACCAGAAAATGAATAAAGGGGGGATATACTGATTTAGTGGTATGAGGAAAAAAATAATAGTTAATTTCCAAAGGTGTGTTCCTCATCTACTTTTGCTTTTAATTGCCTATGGAAAATTCCTCCAACACCAAAATGAGCTTACTTTTCATATTAAAAACAACAAAACAAAATAAAATGAATACTCTGGCTTGATTCAGTTATCTCCTTACATCACAGATCATGAGGACCCAGAATAAAAGATGAACTGAGTCCCTCATAAAGGACCATATTCTAATCATCAACTGAGGTAGAAATGAACTTCTGCTAAGAAAAGTTATTTCCCTCTCTGTAGTCTAAGATCAAACCTGCTCTGATCTTTGCTAAGTGCATGTGAAAAGAACAAATGAGATGGTTTCCCTTTTATCTGCCAGCACCCCCCAACCCCCGCCACTGCTTTTGTACTACTTGTCAATATTTGTCAAAACGAGGCACTGATTTCTTAGTAGCTCAAGACAGGGAATTAAAGAACAGTCAATCTTTTGTACCTTAATATTTATTAAGCATGTTTGTCTTGTTCCCACCTGTATCCCAAAACCCCAACTGGGGAAAGAGTTATGAGTGATTGGCACATCTTAGGAACTCAGTCAATAGTGGTTGGGTGAATACACTCAGCACAGCACAGTGCTGGGCACCACAGAGGATGCAGACCTGAAGGACTCAGCCTCTGCCCTCAAGAGCTGCCACTCTGAGTAGGATATCAAAGTACAAAGGCAAGAACATTTGACTTGGTAGTATAAGAAAAATAATGCACAATAGGTCATAGGATAATGTGTGATGCTAACAAGTAATTCTTGCTCAGCGTTGACTAGTCTCAGACACTCTTCTAAGAATATCCCATGTGTTAATCCATTCAATTCTCTAATAATCTATGAGTTGAAACTCTTATCACTCCCATTTACAAATGAGGAAACTAGGGCACAGAAGCTTCAGTATTGTGCTTAAGATTTATGTATCTAGTACAGTGGCTAATACAGTACAAATCTATAACCTGACTCTAGAAACTATGCTTTTAACCACTACTCCTGTCTATTTATGAGCTCCAAATAAGCTATGATAGTAATGTTCTGAGTCCAGAGGAAAAAAGTTTGCTTCAGCGTAGAGGCATCTGAAAAGGCTTCACGGAGGAGGTGTGATTTCTCCTGGGCCTTAATGCATGAGTGTGACTTGAATTTACTTGGTACTGAAAGAGAAAAAGAATATTCCATGCAAGAAGGAAGTAGATCCAGGTCTCAGTCATAGCTCAATTTTAAAAAAATAATGACCGCAACTATTGATTGAGAAGTTACTGACTTAACTAATTACAATAATGCTATGAGATTGCTTTTAAGGTCCTCAGTTTTCAAATGAGAAAACTGAGACTTGGAAGTTTATGTGGGTTTTCAGAGTCACACTGCTAAAATTCAAACCGGCTGTGTGGGTCCACAGCCACTGTGTTACCCAGCTTCTCGGGGGTGAGTGCAACTGTGTTTCTCTCCTCTCGGTTGGAGGGAGAGTGTGGTGAATAGGCTCTTAGGGTGAAAGGGTTTGGGACTCCATGCTAATGCCTGGTTCTTCACTCTCTTGCAGCTCCAGTCAGTGGACAATTTGGTAAGTCCCCCTTTTCTTTCATGTCTTTAATATCCTTATAACTACCCTCCATCTCAAATACTTGTAAGAAGAGGGCTTGTATATCCCCTTCATCCTTTTCCTGAGGACTGCAGGGACATGAAAACATTGGTTTGTCTGTTGACTCTGACCCTGAGAATAAGCTATTTGGGGTCACTCTGTTGGACCAAACATGCCATTGTGCTGGTTGACACGGAGGAGTCTGAGTTGCATGTCAGAATCCATAGGAGGAGGCAGTGCTGCCCCAGTTGATGCAGCATCAAGCCTGATGGAATGCATAGAATCCTGAGAGGGAAGGGACAGAAATAAGCCATTACTTCAAAGGGGGAGGCTGAGGCTCCAACCACATTGCCCCTAACCACAAGTAACCAACTTATCCCAGACTTCAGCAACTGTGTAGACACTTTTATTCTGTTAGCAGCTCAAGTAGTGATGACTCTGAGCCCCCATCCATCCTACTGGTCAGCAGGAAGTCCAGTGTTCTCCTGGGAGCTGTCTCAGGTGGCAATCCCTGTGAGATTCCTTCAAGTCCAGGAGTGCATCCCAGGAGCTGCTTGCTTAAGCCAGTGGGAGCCACAGCACCCTTGATGCACACTGTCTCCTGTAGTTCCTGAGTCTGTTGTTCTCCCCTTTGGTGCTGTGGACACAGGCACATTTTCCACACATCCCTGCCTGAGACAAGATTGTAACTTGGAAAGACTTTGCTAATGGTTGTAGGATGGGGAAATGAAATACAGAGAATGTCTACGTCAGCTACTAGATGTGGCTAATCTCAGAGGCTATCGACTCAGTCCTAACCACATGAAGGCTCTGAAAAGATGTGTCTCTTCCTGGCCACAGGGCCACCTGCACATAGCAGGGGCAGCTTACTCAGACAAAAAAGGAATCTAGCTGCATACACCAAAGGAAGGAAGTACTCCTTCCCTCCAGTAGAAAACCTACTGCCCAACTCCCCATTTCCCTATACCCAGGTGCTTCCCAAGAACTTAGCTGGTGGGGATTTCAATCACCTCCTAAAGGCCCAAGCTTTCAAATACTATATTCAGATTTCCTACCTTGTTAACACTGTTGCTATGGGGATCAAGCTTTATGAGTTTGGAGAGGACATTCAATCCACAGCACACAGCTTCAGGCATCAAGACTTTGTTCAAGGCAGGAAGTGGTGGGGAGTGGGCAGGTAGAGTAGGGAGCTGGAGCTGTCAAAGAGTTTCCAGCGTGCTCCTCTTTTTACAAATAAAGGAAAAAACTTCCCTCAGAATCCCCAATCCCTAGTCTACCCCTAGCTTTATTTCTTTATGTCTCTACCCAGACCTGAATCACATAGCTGGGGAAGGTAGTACCTCACTTTTTCAAACCTGTTGGTAGGCAACAGTCTAGAGAGAAGGGCATTAGTACTGCTTTACAGGAGCCAAACCAGTGTTTTCTCTATTATTATTTCTCCTTTTTAATTATTAACAGATCTTGCCCTATTACACTCCTCAGTGATTTCATGAGCCGTAGAGCACTGGTTCCACATAACTTTTACCAACTTCATGAATTGCTGCATCTTCAGCAGAATCTGAAATAGCAATCAATTTTCATTCCTGCCCCCCTTGGAAGATTAGCCTACCAAAGCACTGATCGTTGAGCAAGCTAGATAGTAGAATTAGATCAGGAAGGATGTTTTAGTGGATGTTTCTAATAGTGAATAATTTGTGTTGTAATTACTTTTGTTCTTAGCTTTCACAACCTCAAAACTACAAAACTCAGAAAATAAACATTCAGATAAAGAAGAGGCTCAGTAACAGTTTTTTGTTGAGGAAACATAATTAAAACAAAATCTTCCAACCCAGAAATCCTATTCACAAAGGTAGTAGAGAAAGAAAACATTTTTATTATTGAATAAGCATTAAACTGTAATGTGATGCACATCACAGACAATCCACTAAGAGATTGCAAAGACAGAAAGGAATTTCACCCCTTGATACAGTCAAGCAGGAACAACCCATACATACATGTTTTGAAGATAAACAATATCAGTCCCCAAGTTAAGAAGACCTGACAGCACCTTTTGTCACATGTAGTTCATCTTAACTTTATCAGGGTAATTGGGGAGACCACCTGGGTTAGCTGATTAGCTTTTACCTGGAGGAGGAAAAAACTTCTGTCTTTACAACAGCAGCTGGTTTTGCATATTGGAGCAAGGTGAGCCCACCAAAGTTAGGCTCTTACTCTCCCAAAGGAACTGAGGGACAGAGGAGATACCTCCCAAATGTACACATATCAAAAAGAAGGTTCCCAGGACTTTCTTGAGATGTGAAACTGGCAAGAGTTATTTAGTCATTTTAATGATTTGTATACATTTTAGAAGGATAGAGAAAGAAATTCTGAAAGATAGGAGGAAGAGAGAGAAGTTACTTTCCTTATTTCTGACAAGAAGAATTAAGCCCTTATTTTAAATTTGTATTTACCCTACATTCTCCAGCTTCTGTTCATCAATATTTCATAAATCTTAGGACCCAATTTCATGCAAGGTCAATATTTTATTATCAAGAGAGTGTCTTTGAGGTTTGGGGAGCACCCAGCTCCCCGCACTCTTACTCTTTGTAGCTATCTGGATATATTTCTTACTTCAGTTAACACCCTGTCACCCTTCCCATACCTAATTTCTGTCAGTAAAAATACAACTTAGACCCTTTTCCATACCTGCATAATTGATCCACAAATTCCTCTACTCCCTTTATCTACAACCCCCCTCTCACTGTGGCATGCTACATGTAGGGGAGAGAAAAGTAAATTATTTCCTCTACCCGTCTTAGGTTCATTGGCTGAGACCTATGAATCAAACTGATTAAAGCCAGATTAACAAGATTTTTTAAAGAAAACAGTTTTAATTACGTACATATACAGGAGAGGGGGTTACAAAAAAAAAAAGGTTGTGGCTCAAGGAGGCAACCAGATTATTGAGGTTTATATACCATTTTAGGCTAAATAAAGAAAAAGTATTTAGGGCTTCTGGGTGGGGAAGACAAGTGATGGGAAATTGACCAGGAAAAATATGGCAAACAAGGACAGTTTAGTAAGATTTGTTATGCAGATTAGTCAAGGCCAGCTCCATTGAAAAGAGTTGTTAAGAGTCCTCCTCTTCCTGGTATGGGAGAGGGAGATACCTTTACAAATGAAAATATCCTTTATAAATGAAAATTTCCTTTACAAATAGAAAACTTGCACCCTGTTTTTAGAGATTTTTCTGCTTCTGGTTGTTCAAAATGGCCTTTAGCTTAAAATAATCCACATATAAAAGAGGCATATTTGGGGATGGCATATTTTGGTACCCTCCATACTCAAATGCTCATTATGGAGAGGTATCTGTAACATGAGGAGCCCAGGCAGGAGTCTTAGGAAAAAGGCAATTCCCAATTATCTACCTGAGGACCTGGCCCATCAGAAAGGTAAGAGGACTCATAAGCCTCCTATCACGGATCAATGGTGAGTGGCTCCTGCTACAGTTGCCCTTTTAAAGGCCAATTTGCTCCTGTAGACCACTGAGCAGCCACTGCACCAGGGAAGAGTGAGTACAGCTGGAGGACCTGCAACCTGGGGAAACAGCAGCCCTCCCTGGGGCCTCTCAGGGGTTCCAAATGCAGGTCACCCAGTCTATCCCACACTAACCCCTGTGGCTGGGACTGCATGTACCTCCACCTCAGACCCCTTTCTCTTCTCCTCCTCAGCAACTGTACCCAAACCTGTGATTTCCCTCCATCCTCCATGGACCATAGTCTTCCAAGGAGAGAGAGTAAATATGACTTGCGATGGATTTCACTTCTATGCACCAGAGAAAACAAAATGGTACCATCAGTTCCGATGGGTAATAAAAACAAGAGAAACTCCAGGAAATACCCTCGAGGTTCGTGAATCTGGAGAATACAGATGCCAGGCCCAGGGTTCACCTCTAAGTAATTCTGTATACTTGATCTTTTCTTCAGGTGAGAAAGAAAGTGAATTACTTAAAACTTTGGAAATGGCTTTGATTCACCTTAGCTTGCTGGAGACTATAAGAACTGGGGTCCTTCATTTCTCTCTAACTCTTCTTCAGCTACATTCAGTTTCACATTCTCCTTTATTGTCTACAAGTGTTTTAAAAATACTATTGAAACTTGAGTTGAAATGTTTACCATTAATCAACAAACATACTTGCACACTTACATATTCAAGGAAATGAGTTAATTTTAGGGAATACAAAAAGAAAACTGTCTAAGATCCTGCCCTGTAGGACTTTACAGCCTCATAAGGGAAAAATTTCACATACATGAATGTGATGAGCACGAAGCAGAAAGTGAAAAGTGCCATAAAAGGGGTTCACAGGTGGGAAATCTCCAGCCTCAGGACTTTCATTCCTACCTATCCTGGTATTTGTCCCTTCTTTGCTCCTACTTTTATCTTTTAGTGGCACCAAGCTCCCAAAGCTTTTCCTGTCCAGTTTTACCTAGTTTAGAGATAGTGATTTGGATCAACTCCACAAGCATCACTCTACAGGAGTAGGCATTCACCACAGTCATCTAAGAGAGAAAGGGTAGCGCTAACCTCAAATTAGAATCTGAACAGCATGAGCATTTCCATAGAGGACGACATTCACTGTCCCTTTTTTACCTAAAAAGACACTGAGACCAAATACATATAGCAAGGATTTATTGAGCCAATATGATGACTGTAAGTGGGGAGATGCAGAGTCAGATAGCCCTGAGAAATGCATTCAAAAAGGGCCAGCAGAGCTTAGCATTTTGTAATCACAAGAAGGGGAAAGGATCAAAGGAGAGAGAAAAGGACAGTCCCGCCTAATTAATTCATCGGGTTTTCTATTGGTTGTACATGACATATAGATTTGGCGCTGTTACTAAGCTATATCCTGCCTGCAGGTATCTAGGGTAAGGGTTACAAGAAGCATTCCAGGTTATTTTACGGCTGTCTTGTCCCATCCTGTCTCCTTGTAAGTAAAAATGGTGTTATGCTAACATTTTCCAGGACAGATGGATATGACTATTGACTTATCTCAAGACACTATAATTTAGCTAACCTGGTCAGAGCAGATATTTTGGTTATCACCCTTAAACCTAGATTTGTGTCTCTGACATTAATCCTGCTGCACACAGCATACTTAAATGCATTGTAATACTTCCTTGTATATTTCTCCAAACACTGCTTCTTTAATAGCTCCTGCTCTGTGATTTGGTTGGTGCTGATATTTGCCATATTCTACAATGTTGGGGATTTTGATCACACCTCCTCTCAGCACATTTTTTCTCCATGTCAGAGCCATTATACTGGTATTTTGAATCTGACCTTGAATGATTAAATAGATCTGTTTGGGATTTATTTAGGAATTATATCTGAAACATCTCACACTGATTTGGAATGAAATGAGTGCTCTTGGATCAGGAAACCAAATCCTGTGGGAGAAAAAAGAAAACAATAAAGCTTTGTGATTCAAGAGACATAGAGAAAAAAGACAGCAGAAGTGTCCTGAATGATGATATATCTCTGTGTCGTTTCCAGGTGACTTTATCCTGCAGGGCCCATATTCTGTGTTTGAAGGTGATACATTGGTTCTGAGATGCCAGAAAAGGGGGAAAGAGAAGCTGACTTCTGTGAAATACACTTGGAATGGAAAAACTCTTTCTCAGTCTTCTAAAAGTTGGGATCTTCTTATCCCACAAACAAGTTCAAATAACAGTGGCTCTTACCAATGCATTGGATTTGTGGACAAAAAATATATATTTAGATCAAATATCAAAGTTATTACAATTCAAGGTAAACCCTTCATTTTATGTAGATTTGCTTAGTAAAGTCGGAAAACTTGGGCATGTCAGGAGGAAATTCATTGGTTACTATTGAAACTCTGGATAGATGATGAGAGGCATAAGTCCTCTAGGAGGCAGAGAAAGTGGAGTGATTAGACTTGAATAAACTTGGGAAAGAAAAATGTGATAGAAGGCTTGATAAGTTTGTCTTGCAATGGGTCTAGAACTGAGAATCCAAACCTGTCTCTCTCAGAGTGCTAAATACTCACATGCTGAGAATTTGATTTACCTCTTCTCTCTAGAACTATTTCCACATCCAAAGCTGAAGGCCACAGCCTCTCAGCCTACAGAAGGGAATTCAGTAAACCTGAGCTGTGAAACGCAGCTTCCTCTTGAGCGGTCGGACACTCCACTTCACTTTATCTTCTTCAGAGATGACATGGTCATCCTGTCAGACTGGAGCAGGTCCCCAGAGTTCCAGATCCCAACCATCTGGAGAGAAAACTCAGGATCATATTGGTGTGGTGTTGAAACAGTGACCGGCAGCGTCCGCAAGCACAGCCTCCCTCTACAGATCCGCGTGCTCAGTGAGTGTTGGCAAACCAGGCCAGCCCGGCAGGGCTGCAGCACCAGCCTACCTCAGTCTGCTCCTTCTGTCCCTGTGGGCATGGAGGCCATCCAGCAGCGATGCGCTTTGTCATCCTGACAGAGGCACCAGGCTTAGACTGAAGAGTGAGGAACTGTAATAAAAGAAATACAGAATTTAATTTCTGCCTTCGTTTCTCTAAAAACTCAGTCTCCTTTATAAACTCTGCCATCTTGAAATGATAGAACTGATTCATGGAGTTAGGTTTGAGAGGTGGAGAAAACAAAACAAAACAAGAAAACAAGGTGTCCTGCGAGTGAGTTAGATTCTAGAATGTCAAATCTTGCGGCAAACTGCAAAGACACTTCGAAAAGTTCATGGAGAGATTTGTGTTATTTTTTTAATTCTATTTTTTCCAGGAAATTTTCAAGGTACACTTGTATTTAGAAGATAAGCATCCATCTCTTCTTAATCAATAGCAACAAACGATGTGAGTGCCTGTGAAACGTACAGCAGAAGAGAAGTAGATATATACAGATAAAGAGAAATACAATAAATATCAGCTTGTCTTAGGTACCAAAGAAGCACTTTGTGAAACAGGTGTGGTCTGGCCTAGTGCCATGATGGCCACTATTGCTATTAGCTATCCCTCAAAACAATTCAGACCACCAGCTAGGACATCAGACAAAACCCAAACGCGTCTTCAGGGACAGTCAATTTTTCTTTCCTGGGGCCTTGTGTTTCAGGGTAGAAACCTTATCACATTTAGTTATGTTCTAGGCCCCAAATCCACAGTCTATTGGTCACAATGCCAGTAACTGCTGAAGAGTATATCTTTTTTTTAATAATAAAAACAATTTTATATAAAATGGTGAAACATTTTTAAATGTCTTGTAGCTCATATAGAGTTAGCAACATAAATCAAGCTGTCTATCTTTTTCCCCTAGTGTTTCAAACATTCAATGTCAGCAATATTGTCAGCAACCTGTGACTTCAAAGAAAAGTGAGCTTGGGAGCTTGTTGAGTCAGGGGTAAAAGGAAATAATCTGATTAAAGAAGAGCTTGTAGAAAGACTAAATCTTCTAGAAGTAAATTTTGTTAAGTGGATACTACTTAGAAAAACTGTAGAAAATTGGTGCTAATACTAGTTGCCATCTATGGTTCCCAGTCCTTTGTTTTATTCTTCTCACTTTGAGGAGTATGTCTAGAAGTCACATAAAACGTGACCCTGTCCAACACCCCAGCCCTGCCCTCCCCCACACCTGGCCCTCACCTGTCATCTCATTTCTACACAGGCATCCCTGTGTCTGGAGTGCTCATGGAAACCCAGCCCCCAGGAGGCCAGGTGGTTGAAGGGGAGATGCTGGTCCTTGTCTGCTCCGTGACTGAAGGAACAGGGAGCACCACGTTCTCCTGGCACAGAGAGGACACAAAGGAGAGTCTGGGGAGGAAAACTCAGCATTCCCAGAGAGCAGAGCTGGAGATCCCTGTCATCAGGGAGAGCGATGCCGGGGGATACTACTGTACAGCTGACAACAGCCACGGCCCTGTGCAGAGTGAGGTGGTGGGCATCACCGTGCGAGGTGAGGCTTAATCACCATTGACCTTATTTTTCCTCAGTGAACTTATTAAAATTAGGGATGGGCATAGCCAACATTACCTTTGTGATTCTCTATCTTAGTCTGTCTTGTGTTGTTGTAATAGAATAACACAGACTGGGTAATTTATAAAGAAATTTATCTTACAGTTCTGGAGACTGGGAAGTCCAAGGTCAAGGAGCCACATCTTGTCAGGGCCGTCTTGCTGTGTCATGGGGGGAGGTATTACATGGCGAGAAGAGTTAGAGAGGGCAAGTAAAGGCAAGAGCAAGAGCCTACACCCAGAAACCCTTTTTAAAAGGCATTAAACCCACTTAATCACTTCTTAAAGGCCACACCTCTTCATACTGTAACAATGACAATTAAGTTTGAACATGAGTTTTGGAGGGAACAAAGAATCAGACCATAGCACTCTCCTTTTGCTGTTTTCATTCTGTCATCCTCCACTGTGATAGACAGTTTCTTCCATTAGAGTACTAATAACTCAGTCAGGTCAGTGTAAGGTATAACAGTGAGGTAAGGCTGGCCAGGAGCCATTTTGCCTCTTGGAGGCAATTTTGAATGTCTGTGCTCTGATCAATTGTGCATTAATTTCAAAGAGCAGCCTTACCTCGCTAGCAGCATTTTAGGGTGGGGCACAGCTCTGCCACCCTAAATGTCAACTATATTTCTCCTTTCAAAAAATAATCCACACCACATCAGACCACTGTCCTCAAGTCCAACAAAACCAAAGGCATAAGGCTTCCCTTTACTCTGTAACTGTAGGCCCGAGGAATTTTCGGTAACCAAATTATATGCAGGTAAGGAAACTTACTAACACAAAGGGCAGGTGGAGAGCCCAGTTTTGTCCATAGAAGAGATGAGGCTTACCTTGGGATGCCACAATTCTAGCTCATATCCTTCTCTTCCTCTGTCCCCAAGAAGCCACACTGGGCCAAGCCAGGTTCTTACTCAGCAACCTTGGCACTAAGGAAATGGTTTCTACTGGGCTTCAATGCCTCCTCTCATATCTGAGTTTCAATTGCATTTTCAGCTATCCAATAAAGTTAGCTTTTATAGAGAAGCTACTAGAAAGCTAGATTTCTCTGCCTTCCCTTAACAATAGAACTCCTCCCCCTCCTCCTCCCTCCCAAAAACCTCTTACCTAAGTTTTTAAATCAAGCACTCCACAAGAATAGCTAATTACCATCTCAAACTTAACTCATCCAAAACCAAACTCTTGATTTTTGCCCCAAATAGGTTCTTGCTTAAAGCCTCCCCTCAATCATTGTAAAATTTCCTTCAGTTGCTCAGGCCAATAATCTAAGCATCATTCTTGACCTTGTTTAAAAATTTCATCCTTTATATCCAATCCACCTGTAAGTCCTGATGACTCTACCCTCAAAATATAGCTAGAATCTGACTACTCACCACCTCCACTGCCACTCTCAGAATGAGAGCGAACATCCTCTCAATGACTCACCAGGCCCTGCATTATCTGGCCTACCTGTCACTCTGACCTCATCTCCTATCACTCTCTTCACACCTTCTCTACTTAAGCCATATTGGTCTTTTGTCTCTTCCCCAAACTTTCTAGGTATGCTCTCATCTCAGGACCTTTGCACTGCTCTTCCCTGATATCCTCAGCTTACATCCTCACTTTCTCCAGAACTCTGCTCACCTTTTCAGTGAGTCCTTTCCCAACCACCTTTTGTAACATTGCAACCCTTTTTCATCAGCTCTCCCCACCGGGTTCTGCTTGATTCTCCTTCCGCAGCACTTATCACCAACTGCCCTGCCATGTATGCCCTTGCTTGTTTGCTCCCTTTTCCCACTCCTCCCATATTAGCCTCATGATAGTGATTCTTGTTTTGACCACTATTGTATCTGAAGTGCATGGAATAATGCTTTACTCAGGCATTCAGTAAATATTCGTGAAATAAATAAATTCTGCATACATCATCTCTGTTGAGTGTAGCAACAACTCTAGAAGATAAAGAAGATACTATCTTCATTCTAAAGAAAAGGAAACTGAAGCTCAGAGAGGGTTGATAATTTGCATAGGGTCACAGAACTTCCATGGCAGCCCAGATTTGAACCTCGATGCAATCATTTAGTTCAGAGAGACAGAGAGCAAGGTCAAAGTTCTCCAAAGTACCACACAGTCAAGTACCTACCATCATCCATGCTAAATGTACAAGGAGCTGTGCTGTTTTTATGAGTGGTCGGCTCTTACAGAGCCATGAACTTGAACAGTTTAGTTAGAGACTCTGGGAAGTGGTTGCTGCAATAACAGCCCAGCTGCTGCTCAATTTTCCCTTCAATTCCCTTGAGGCATGTCCTGTGAGCAAGGGGGCCCTCCCAGGTCTGGGGACTGAGATGTTTCCCAGAACCAGGCGCCACAGAAGGGTCTGCATTTCAGCCTGGGAATGGCTTGGGGATCAGTGAGTGATGTTGGCTCTTCCCAGCAGAGAAGGGCTGAGACTGAGCCAATGGCATTTCAATGGCATTTCAATCAGCTGGGATAGGGGAAGAAGGAGTTAGCAAAGCTGAAAGCTGCCAAGGGCATCCTCTGAAGACTCCCGAATGCCCTCAAAGTCAGAGTGACACAGAAGATAGGGTGTGATGTTTCTCCAGGAAGCCTCTTGTACTGGAAAGTTTACCTTGAGGAGCCTAGAGGTTTTTATTTCCGAGGAGGGTAAGAGTGAATCTGCTGATAATTCACACAAGTGTAAATTACTCGTCTTCCTTTTGGGAATTAGGTCATTAGAATGGATTAGTTTCCCCTGATCTAGGCAGTGAGCTGGTCATGTCACATGTGTACTTTCATTTTACTCTCACAACAGCCCTGCAAAACAGTACCATCGTCTGTTAGGGAAAGAGATGATCTCAGAGATCAAATAGATGTCAAGAATTCAGTTGATACATGATGAGATGGGGATTTCTTCCTAAACCTTTTTTATTCATGGACTTTATGCAAAATCTCTATGCTTAGAAATGGGAGAATTTATATCAGGAGTGAAACTCTGCAGTAACCTCAAGCACTGGGCTAAGGTGGCTGTCTTGGTCAGCTTGGGTCATAACAAAATATCATAGACTGGGTGGCTCAAACAACAGAAATTTATTTTCTCACCTCACAGTTCTGGAAGCTGGAAGTCCGAGATCAGGGCATGAATATGGTTGGGTTCTGGTGAGGGGTCTCTTTCTGGTTTGCAGAAAGCCCCTTCCTGGTGTCCTGACATGGCAGAAAGAGAGAGCAAGAGCAAGCTTTCTGGTCTCTCTTATTAGAAGGGCACTAGTTTCTGGAATTATTCCTTGAAGACAGAGGGAGCTATTTCCTGTGCCACTCCAGTCCTAGCCCACCCAGAGTAAGCTTTTCTGGCCATAACCTGACCCAAGGCATCCTCATGAGTCCTACTCCTGTCGATTCCTGTCTCTCCCAGGGCTCAGGATCCCAGCCAAGCCAAGGAAAGGTTCCAGGGTTTCATGGCAATCCCAGGTCCCAAACCCTGCTGGGGCTCTCATAGGTACTTTCTTTCCCTTTAGAGGCTCCAGGCAACAGACATGGCCTAATTGCTGTGGTAGCC
The DNA here is from genome assembly GCF_027409185.1 of Cynocephalus volans. Lineage (NCBI taxonomy): Eukaryota > Metazoa > Chordata > Mammalia > Dermoptera > Cynocephalidae > Cynocephalus > Cynocephalus volans. The sequence continues at coordinate 114,612,934 of NC_084467.1, read as the reverse complement.
ACCGGGGGGCTGCTCAGTCTTCTTCTCCTGGGTATGGCCCTGCTGTTTTACTGCTGGCGCTGGAGGAAACCAGGTGTGTGTTCTTCTCTTACCTCTGCTGGAGTCCCTGCCCTGTCCCTGCCTCAGACACCTCAGCTTATCACCAGCCTCAGTAGCCACCACACCACCACCCACCACCTCACCATCCCTAACACACACATACACTCACACACATGCACTCTCACGCCTCTTTCTTTTTTTCTTTTTTTGACCTGTAAGGGGATGGCAACCCTCGGCTCAGTGTTGTCCGCACCACACTCAGCCAGTGAGCTCACCGGCCATCCCTATATAGGATCCGAACCCGCGGTCTCGGCACTATCAGCACCGCACTCTCCCGAGTGAGCCACGGGACTGGCCCTCACACCCCTTTCTTAATGGCAATTTCCCTAACAGATGCACCAGGTGACAGCTGCCTGTATCTAGTCTGGTTTATTAAGTCTCAAGTGAAAGGGAGGGAAGTGAAATTTTTACTGTGAAGTTTCATAAACTTTATCTGAACAGTTTACTTGGACAGTTTCCTTGGTTCATACAGACTGGCCAACTAGACAGACACTTCAGTCTATTCACCATTACTGGATATTCAAAGTAAACTGGCAGGCTCTGAAGAAATGACTAGACTGGGAGTTGGCTAATTTCCATTCTTCTGCCTCCTCAGAGACTCCCCTGGGTCAAAGCTTGAACCTGCCACCTTATGCTCCAGCATTCCTGTTCTCCACAGCTCGGCCTCCCTACCTTCGGGAGAGGGTCTCTCACAAACACAGTCTGCCAAGTGCTTCCAAAGGCTTCTTGCCTCAGCCCAGGTCAGGCTAGTTTCAGATGCCAGAAAACCTGGTGTAGAAGATGGGTACAGAAATTTTTTCAGTTCTAGAACAATTATCCATATCCTTCAACTCTGTCTCTTAATTCAATTCATTCAATTCAATTCAATCCAACTCTCCAGATACTTGCCAGCACCCTGTGTGTGTTCTGCATTGGGATGGGTGTGGGGAACTTTGGACCTCCAACTACAAGTCTCCTTAGTATGCTTGAATCGGAGCCCAAGGTTCCTCTGGGCATGGCTACAGGTGTTCCTCGAAGTCCAGCCACAGCTCACTACTCTGCAAGTGGGACAAGTTGGTTATACCGTATTTAATATTTCCTGAGGTATATCAACACAGCCATGAGCCGTAATAAACTTTCAAATAATTGCATATCTAAACCAGGAATGTGTAGCCCTGACCCCAGCAAATTGTATATTTTGTTCAATTCTTTCTATTTTCATGAGAATCCAGAACTGGACTTATGTTTAAATTTACTTTTTTGATGACCTCTCTTAGACAGCTCATGTGTGTAAAGTCTTTGAGAATGAGCTCCCTCTGCTGACACAAATACACTATTGCTTTATTTTGCAGGAGATTGTTTCAGGGCAGAAGAAACCAGGTGAGGAGGCTTCAGCTTCTACAAGTGCTTTTTTTGTTTACCAAGTACACAATATGCAAAACTGTGGGGTTGCAAAATTAGGTCAAGTTATTTCCCTTTGACCCTGTGGTTAGATGCTCCTATTTTCACATTCCTCGAATGAATGTGAAAAATGAAGCTTCCTAGAACTGTTCTTGACAGCTTATAATTAGTATTATAGATTTTGCATGTATTTAGATCATCTTCTTATTTGAAATTAATTTATTCATCTAAATGAATGTTACCAAAGGTTACAGATTTTCTGGGTTTCACAGAATATTTCTGGCACCAATAATCCTATAGTTAGAAAATGTGTTTCCATAACTTTATGTACAATGACCAGATTCTAGATTTTTCACAAATGTTCTAGATTTTCCAGGGAAGTCTAAGTTTCTCATAATCTACTTTTTACCCATGTGTATGTATACTCATAGAGCCATATCTTTAACTTTGGTTTGGAAGATATGGTCTTCTTCTGTCTATGTCAGTGTCCCAGTCTTAGGTTATAGCCAGGGATTGGAGTGTGGATTATATAAGTCTAATTCCTTCTTGAATGGTCCAGAGATTACAATATGAAAATCTTTAGTCACTACTTCCTGAGTAGGAAGGTGATGATGAGGTCTTTCTTTTTAAACCAACCGAGAGTTACAATTCTATCTATGAGATGATTGTTACTATGATGTCAGAGACTCTCTGGCCTTGTTCCCAGTCTGCCCAAACCACAGTCCCAGGATTTCTTTCAAAAGAATAATCTGGGCTGGCTGATTGGCTCAGTTGGTTAGAGCACAGCCTTATAACACCAAGGTCAAGGGTTTGGATCCCTGTACCGGCCAGCCACAAAATGATAATAATAATCTAATTCTATATATACCTAAGAAAGCTCCAGTTAAAACATTTAGGGTTCCCAGTTCCCTATTGACTGTTGATTTCCCCCCACCCCCTTCAGTCCACTTTCTCCTCCACCTCTCTCCCTTGCCGTCTCACTCTCATGCATGTTACAATGTTCCAGGGATTATCATGTGTTTCTATGTCTTACAGGTGCCCTCTTAGCCCGGGCCCAGGAGAGTCCTGCCATCCTATCTGCCCTGTCCAGGGGGAGGTGCAGCTCTTGTATGGCACTGGTGAGAATTGCTGCTGGCCTCAGCCAGAGAAAGATAATATGCTTTGACCCTTGGTCTTCCTAAAGTGTCCCAAACCCAAGAAGAGTGGAAGGGATGCTTGGGAAGATACATCTGCAGCACATAACACTAACAGGGACAGCTTGGAACATGTAGTTTTTTTTTTTTTCCAGTGCATCCCAAAGAGAAAGACTTGGTATATTCTGAGATCCAGACTATTCAAGGGGAAGGTACGTCTCTGGAAAGAAATTCTGGCTATAAACTATATTTATTCATTCAATAAATATTTATTGAGCTCCTCTGATGTGCTAGGTACTATTGTAAATGTGGAGAGTCAATGAACAAGGCAGACAAAAATCTCTACAGTGTGGAGCTTAGATTCTAAAGAGGGAAGATAGACACTGAAAAATACATACTACATCTTTGCTGATGGTCAGAAGAAATATTAAGCATCCTTCTGATAGATATTGTGATCATGACATTGTACGTGCTAAGGTTGCCCTTAGGTCTGAATAAACGAATATTTGTAAAGTACCTACTATGTGGTAGGCATTATGCTGAGAACATTTATATGTAAATAAATTATATATAAATGTTCATATATAAATATATAAACAAATTATATATATGTGTGTGTTTATATATAAACAAATTATATATAAATGTTCTCAGCATAATGAGATGTATATCACAGTTCTCCATTTCTTTTATAAATCTGTATATGGCATCTCACTTGAAACCTAAAATCTCCAGTGTCTTTGTGCCTAGTAAGAATTTCAGCTGTAACCTAATGCTAAACCTGTTTTACAAATGAAGTACATAAGACTCAGAGAGGTCAAGAACTTTCCCAATTTCACAAAGCTAGTAAAAAACAAAGCTAAGACCAAGTCTTCTCTCTTGCTATAATATTTGCTGTCCATATGGCCTATTATATATTTGAACAACATATATCACCTGATCACTTGCTTTCTCTGTCACTTTTCTCCCTCAGCCACCCTCATAATCAGGACCCTGTGAATGGTAGAATTATAAAGGCCACCAACTTGCTTGGGTTGTTTGAGTGCATCTAATCTTATAGAGCTAACTTGATCGTTTTGCCATTCTTTGCACTCTGTTCTTGACCTGTTTGTCAAAACACCATTTAAGCCAAGCACTCTGTTGATGGACTAGTTATATTTCAGGCACTTGATGTATTAATGATCTTCAGAAAGGTTTCTTTGCCTGTTCTTCAAGGTTCGCATGAAGCCCCTGAAATCATATGCAAAGTTCTGTGCGTATGACCATTTTTTTGGGGAAAGACTACACCCCTTTCATCATATCATTAAAAATATCTGTAACCCTTTAAAGCTCTATCATCAGAATATGGTGAAACAGAGAGAAACCTTGAGTGCCCCAGGGTGTATCTTCTTTTCAGGCTCTATCATCCATAAATGTGCTATGTTGCTCTGATAAGTCTACATTTTTCTTTGAGACCCTTTATTTCTAATATGCATGGTCTGACTAACCGTATTTGCTAAACTTTCCTCTCACTGTGGCTTCATCTCTAAGAATCCATGGCAATAAAATCAAGTACTAGAACATGCTAATGTAAGACAGAGTTTTTCTCACGGGGCACACATATGGAGAGCTCTCATGGGAACTTGCCAAATAATCTGGGGTGGGAAGATGGACGTACTGTATGTTCAAGAAGTAAGAATTGAAAGTAAGAGAACAATAATCTCTCAACATCTGGGAGAGGAAGGTGAGGTTTCTTAGTGTGGTATTCAGGGAGGACTTTACTAATCAATGAAACTTGAGAAGAACTTGCGGAAGGCTGGGTTAAGAAGTGGTAAAACAGGAAATCAAATGTATTGTAGGACGTGTTGGGAGTGGGGGTGGGGGAAACACAATTGATGGAAAGGGCCCAGTGCCTCCCAGACTCTGAAGAATAAGCCAGCAGACTAGGTTCTAAGTGTATCCTAATGCCCATGGTTCAGTGGTTCCCTTTCTCTCCACAGCCAATACCACCAGGAAACCTCTAGAAGACAAGGTAAGTTTCATTTCCCCACTGTTTCCTCCCACTACTGTCTATATCCTCATACTCTCTCTCTCCAGTCTTCTTCTATCTTCTTTTCAACGCAGGATACCTCAATTGTCTACAGTGAGGTAAAGACACAGCTCTCGGACACCTCAGCTGGAAAGGTCAGCTCTAAGGATGAAGACACCGTGGAAATTTATGAAAATGTTCTACTCATATGACTTGTTCCTTATCTATAGCCTCAAGCCTGGTGTAGTCCTCAAGGTTCTTGGGGTGACCAAATAGTTCCAGCTTTCCAATTCTTCTCACCTATGTACATTTACTTCCAGGACTCCTAATTTATCCACTCTGAAGTGTTGATGGGATGGCCTCTGAAAGACTTAGCTAAAATGATGGGGATCCACAGTAGACCTGTATACCTGCTCTGGGCCTGACCTAATGTGTCACCTAGGGTCTAATTTAGGGAAGAGAATAAGAAGAGAGAAGGATTTCTTTTGAAAAATTAGAAGCACAAATTTTGATGAATTGGGATTTGCACAATCATAGAAAGGATTGAGTGACCCATATCTCTGTTCAATACATTTACAATTCTCTGCCTGGAGAATCATCTGCATCTGTTTGTTTAACTGTGAGCGTCTGCTAAGGTACTGCACAGACAATGCATAGCCCCTCGTCTCTTGCCTACACAGTTTACACTGTCAGGACTTAGTTGCAGATGAAATACACCCCAAATGGTTTACAGGAAAAAGAATTTAAAAGAAAATTTTCAGTGCTTTACAAAATCATCAGAAGTGTGGGAGAAGCAGGCTGTAGGCTGAGCTTCCAAAGGCAGAAAGTAATTATGTTAATGTCATTAGGGACAAAGACTTTTAGTGTTAGAGGAGAGATACAAATACAAAATTAAAAGTTAAGTAACGACTCTGCAAGCCCAAATTTGAATTGAAAATGTCAGTATAAACTCATGATAAATTCTGCCTTTTAAAAAAAGATATGTCTTTCCTAAAGACCTTGAAATCATTACCAATCCAATAGCAATGAGCACCCCTTGCCGAGTCTGTAGTCTCTAAATACCATTTTCTACTCAAAGGAAATAGGGCTGCCTTTCTTGTAGGAATTGTATCTTTGTTACCAAGTAGTTGATGTGAGAATAATTCTTCCAAGAAGTAAAGAATTAATGAAAGAAATAGAAAACCACTATTTTTTATGCGTGTTTCATACTATACCTATTGGTTAAGTTAACATGAAAAAACTGACAGCCAAACATTATATTCCTCCTGATGGAAGAATACAATACCACCTACAAAGTATTCATAGCCCAAATATCAAAATTGAATCCAATCAAGTCTTTAGATCTTACTACCAGTTCATAGGAAATACATGGGACAAAAGAAGGTGTTAAAAATCAACATAGGATTGCAATCAGCAAAATGCAAACTGTGGAAAAATTCGATAGGACCAGTGACCTGGTTTGTTCAGCAAATAAATGGCAAAAGAGCAGAATAAAAAGAAAGGAAAAAAGAAAAAGAGAGAGCAAAAAAGGGAAAGAGAGAGAAGAAAGAAAAAATAAAGAAAAAAAACAAGAAAAGAGAAATGTAAGACCTATAAATTAAATGAGATTTGAGACATTTCAATCAAAAGGAACAGACAGGCCTTGTTTGGACCCTGACTCAAACAAATCACATTAAGAAAAAAATCATTTAAGGAATATTAAGGGAAATTTGTACACTTACAATAAGGTTTTTTTTTTTTTTAGCTATTTTTAGATATAAATGATATTATGGTGTTTATATTTTTATAAAAACAAATAAGGGAACTTGTTTTAGAGCTTATACTGAAGTATTAGATTAAATGTATTAGTGTAGGTTAAATGTGCATTAAACTAGTAGATTAAATGATATAATTTGGTTTGAAATATAGTCATGTGCTGCATAATGACATTTAGGTCAGCGATGGACCGCATATACAACCGTGGTCCCATAAGATTATAATGGAGCTGAAAAATTCTATTGTCTAGTAATGTCATAGCCATGGTAATATTTTAGTGTAATGCATTACTCATGTGTTTTTAGTAAAGTTGGTGTAAACAGCAACTGCACTGCTAGTCATATGAAAGTATAGCCTACATGTGTAGCAGGCTATACCACCCAGGTTTGTGTAAGTACACTCTACGATGTTCGTAAAAGCATGAAATCACTTAAGGACGCATTTCTCAGAAGGTATCCCTGTCGTTTTGCACCACATGAATATAATCTAATGAGGGGAGGGTGGGTAAGAAGTGGATAGGACTATAGATGAATCAGGATTGGTTGCATTTGCACCGTTTTTTAAACTGGGTGATGGGCACATTTTAGGAGGAGGGGGGCTTATACTATTCCCCACTTTTGTGTATTTTAATTTTTCACAATAAAGAGTTAAAATATCTATACCCAGAATACCACCTCATTTCATCACCTCCAGGCACTCACTCTTGTCTGAGGCACCTCTTACTTCTGTTACAGTGGTGGCTTTGTGTCTTTTTTCATTGTCCCTTTCCTCCCCACAGCCCTTTCTCAGCACTATGGTCACTGTGCTCAAAACCCTACACTGACTCTTCATCCTCCTTACAGCAGAAGCCAGAGCCCATAAGTGTCTACAAGGCTCTGGCTGACCAGTGTCCCTACTACCTCTCTCACCTCATCTCCTACTACTTTGCCCCTCATCACTTCACAGCAGACACTCTGCCTTCCTTGCTGCTTCCTGCACATACCAGGCGAGTGCCTGTTTAGGCCTTTGAACTGGCTGCTCCTCTCCTTAGGACACTCTTTCTCCCAGACATCTGAAAAGGGTTTGATGTCTACCCTGAATCACATGTAAATATGCAAACTACTTTCCCCCATCTTCAGTAATCCAACATTCCTTATTCTGCTCTACATTTTTCCCCATAGTACTTACCACTTTCAAACATATCATAAAATTTTCTTATTTATTATGCTGACAGTATATCACCCCACTAGAAAGTCAGTTTCTTAAGGGCAACAACCTTTGTCTTTTTTGCTCGCTAATATATACTAAGTACATAACAGGTGCCTAATAAATATTTTTGAATGAATAAATGATCTGTTTCAGTGAGGAAAATCATTGATTGCATTCTCCATGACGAATGGGATCCGATGTCAGCAATCTAGTACCACATAGCAAACTGGCCCCCAAGGATCTGGCAGTGTATTAAAGACTCAAGTTCAGCCCCTGTGTCTGTCAGGTTGGGCACTTAGCAGTCATCAGAGCAGCCTTGGTGAGCAGATGCTTATGTAATGGAGCCCATCCACAACCTCTGTACCTTCTACTGATGCCACTTTGTACCTGAGCCCTTTGAGCAATCACAGGAGTAACTGGAGAAAGAGGTTGCCTGACATTACCTGGAGGCAGTTTCCCATGTCCTCTTGATTACTAAGGTCCTCCTCTGTAGTAAGGCCTTGGGTGAGTATTCATATAAGACATGAATAGTCTCATATTCTGGGTCCATTCAGCCAGGTCTACCAATAATTATCTCCCCTAATATTCCAATTTTGTTCTTTCCAAACCCCTGACCATATGGCTCCAACCACTAGCCACTGCTCATGAATCAAAATAGATCCCCACCTCTGGGCATCTCGTCATCCAGGCAAAGTGGACCATGGGGGTCATCCCTTTTCTTCACAATCTTGTAGGGACTCCCCTGAGTCGGGGGCTACAGTGCTGCAGTAGTCACCTCCAGCTGATGCTGACATACTTAAACTGGATAGACTTTTTTTTCCTGCTCTGTTAGCTGGTCATAGGGAAAGCACCACTCTGCCGTAGTAGTTGGTTGAGAGAGATGGGAGAAGCAGCAGGAGGTGATCCAGTCATTGTTTCTTCAACTTACTGTTACCTTCAGGCCATTCTAGAGCCAGAGCCTGCAAATCACTTCCACTTAATGATGGAATAATCCTGGGCATGTATGATTTTTTGGTCTATGGATCAAACAACATCCAGTTTATGATGAACAGTTCAGGTCTCTGGTGTGCCACATTCCAGTGTTCAGTGACTACCATGACCCAATTCTACCCAAGAGATTTCACGCATACACAAAAAAGGTAGTTACTTGAAGAGGGCATAGCTTTGCTCCAAAACCCTAGGGCCTTTGACTGTGATTCTCCTGTCAAGGCTTGCTACAAACTTTACATGAAATCCTGATCAGCCATGCACTTTGAAACCCTTTGGATATGCTGTATCATAAAAGCCAAGGACAGAGCTGATAGCACTGTAGCTTAGATAAGCTAAAGTGCTAGCTTAGGGGACCACTCAAAGATGGTAGCTTTATGGGTGATTCAGCTATTGAGTCAGAACAGGGCAACCAAATATATGCCTATTGCTTCCAAGATCCTATCAAGGGTTGGGTTTCTATCCTAACAGAATTAAGCAACAACTTAATTTACTTTGAAAGGACTATCCCCATATGTTGCAGAGGGCCAATTACACAGTAAAACCCAGAAGAGGAAGGATTAGATATTAATAAAAAATAAAGATTTTATTAATTTATAACATCAAAAACCTAGATATTTTGCTAAAGATAGTAGACCAGGGATGGAGGAATATAATTCTGTCTTGGGCTAAGTGAATTGATATAGGTCCACTTGGAAGAGATTCTGGATTCAATGTTCTAGCTCAAGCAACTGGGAGTGGTCCTAATTAGTTGCTCTCTTGGTGGATGTAAACCTGTATTCAACAGCAGCCTGGGATAAATTATGTTGACATAATAACAATTCCTTTGTATAATGCAGAGGAAGGATTCAAAGATTTATAGAGATGAGATTGTTGAAATGGATTTATCACATATGTCCCACTAACATAACCCTGTTTCTCCTAAGAGAATACTACTTCCACACAACACGGAAAAAAACATTAGTGTTAAAAGTACTCCATCTTGGAAAAGTGTAATAGAAACAGGTCAAGGACAAACGTGAAGATGCTGCTGCTAAAATGAACTCCCTGATCATCATGGAGTATCCAAGCAGCAGAGACCAAGAAAGGCACGGCAATGATAGGAAGCAAGGCCAAAGTGGCAATCTGATACCATGAATGACAAGGACTTTGGATCATGGGACCAAAGTAGATGAGCAGGCCATATCTGCATAACTGGAAACAAATGCAAATCCTGGTTGGAATCACCAAAGAGAGTCATGTCCACTCCATTTTTTGTGTGCCATGTACTGTATCAGTCAGGCTTTGGTGGGAAACATCAGAATATATTACAGCTGATTTATGAAGAAAGGGATTTAATAAAGGGTATTGGGAGAAAGGCTGGAGAGTAGGGCTCTTGGCTGAGCCTCCAGGAACAGCTCCCAGAAGGAAACTTCCAAACTGGCCTGATGACAGAGCAGCCACTGTCACCACAGCTGACTCAAGATCCATAGGGCGTCTCTGCTCCTACTGGAAAAGTTCCCAAATCAAAAGCTGCTGTAACTGCCACTTAGCACTACAGAATTAAAAACTGACCAAAGACAGTAGCTTGGAAGAATCAAAATGCCCACTTCCATCACCAAGGTTCCGGAAGAGCCACACAGTCTGACTTCATCACACTCAAGCCTATCTCTGAGTCTCGTAGGTGGTCTGTTTAGTGAACAAGAAGCTACATGCAGAGACCCTGGCCTTATTCTTCTACTCATATATATCCATATGTATCTAGATGTACATATTGATATAGATATATAGATATAAAATATATATCCCTATGTATATCCATTTATGTATATATATCCCAATAGATAGATAGATAGATAGATAGATAGATATAGATAGATAGATAGATAGATAGATAGATAGATAGATAGATAGATAGATAGATAGATAGATAGATAGATATAAACATACATTCTATACCTGCCATTCTATACCAAGAACATAACAGTTCTTTTAGAGTGGGGGGGGGGTGTGTGAGTGTGTGTATACTTTTACTGCAACGTAAAAGTTGTATACAGAGTATATCGAAATAGAATATGGGTTTTTTAATTCAAGAGATCTCCATTCAAGTTCACAATGTACCACTTATCAGCTATAAGTCCTTAGACAAGTTACTTAAATTTTCTGGTTTCAATTTCCTTCTATGCAAAATGAAGATAATATCTACCATGTACAGCTGTTTTAAGTACATTCATACCTCCAGGCTTTTTGCTCTTCTGTTCCCTCTGGCTGTACTGCTCCTCTCCCTGACAGCCATTGCTTGCTTTCTCACAACCAATAGCATATATATACCTGCTTTATGATGGATCGTAAAAGCTAAGGACAGATCTGATTGCACTGTAGCACACTAAAGACCCCTTGCTTGCTCAGGGGCCCACTCAAAGTTGGTAGCTTTATGGGTTATTCAGGTATTGAGTCAGAACAGGGCGACCAAATGTGTATTGGCTATTTCAACATAGCTTATTCAAATTCAATCTTTTCTATGAGATCTTCTGTTACCACCTGTTTAGGATAGCAACATGCCCCAACTCCAGTCAACCACTCTCATCCTTATGCTACTTCATATTCCTCCAAAGCACTTTTCACCATCTGACTTTCTAAATGCTTTCTTATTTGTTCATCTGATTGCTCTACCTATAATTTGTGCTCTATTAGGACAGGGACTTTTATTTGTTCATTCATTCATGTTTCCTAAGTGCATCTTTTAGAGCCTAATACATGGTAAGCACTTAAGTAACATTGGGAATTATAAGGATTATATAAAGCAAGGAATGTGAGTGCCTGATAACACGGCTTTCTCATATGAGCACTCAATATATGTTAAATATTAGCATTAGTATTTATCCCACTGAATTCTCTAGGTCAACAAAAATTTATTGAGCACTTATACCAAACAAAAAGATTGATCAGAAAAAGTGTCTTTCCGGGCCGAGCCCGTGGCACACTCGGGAGAGTGCGGTGCTGGGAGCACGGCGACGCTCCCGCCGTGGGTTCGGATCCTATATAGGAATGGGCAGTGCACTCACTGGCTGAGTGCCGGTCACGAAAAAGACAAAAGAAAAAAAAAAAGAAAAAAGAAAAAGTGTCTTTCCTTAAGGAGTTTCCAAAGCAATGTACTGGAAGAGACAGATACATAAAGAGATCATTTCCATGTAATGTGAAAGTAACTTTAGAAGTCTACTTGTGTGTTAGGGAAGGTAATACTAACAGCTATAAAAGATGACACCGGAAATATCAGGAGCTTTCCAAAACAAAACATCATCACATGTTCCCAGGGTGAAGGGAAAGGCTCTGCTCCACACAGTCATTCAGGAACCCAGGCTCCTTACATCTCATGGTACCACTATCTTTAGGGTAGGTGACCCAAGAGACGTTAGGGGCTAGCCCTGCAAGCAGCTCCCACATTCTTTCAGCCAGAACTCAGTAATAGCTCCCTGCTTAACTCAATGGGTGGGAAAAGCAGTCCAACTATGGCCCAGGAAGCAGAGGATGCAGATCTGGTCAGCATCCTAGGAAGTCGCTGCCACACCCAACCAAGGGAAATTGTTAGGGAAGTTTTTCGGGAGGAGATAGCACACAGAGATTAAGAGAGTGTTTGACATGTGAAGCTGGGAAAATCGAAGTTCGAATCTGAGTTCAAATACAATTGTGACCTTACCTAAGTTATTCAGACTTTCTGACCCATTTTCCTTCCCTGAAAAATGGGAATAACAGTAGAATATAATGAACTTAAATTCATAAGCTCATTGTAAGGAAAAAATGTGTGAAATCTTAAGCAAAGTGCCTGGAACAGAGTAAGCATTTAATAAATGTTAGCCATCAGGAGTAAGAGGAAGGAGGAGAAGGAAGGAAGAATAGAAAGAAGAGGAAAAGGAAATAGAGTAGGAAAAGTACACAAAGAGAGGATGGGCTGGGAATGAAAAGAAGGGATTTACACTGAAAAAGAAAATGGGCAGCGGCACAAAACTGCAAAATGTGTTCAGGAAATTACGAGCAGTTTAGTATATTTGCAGAATAAAATTCTCCCTGCATCAGTCTGGAGAGGGTGATATCCTCGCAGGCCTTGACGCCACCATCAGGAGCTCAATCTTGTAGCTCCAGAGAGCCACTGAAGTTTTTAATGAAGTATCATATTCAGTGCCTTCCGATAGATCCTCTGATGGCTGTGAAAAAATAGCTTTAAGGTAGGAGAGACTGGCTAGTGTCAGGGAAGGTGGGTGCATGCTGTCTCTGTCATTCAGGTTAGATGAAGAGGGCCAGAGCCACAGATGTGCTAGAGGGCAGAGGTGTAAAACATGTTTTGTAGAAACTCAGTAGAGCAATTGATTGATTGTGGGGGTGAAGGAGGGCATTTAGGATGACTCCCAGGAATTTGGCTTGGGCAATCAGGGGAGCGATGGTGCCACAAACGGAGACAGACTGAAGCATAATCTAAAAGCTCCTCTGCCATACCATAGACTCACTCAGTTCCTCTTAATGTTGCATTTTATGCACCAGGATTTAATTTTTCAAGTCTGCTCTCAAAATTACTTCTAGAAACTTTGAAATTTACATGAGCCTTCTTTTCCTCTGGACCATCACTTTGTGGCCTAATCTTATTTTTTCAAAAAAAATTTTTAATTTCACGTGCTTTTGACAACCCTTGCCTTTACTCTTGAGTCAAGTTAGAAAGTTTACCTAAATAATCTCTATGATCCTTCCAGCTCATATATTTCATGATTGCCCCATGCATACCATCAGCCTCGGTGCATATCAGCTCCATCCCAGATTCTTGCTTGTCATATTAAATAAAATCTCTAAAGCTGAATGTGATCTTGAAATGAGATGTAAAAACAGCCCCCACCCAAATGTCAGTTCAAGAGTTGCAGAAAGAGGAACCTCAAGATAAGTATATCATTTGTGTTCATGCAAAAGTGAGTTGGGTCATCGGACTTCCCAGAGGCATGGAAAAATACAGTAATACCTGAAACATTTACATAAGTTGAAGGGGCAAGGGAAAAGCTCAAAAGGAAGTCAGCTCATCTGCACAGGGCCCTCCTTTCTGAGAACACATCTATTCAAGAAGCCAAAGTTCTTCCTAGGAAGCTACCCAGTAAACACAGAAAAGAGAACAGAGTTAGATGCAAAACCGGCTAATAATTTGCATGGTTGGGTGCAAAGTAAAAATGCAAGATTCCTTGTTCAAAAAGAAATTTTTAAAAACTGCCATAAATGTACTAAAATATAAAGTTTTTTCCTTTCTTCCATGGTCTCTCTGTCAGACATGTCATGATTGTGTTTATTTGCTCTTTAATATCATTCTAAGAAAATAATAAATAAAATTTTAAATTATTAGTATGAATTTTACTGTTTATCTTTATATTTTGCAATGCCAATTTTACCTGCAAATATAAGAGCATTTAATTGATATGTGGAATCACCAAAATTAGACAATTCATATTTCACAGCTCATACACACATATTCACTTTGTTCTTATCAAAACAGTGGAAACTCTGCAAAATTAAAAAAAAATACTCAGCTTTTTTAATTTCATTTGTTGATATGTGCACATTCTACCAACACTTTCTACCTTTGGTTTCTTGATGGGTAAGGAAAGACAGAAAGGAAAAACACCTCCAGATGCCTTGTCTTTCTCTTTCCTTCTATGTTATTTTCAGCATAAATAATTACCTAATACAGGGAATTAACACAAGAAAGGATATGGTAGGGTTACTTGGTTACTCATGTTTCTTAGAACACCACTGCCTTCTTTCTACATGAGAAGCAAGTTCTGTTTCAAATGGAAAGCGTGGCTTCTCGGGTCTGTCAGTCATTGATGTCACACATTTCTTTTGTCCTTGAGGAGTCTCATTGAAATCTCACTCAACCTGAGTCCACATGGGATTCTGTGATCATGGGGCACTGTGAATTTTATTTGCAAATGGGCAGCAGAAAAAGCAGACATGTGTATCGCAGGTATCTCCTCAGCTCATGCACAGACACTACTGTCCCATCAGACTTCACTTACAAAACACAAGTTCAATAATAAAATTATTAGGAATTTCAAGATGACAACAGAGCATTAAACCAAGCTCAGGGCCCTTCTGAGTGTGGGGCCCAGTGGGACTGCCCAGGTTGTATGTCCATGAAACCAGCTATTAGTTTTGGGTCTTACCTCTAGGTCTGTAATCCATTTGAGTAGTTTGATGTTTTCATCAAGTCACAAGATTCTGGCCACAGGCTCTCCAGTGTAGAAAAGTTCTAGAATCAAACAGGCTCAAAACAAGTTCTAACTCTCTTTTTAGAAATTCTTTGTAACTATTTGAGCCTAACACTAGGATTTCGAATTATGCTAGAGCTGGGCTTAGAAGGCAGCTGGACCTAAAAGCCCCAGTCTAAGAACAGCCTTGGAGAAACATTTACCTGTGAATGGAAAGAAGAGCTGAGGTCAGAGTTCAGGGTGGCTGGCTAATAAACTTCATGACTGCCATTTACGCAGCTTCCACTTTGTGTTATGTAATATACACTTTACAAACATTGTATTTAGTGCTAACAACAACTAGATAGCAAGTATAATTTTTATTACTTTTGACACATAATTATTGTACACATTTATGGGGTATAGTGTGATATTTTAATACCTGTGTACAATGTGTACTGATCAAATCAAGATAATTAGAACGTCCATCACCTCAAACATTTATCATTTCTTTGTATTGGAACATTCAAAATCCTCTCTTTTAGCTTTTTGAAATTACACAATACATTATTGTGGTTTTGTGTGTGAACTATAGTCATCCTACAAGCACTAGAATTTATTCCTCCTACCTAGCTGTAATTCTGTATCTGTTAACCAGTCCCTCCCTATCTCATCACCCCCTACCCTTCCCAGCCTCTAGTCACCACTATTCTAGACTCTACTTCTATGGGATCAACTTATTTAGCTTCCACATATGACTGAGAACATACAGTATTTATCTTTTTATGCCTGGCTTAACTTAACATAATGTCCTCCAGGCTCATTCACGTGGCCACAAATGACAGGATTTTATTCTTTTATATGGCTGAATAGTATTCCATTGTGTATATATACCACCTTTTCTTTACCCATTCTTCTGTTGATGAACACTTAAGTTGATTCTACATCTTGACTGTTGTGAATAGTGCTGCAATAAACTTTGGAGTGCAGATGTCTCTTCAACATACTGATTTCCTTTCCTTTTGATACATACCCAATTGTGGGATTGCGAGGGCACATGGTAGTTCTATTTTTAGTTTTCTGAGGAAACTTCATACTGCTTTCTGTAATGGCTGTTCTAATTTACATTCCCATCAGCAGCATATGAGAGTTCCCTTTTCTCCACATCCTTAGCAGCATTTGTTATTTTTTGTCTTTTTTTATAATGGCCATTTTAACTGGGGTGAGATGATACCTCATTGTGGTTTTGATTTGCATTTCCCTGATCATTAGTGATATTGAGCATTTTCTCCTATACTTGCTGGCAATTTGTATGGCTTTTGAGAAGTATCTATTCCAATCGTTTACCCATTTTTTACTGGATTGTTTGGTTTTTTTGCTGTTGAGTTACTTGAGTTGCTTATATATTATGGATATCAATCCCTTGTCAGATAAATAGTTTGCAAACGTTTTCCCCCATTCTTCTGGTTGTCTCTTCGCTCTGTTGATTGTATCCTTTGCTATGCAGAAACTTTTTAGTTTACTACAATACCATTTGTCTATTTTTGCTTTTGCTGCCTGTACTTTTGAGGTCTTATTCATAAAATCTTTGCCCAGACCAATGTCTTGATGCATTTTCCCTATGTTTTCTTCTAGTAGTTTCACAATTTTGGGTCTTACCTCTAGGTCTTTAATCCTTTGAGTTTATTTTTGTATATGGTGAGAAACAGAGGTCTAGTTTCATACATCTGCTTATAACCATCCTTTTCTCAGCACCATTTATTGAAGAGATTGTCTTTTCCCCAATGTATGTTCTTATCACCTTGTCAAAAGCCAGTTGGCTATAAATACATGAATTTATTTCTGAGTTCTCTATTCTTTTCCATCGGTCCATATGCTTGTTTTTATGCCAGTACCATGCTGTTTTGGTTACTATAGTTTTGTACTATTTTAGAAGCCAGGTAATGTGATGACTCCTGCTTTGTTCTTTTTGCTTATGATTGCTTTGACTATTCGGGGTCTTTTGTGGTTTTATATTAATTTTAGAATTGTTTTTTCTATTTCTGTGAAAAACATCACTGACATTTTAATAGGATTTGCATTGAATCTGTATATAGATTAATATGGTCATTTTAACAAAATTAATTTTTCCAATCCATGAACATGAGCTGTCTTTCCATTTATTTGTGCCCTCTTAAATTTCTTTCATCAGCGTCTTAGCATTTTCTTTGTAGAGCTCTTTCACCTCCTTGGTTAAGTTTATTCCTAAGTATTTTGCTTGTGGGTACTATATTAGTAGGCAAGTATAATTAATACCTACATTATAAATGAGGAAACTAGGGCTCAAAATTTTGCAAAGTTTGACCAAAGTCACCCAGATGGTAAGCAACAGAGCTAAGATTCAGTTTCACATCTGTCTGATTCCAGTATCCATGTTCTTCCCACACAACAAGCTTCTGTCCTAGCCAGAGATAACAGTCTGAATGGATAAGGCTGATCCTGTGTTGAGATAGTTGAGTCAGAAAAGAACCACAGAGAGGAGAAAGGTTTCTGTGCAGAGATTTTAGATGAGAGTCACCTTGGCAGGTCCAGCAATAATCCTAAGATGGGGGAAGATTTACTTGACAAACCTAAAGATAGGTACCTGTTTCAATTTCTTTTCTAAATATAACCAGGTAGTTAAATAAAGAAGAAAGAAAAGGCCATATGAATAGACCAATAGAGGATATCCAGGGGTTGTTTTAAGTGGGAGAAATGGGAATGGAGAACTTGCAAACAGTCTGAAGGCTGGAGAGCTATTGTTCTTGGAGTCCCATGCAAGTAAGCAAAGCCACAACACACAAACAGAGTACAGCCAGCACTCAAGGACAAAAGTCGAAGCCAGCTTAATCTGACTTAATATCCCTTTTGGATATGGTCAAGGATATAGTAGCAAGAATGCAAAGTGACCCAAAGGCATGAGTGGCTTTTCCAGAAAGTCTGAGCAGCTACTTATGGTGGATATCATACATTTCTTTTCTTCACCATCTCTGGCTGTTGCCTTTGTTTATTAAACTTAGGTTGGTGTAGGTAGTACCTGAAAGAGAATTGTGAAGTATTCCAGTCGATTCTTAATAAATCTTATTATACTGCTCAAGAAGATTAAAAGCACAAAATACACACTCACAAAGTACTGATGCGTGCTACAACATGGATGGGCCCCAGAAACATTACACGAAGTGAAAGAAGCCAGACACAGAAGACCACATATTGTGTGAACCCATTCTATGTTCAGAATAGGCAAATTCGTAGACAAAGAAAGTCAATTAGTAACCAGTTGCCTGGGACTGTGGGTGAGAATTGAGAGTGATTGCAAATGGGAGCTGGATTTCTTTTTAGGGTAGTGAAAATGTTATAAAATTAGATTATGGTAATAAAACAAGTGAATTTATCATTAAAACACATACCTTGACGGAGCTGTTAAGTAAGTATGCATTTACCTAATGATTTTATTAAGCATCCATAACCACAAGTAAGGGCAACTTGATAGAAAGACTAGAGTAGAGAATGTGAACACAGCTCTGAAAGAGCAACAGATTTTGGTGTCATACAGACCCAGTTTTGAATATACCGAGCAAGCATTTTCTCCTTTTTTTCACACCAACCTAATGAGGTGGGCATATCGGTTCCTGTTTTAAGGACAAAGAAACTGAAGCTCAAGTTTAATAGTTTGCTCAGGGTTGCCCAGCCTGTCAGTGGCAAAGCCCTGAGTCTCTCCAGTGACAGAGCCTGTTCTCCTTTACCCCTCTGTCATGACAGAACATTGCCTGAAAGATTTTCTCTCAGAAAAATGATCCAACATTAACATTTAAGAAGTTAAATCTTTCTTTTTTCCAGACTTGTTTTCACTGCCAAGACTCCCTCTTCACTGTTATCACCTCTCTGTCCCCCACTATCTTATATGACACTTCTCTCCCTGTTGCTACGGCCAGAGCTTCCTTTTCGTCAGTGTACAAAACTCTCCTCATCACTCAGAGAGCTTCTGAGAGGTTCCCCACTTCTCCGAATTGATTGACAGAGCCCTGAGCACTACTTCAGGCCCACCCGATGATCATGAGACTACTGTGGTGAATTCCCCACATCCTGCTTTAAACATGCCTTCCAAAAACCTTTGGCTTTGATCTTCATGCGGTGTAAATAGTTCCGTGTTTATTTATAAACTTCAGAAAACTGAGTTTCCATTTCCTATACTCAGAATAGGCCCTTAATAATTGCCCTTAATAATTTCCATTTAACCATGGAAACTGCTGCTGCTACAGCTGGTTTGAGGACTGCATTGCATCTAGACTTCTGTTCAAATACCTGTGACTATTGAATCTCTTTAGTGAATTTGTTAAGCTCATGCTCAGAGAGATCTGGGTTCCAGTTCTGGCTCTACCACTTATTGTCTGTGAGTCTTTTAGCTTTCAAAGTACTTGAAATTAAGGTACATAATTTCTTTGAGCCTCAGTTTCCTCATCTATAAAATGAGGATAACAATACCTGACAGAAAGAAAATTGCCTGTATTATTTCACTGTTTAATTATTGGTGTTGATGCAAAGATTAAATAAGGTAATATTTACAAAGTACCTAATGCAATGCTGTATTACAGCACAATGTACAATACAATGTACAGTACAATACAGTACAAAATACAGTACAATGTATAATAGCTACTATTAGGATAAGGATCTCTTTTAGTTCAGAATAAAAGCATATCTACCACATTTTACATTCTGAAACCAACCACAAATGACAAAAATAAAGAAATAAAAAGTGAAACTCTGTCTTCAATGAAACTTTTGAAAAGCCACATCCCCAATTTACAAACTCTGAAGAGCAGCTTCTAACCACAGTGAAATTCAGACCAAACCAAGGAGAGAAAAAAGTTGACAGTAAACATAGTTCCCTACATACACTTATAGGTAAAGTTCCAAACTTTCCAAAAGCAAGGGGCAAATCCCTGAAGCTCCAAACCAGTAAACCCTTACTTGGAAGGCAAGGTTTGAGGAGTATGGAGGAATATACTCAAGTCCCACTGGACCCCTCAAAAAGCAAGGGCAGCGAGGCTAAATGAGGCACCTAGCGACAAAGGGAGAGATTGTGGGTGGTATTGGCTCTATAGGGGTGAACATTATTAGCTGAAGAGAACTGCATGCTAAATCACCACACAGAAAATCCACGCAACACAGGGCTTCATGTCAAGCCAGGCAGACCACCTTTTGACCCCAACGAAAAAGACAGCAGAGATGGTGAGGAAATGTTCTTAGCAAGGTACCTAAGTCTAGGCTGTCTGCTGCCCCAGCTCACATCCCCAATCATTCACACATCCTTCTCATTTAACAGACAGCTAGGCAAGCATGGGCTTCAGTGAGAGATAAGCTATAACCAGAATATCACTATCATGGGATTCAGGCATATAGACAAGAATAAAAAAGCATATGGTAGGCAAAGAATATAGGCAGAGGAAGAGCCACACCACAAGCCAAAGGGGAAAAGATCAGAAAATCTCTCCATAACATCAAAGAAATTTTTTAAATAAGGTATCTTCTTTGTGTAATAGACACATTGGGGTTAAAACAAACAGAAGAAACAGAACAATATTGAAGGTAAATTAATAAAGCTCAAAAAATGGAGAAGAAAAATAAGCCATATTAAAATCTCAAAAAGGAAAAGGAATAAAAACTACTGAAAACATAGCAGTAAAACATAGATTTGAGGAAACTAAGCAAAATAAAATAGGAAAGCAAAGTGTTAAAATTATTACAGGGAAAATAATCGACATGAGTGATGATAAAAGATATCCAATATACCCAGAAGTGGTATTCTGAAAGAAGCCAACAGAATAAAAGCAAATGAAAAACATTTAAACAAATAATAGAAGAAAGCATCAAGAAAACTGACACAGAATTAGCAATAAGACATAGTCTAATAAAGATACTATACTTCAAAGATAAAGTAAGAATTTGGTGGGCAATCAGGAAAAAGTCAAGTTATGTGAACAAAGAAAAGCTGTCTTCTGATTATGATATTTGAAAGGTGCACCTTTGAGAGGTAATTGGATTGTGAGGACTGTGAACTCAAATGGAATCTTCCATCCATGGAGTAATGGGTTTATAGTAATGG
Organism: Cynocephalus volans; assembly: GCF_027409185.1. Lineage (NCBI taxonomy): Eukaryota > Metazoa > Chordata > Mammalia > Dermoptera > Cynocephalidae > Cynocephalus > Cynocephalus volans. The sequence goes on along the minus strand of NC_084467.1, from coordinate 114,592,063 downwards.
GTTATCATGGGTGTGGACTGATGGCTTTATAAGGAGAATAAATGGGAGCAATCTTGTTCATTCCATTCTCACCACGTGATACCTGGTTGCCACGGGACCCTATAGAGAGTTCCCACCCAGAAGAAGACCCTCACTGGATGTGTCCCCTGGACAATGGATTTCTCAGACTTCAAAATTTTAAGAAATGAATTTCATTTCTTTATAAATTACCCAGTTTCAGGTATTCTATTACAAGCAGTTTCTTATTCTAAGAAATAGACTAATACACCCAAGAACTCTAAACCCAGATACACTCATATTTCATGAACACAAAGACAGATACTTTCTAACATGCAAGAACTCAGTGACTCTAACACCTTAAGACAAACAAGTCTTAAAACTTGTGAGGAGAATTGAATTCATTTAAATATAGCACTAAAATTAAGCAATTGTGAGAATTATGGTTAAGAACATACTGTAAATGTTATAAACCCTGAAAATATAGAAACTATATTATTACTAGTAAGAGGAGGTGGAGAATATGAAAACATATGGGAAAAAGTAGGCTGATTTCTTTCTTTTTTTTAGCAGGAAATAAAAGATATTGCCAAATCAAGAAAGAGAGCTGTACGAATGTTAGAGTTGCAAGGTTAACACTAGGAAAACTAAGAACAAACTATAATTCTTTCAAAATACAAGCAATGTTTTACACCATCAAAAAATACAAACATGGAATTGAAATAAAATAAGGCATTTAAATAAGAAAGTTTGAAAACTTGAATTAGATGACAGAGTTAAGACCAACCATATTTGTCTTATAAATATGTAAATGTGATAAATAATTCTATAACAGAAATAGATTTGTGATCTAAAAACAAAACCCAACCATATATATATATATGCAAGAAACACTTCTAAAACAAAGTAACCTAAGAGGCGACAAAATGATGATAAAAGCATACCAGGCAGACAAAAAACAAGAACAGGATCGTGACATTAATATCAAACGAGTCAAATTCAGCTAAAGAAAAAGTATTAAACCAGACCCCAATAAAGATACTCTATAACTGTAAATAGTACAAATATTCGATAAATATTGATTATACATCCTTATAATCAAATCACAGTTTTAAAAATTATAAATCAACAAAAAATAAGTATTACAAAAGGGTATAGAAGATCTACTTTACATATGTAACAAGCTGGCTACAATAAATATATGTCAAACTCTCTATCCTGAAGATAAAGAATACATCTTCTTTTCTAGAAGTAGTAAACTTTCTAGAAAGTAGTAAACTTCAGAAAATATACATACACATTCTTGTCTTAAAACGTAATAAAAAATAAAATGTTATTAATAACAAAAATAGAAAAAGACAAATCTACCATCTAGATATTTGAAAATTCTTTAAAAATTCCTGTTAAGGAGGAAATCAAAACTGAAACAGTAAAGCTATCTACAACATATTATAATGAAAAAGACATTGTATCAGAACTTATAGAACATGGCTAAAGCGCAAAAGAAAATTCATAACCTTGAATGTTTAAATTACTAAGTAGGAAAAAATGAAAATAAATATTCAATTTAAGAATTTAGAATAACAAAAATATGCCTAAGAAAACCAGAAATTTATAAATGAGAAAACAAAAAACAGAACTGATAATTAAATTAAAGAGCTATGTTTTTTGAAGTAAACAAATGTCAGGAATTAAAAGACGGAATTGTCCTGGGATAAGAAAGAAAATCTAAACAGATAAATTGTCATAGTAGAAATTTTAGGCAGTTGTCAAGAAACAATCTTATTTTAAAAGCCATCATTACAAAATAGTTTCACAGCTAAATATTTCTAACTTTCAAAGAATAGATAATCGCGAAGTTACTTAAATTGTCCTGGAGCACAAAAAAATTAATAGAAGAGTCCTTTTTTAATATAACAATAATTATATATCTCAATCCAAAAGTCAGACTTACATTTAATAAAGAATACTAAAATAATTTCCAGTGAGGCTGGAAAAAAGCATCATGATTTAAAATTGTTCTGGTAGTATGTTTTAGTCAGGCGAGGACAGTTTGTGCTGTGGTAATGAACAATTCCAATAATTGAATGACTCAACACATAAAAGCTTATTTTAATTCAAGTTACACATCCAACATAAGTCAGTGACAGTCTCAGGCTGACAGAGGTTTCACCATTCTGTACAAACACTATCTGAAACACAGGTTCTATTTGGTGCCTGTAGCACAGAAAGTGAGGAATGGACATTTCACACCTGCTCTTGTATATTCCAGCCTAGAAACTGCCTATACCACTTTCTCTCACGGCCTACTGAGAATATCTAGCCACATGGTCTTCTACTATATGGGAGCTGGGAAATGTGTAGCATATGGCTATTGTGAGCAGTAAATGTCTCTGCCACATAGTACAAGCCAATGAATAGTGGTCAAAAGAAATAAAACATTGTAAAATTAGAAAGAATGAGGTAAAATTAAAACATGTGAAAGCTATGTCATAAAAGAAATTAAGAGCTGATGTAGACTAAAATTAGCAAGGATGAATATTTAATTAACATGATTAACAAGCTTGATCTAATAAGAAAAAATAAACTTTAAGGCAAAAGCATTATTAAAGATAAATAGAGTATCACTTAATGATAAAAAGAACATTCCTAAGGAAGATGGAGTAAGCCCATCCCAGTTATCTAATACTACATAAAAAAAAACCACACCGAAGATTTGTGACTTAAACAAACAAAAAAAAAGACCAATGTTTCTGTGAGATGACCATTCTCAATTAGGCACCTGGGCCTAATTGGGGGTTATTAATGTGGCAGTTTTCATCAGGGAATGCAACTGGGGTGGGAACATCCAAGGTAGCTTAATTCACATGTTGGTGCCTTTTCTGGCATGTCTAGAAGAGATAGGACTGGCTGGGACTTTCTCTCCAATAGGGCAGTCAGACTTCTTATGTGATAATTCAGGGCTCCAAGAGAACAAAAACAGACATCACCAAGCCTCTGAAGGTTTAGGCTCAAATTTTGCGCTGCTTCATTTCTGCTACATTCTACTGGTCAAAGCAAGTCACAAGGCCAGCTAGATTCAAGGATACAAGATACAGACATTACTTCTTGATGGAAGCAACAGCATGCACATATGGCCATCTTAGGAAACAGTCTTTACATCCCTTTTATATGAAAAATTAAACTCACCACCTTCAGAGATCCCCAAAGACTCATTCAAACACAGCATCAAATTCAGATTTAAAGTAAAGCTTCCAACCATCTAAATCAATCCCAAGTATACATGAGAATCCTCCAATGAGGCTTTCAGGCAAGAAGCAAGTAGAGATAGAGATATTTAATAATGGTAAGTGCATCAAACCACCAAGAAGCGATAACAATTCTAAATGTGTATGCATCTCATAAAATAACTTCAAAATTTAAAACAACAAAAAAGAAATAAAAGAAGAAATACACAAATTCACAATTGTAGCCAGAACTTTAACATGATTCTCTTGGTAACCGATAGAAATCAGAAAAAAATAATGAGTATAGAATATTGGAACAATACAATATAGGATATAGAATTGACAGAAAAGAAATACTGCACCAACACCCACATAATAGTCCTTCTTAAACACACACACACACACACACACACACACACAGAATATTTGCATAACTTGATACTAGTTCACAAGTTATTTGCATAACTTGTATACTAGTCCATAAAGCAAATTTCAACAAATTTCAAAAGATTGAAATAATAAAATATGTCATCAGACCACAGTGGAATTTAACTAGAGATCAATAACAAAAGGGAAAAAAATCCCTAATCGTTAGGAAATAAAACAATACACTTAAGAATAACCCATGAGCCAAAAATAAAATCCTAATGGAAATTAAATACTATTTTGAACAAAATGATCACAGAAATATGACACATCAAAACATGTGCATTGCAGCTAAAGACAGAGACAAAAATTTATAGCATAAGTACACATATGAGGAAAAAAGATAAAATATCAAAGATCTAAGAATCCCTATGAGAAGCTTCTTTAAAAGCAAATTAAATTTGAAAAGGAAAAAATAAAGAAAATATTTAAGAGTAGAAATTAATGAAGTAGGAAATGAGCATATAGAGAAAATCAACAAAGCCTAATGTTTCTTTGAAAAGGCTAATTCAGTTGATGAATCCCTATAGAAACTGATCAAAAATAAAGAGAATGAGATAGAAGACACAATTATCAATATTAAAAATGGAAAAGGAAACATCACTACAGATCTCACAGATATTAAAAAACAATATGAGGACATTATAAATAATGTTGTCTATAGATTTGGAAATATAGATAAACAAATTCCCAGAAATATACAATGTATCAAAACTGGCACAAGAAGAAATAAAGTATCTGAATAATCCCGTATCGGTTTTAAAAATCAAATCCGCTATTTAGACCCTCCCACTACAGAGAACATTCCAAGCCCAAATAGCTTTATCAGTAAAATCTTACAAACATTTAAGGGATAAATCAACCTAACACAAACTCTTCAGGATAAAAGAAAACACAGGAGCTTGTTTTATGAGACCACTATAATTTTGACACTAAAATTCATCAAGAAAGAAAAAGTATAGGTCTATTTTTCTCATGACCACAAATGCTAAAAACCAAAACTAGACTACGAGTCAAATTCAGTAATATATAAAAAGTATGCTATAACATGGCCACGTAGGAATGTAGAGGTGATTTTACATCATCAATGTAATTTACCAAGTTGACAATAAAAAGAATAATCACATGATCATATTAATGGATGCAAAAAAGGTATTCACTGATGAAGAGTATCTACCAAAAAAACTTAAAGAAAATATTATGTTTAATGGTGAAATATTAAGAGCTTTCCCTGTAAAATAAGACAAGGAAGGATGCCTGATATCACCCCTTCTATTCAGCATCATGTTGAAGATCCTAGCCAGTTTAAGAAGTCAGGGAAAAAATGTTTAAGTATTAAAAAGTAACAAATAAAACTATCATTATTCATGGACAATATTATTGTGTATGCATAAAATCTAAAAGAACCTAAAGATAAACTATAAGAATTGATAATTCAGCAATTTTAGTAAATAAAAGATCAATATACAAAACTAACTATTATATTTCTATATGCCAATAAACACTTAGAAAACAATTTAATGACATTACTAACAATATCATCAAAAACATATCAAATACCTAGGAATAAACCTAACAAAAGATGTACCTTCCGTAGATAAAGCTACAGAAAATTACTGAGAGAAGTTCAAGCTGACCTAAATAAACGGGGGGATATCCCATGTTTATGGACTGACAAACTCAATTCTTATTAATTTATACAAATTAACTAATAGATCCAATACAATCCCTATTATTAAAAATCCAGTAGGATTGCGGGGGGGAGAAGACGGCAGGGATTTAATTTTTAAATGTACAGGAAAATACAAAAAAGCCCAAAATAGCCAAAACAATTTTTTTAAAAAAGAAAACATTTTATGACTTAAACTACCAAATAATAAGATTTATTATAAAGCAACAATAATTAGGACAGTGTGGTATCAGCATTAGGATAGACAGACAGATTAATAAATCAGAAAAGAGTTTCCAGAAACAGACCCACATTGCTTCTTGTTTTATAACAAATGTGAAATTGCATAGTATTATGGAAAAAATCTACTTTCAAACAATAGGGCTGGGTAAATAGGCTATCTATATGTACATTAAAAGTGAATATAAATGCTCACTTATACCAAATACAAAAATTAACTGCAATGATATTATAGATATAAAATAAATGGGCAAATAAATAAAGTTTGTAGAAGATAACCTAGTAGAATATCTTCGTAACATTGGAGTAGGCAAAATTTCTCAGAAGGGATGCAAAAATCTCTAGCCATAAAGGAAAACATAGATGAATTGGACTGTATCAAAGTTAGAATGGTTGTTCATCAAAAGAAACTGTTAATAAGCAAAAGAGCAAGCCACCGACTGAAGGAAGACATTTGTAATACATACATCCAACAAAAGATTTATATCCAGAATTTAAAACAACTATAAAGCAGAAGGAGAAAGACTAAAAATTAATAGAAAAGGGGGGAAAGATTTGAACAAACATTTTACATTAAAAAGTCTATCTAAAACACGACTTTCGAATAAGAAAAGGTGCTCAATTATGTGATTCATCAGTGATATGAAAATTAAGACTACACTGAGATAATCTTAGCAGAATGGCTAAAAGACAACAATATGAATATTAGCAAGGATTTTAGAGCAAGGAGAACTTCTCACACATTGTTAGTGAGGTGTAAATTGGCATGACCACTTTGGAAACTAATTTGGCAGTCCTTCTAAACTGAGTATATGCAACGCTTATAAGCCAGGAATTCCACTCCCAGGTATATATACAATAGAAATGTATGTACACATGCACCAAGAGACATACAAGAATGTCCACAGAGGCACCATTTGTTTTAGCTCCAAAAGCATGTAGAGATTCTTTGTTCCCTCTGAGGTCCTCCTACTGGACTGAGACAGATTAATCTCTACTTACCCCTGCATGCTTTTCTTATCTCACGGATGTGCATTTGTACATATGAAATTAAATGCTCTCTTATAAAGACGAAGGTATGGGCCCAGGAAGAAAGGGTGAAAAGAACTGTTTGAAAGAAAGAAACTGACACTCCTCATGGCAGCTAATGTCTTAGGGACTTTTGTTGACCAGCAACCCAGGATGGAAACTTGACTTTTTTTTTTTTTTTTAATTGAATCAAAATTGATTATACATATTTGGGAGGTTGAACATTGAGATGTGTTGATTAAATCAATATTACTAGGATATATATTGTTACAAATCATAATTATTCTTTATGCCCCTTGTCCAATCTCTCCCCTTCCCCCATTTCCTCCCCCTCCCCCCTCTAATTGACCTAGATTTCTGCTCTCCTTCTGAAAGAGTAATGGTCACTCTGTTAACTTGTTGCCTAGATGATCTGTCCAATGCTAAGAGGTGTGATCAGGTCCCCCAATATTATCATAGAGCAGATGCTTCTTCTGTCACTCTGAAATGCGTTTTGTGGAAGGAGACCTCCTCTTCTTTTCTTTATCTCTGCTAGTGACTCTTCTTGTGCGAATGCACTCCAGTGGTTGGCGGACCATCTGCGTGGTGGCTGTGGCGTCTAGCTGCTTTTGCAGCAGCCATGGTTATTGTGGTGGCTGTGGTGGGCCACCCACGTGGAGGTGCTGTTTTTGGCATGCTCCTTGGCACTGGGGTATGCCTGGTTGTGGGTGTGTTTGGTCCCCTTCTCCATGCCTCTGGTCCCTGAGCAGGCCCCAAGGTGCTGGCGCCATGTGCCTGGTTGTGGGAGAAGGGTCCAGTCCCCTTCCCCATTACCCAGGTCCCTGGGCGGGCCCCAAGGTACTGGTGCAGTGTGCCTGGTTGTGGGAGGAGAATCCAGTCTCCTTCTCCATACCTTGGGTACCCAGGTGGGCCCCAAGGTGCTGGCATTTTGTGTGTGGTGTGGGAGGAGGGTCCAGTCCCCTTCTGCATGCCTCTGGGCCAGGTGGGCCTGAGGTGCTTGCACGGTGTCCCTTGTTGTGGGAGAGAGGTCCAGTCCCCTTCTCCTTGCCTCAGGTCCCTAGGTGGGCCCTGAGGTACTGGCATAGTGTGCCTTGTTGTGGGAGGAGGGTCTGGTTCCTGGCTCCATGCCTTGGGTCACTGGGTGGGACCCACGGTGCTGGCTTGGTGTGCCTGGTTGTGGAAGAGAGGTCCAGTCCCCTTCTCCATGCCCTGGGTCCCTGGGTGGGCTCTGAGGTGCTGGCATGGTGTGCCTGGTTGTGGGAGGGTGGTCCGGTCCCCTTATCCATGCCCTGGGTCCCTGGATGGGCTCTGAGGTGCTGGCATGGTGTGCCTGGTTGTGGGAGGGTGGTCCGGTCCCCTTCTCCATGCCCTGGGACCATCAGCAGGCCCCGAGGTGCTGGCTTGGTATGCCTGGTTGTGGGAGAGAGGTCCAGTCCCCTTCTCCTTGCCTCAGGTCCCTAGGTGGGCCCTGAGGTACTGGCATAGTGTGCCTTGTTGTGGGAGGAGGGTCTGGTTCCTGGCTCCATGCCTCGGGTCACTGGGTGGGACCCACGGTGCTGGCTTGGTGTGCCTGGTTGTGGAAGAGAGGTCTAGTCCCCTTCTCCATGCCCTGGGTCCCTGGGTGGGCTCTGAGGTGCTGGCATGGTGTGCCTGGTTGTGGGAGGGTGGTCCGGTCCCCTTCTCCATGTCCTGGGACCATCAGCAGGCCCTGAGGTGCTGGCTTGGTATGCCTGGTTGTGGGAGAGAGGTCCAGTCCCCTTCTCCATGCCTCAGGTCCCTGGGCAGGCCCTGTGGCACTGGTGCAGTGTGCCTGGTTGTGAGAGAGAGGACCATTCCCTTTCTCCTTGCCCCAGGTCCCTGGGTGGGCTCCGAGGTGCTGGCATGGTGTGCCTGGTTGTGAGAGGGTGGTCCGGTCCCTGATTCCATACCCTGGGTCCCTGGGTGGGCCCCAAGGCGCTGGCTCAGTGTGCCTGGTTGTGGGAGGGTGGTCCAGTCCCCTTCTCCATGCCCTGGGTCCCTGGGTGGGACCCAAGGTGCTGGTGCAGTGTGCCTGGTTGTGAGAGAGAGGACCATTCCCCTTCTCCTTGCCCCAGGTCCCTGGGTGGGCTCCAATTTGCTGGCATGTTGTGCCTGGTTGTGGGAGAGAGGTCCAGTCCCTGACCCCATACTCCAGGTCCCTGGGCAGGCCCCAAGGTGCTGGCGTGGTGTGCCTGGTTGTGGGAGAGAGGTCCATTCCCCTTCTCCTTGCCCCAGGTCCCTGCATGGGCTCTGAGGTGCTGGCATGTTGTGCCTGGTTGTGGGAGGTTGGTCGGGTCCCCAGCTCCATACCCCAGGTCCCTGGGTGAGCCCCAAGGTGCTGGTGTGGTGTGTCTGGTTATGGGAAGGGGGCCCAGTCCCCTTCTCCATGCTTCAGGTCCCCAGACTGGCCCCGAGGCACTGGTGCAGTTTGCCTGGATGTGGGAGTGGGGTCCAGTCCCCAGATCCAAGCTTCCAGTTCCCAGGCAGGCCCCAAGGTGCTGGTAGTGTGCCTGGGCTGGAACTAATTTTTTGTCCTTTGCTTCTAAAATGGGGGAACTTCCTATGGGAACCAGTACTTGAGCTGTGTGGTTGTTTAAATTGCTACTTTGCTGCTGTTTCCCTAGGGAAGGCTTTTTGTGCAGCTCAGGGTTTAATGGTTGACCTTATAGGTACTTCCGGCTCTCCAGAGACCCGGTGGATCTGTGTTCTGCAGAATCTCTGATCTGGGCCTGAGTTTTTTCATCAAAATGCACCCCATGCAATTCTGCATTCCTGACCAGTGGAATTCTGCATTCCTGACCATTCCTCTGAGTGGTCCTGTGCTGATTGGGGGGCAGGTCAGCTGTCTTTGCTGTGCCTCAATGTGCCCCTGGTCAGCACGTCTCCCCCACCGCCAACATGCTGCAAACACTTCCCATGGGATGGGCCCTGTGCTGGTCCCTTGCGATGACTCACCGGCCTCTGAATGGCTTTTTTCAGTTGGTCTGGCTCCTCGCTCCTTCATGGATCCATAGGGAACCTATTAGTGGTCTTGCTGTCCTGGGGGCCGCCAAGGCCCTCTTCTCCCCTGCTGCCACCTAGTAACTCCATCTGAAGGGCACAGCTGTGGCTTCTGCCAGCTCCTGCTCCATGCACTCATCAGCTCTAGCCTTAAAGCAGCCGTGGCCCGAAATGCTCAGAGCAGCTTTTTCTTTCTCTCATGGTGGTTTCTCCTGCCTTCATGAACTCCGTAGGTCTCTCCTCCTCCCCCTGAGCACCAGTGGCCCCAGCTTGGCTGATGTTACATTTTTATAGTTGTAAATTTGCTTGATTTGTGGGAGAGGGTGACGCTGCGGACCGTCTATTCCACCATCTTGACTAGATCTCGAAACTTGACTTTTAAAAAGTTATAAAAGCAATACATTCACATGGTAAGTTTTAAAAAATCAAGCAGTATATAAAGACAAATGAAATGTTTCCTTCCCACCTATAGCTCTTCAAATGTAACAACTAGATTTTTGTGTACTTACCAGGAAAAAAAAAATTTATACTAGTTTATATACACCCACACACATATTTATATATATTATATATATATAAGTATATATATATATTTTACATTTACCAAAATGGGACAATACCAACCTACACCTTCCTTTTTTCTCTTCACATTAATCAGAGTGGTCTTGCCTTAGCATGTGCAAGTTTACCTCTACATTAATGGCTTCATTGCTTGTAGTTGTACAGATGAATAGAATACTCTTAAATAGTCCCATATTCATGGTCTTTTTTGTTGCTTCCAGTGTTTAGGCAATTACAAATGATGCTACAATTAATTCTTATAAAACTATCTTCACATATTTACCTTCAGGTAATTTCCCAACAGCAGAAATAGAAGGTCAAGGATATGTGATTTTTAAACCCCTAACATTTATTTTCTCACTTTGATCATAGGGCAGGAAACTTTGATTCGTAGTCAAAGACCGGTACTCCCACTTCCTGTTTTCTAATTCACAAATGTATTCTGCTCTTTTCTAAACAAGCAGCTTTTCAGATGTGCTCCTTCGGGCTGGTGTCAGCATACAGAACGTAAGATCAAGACCAAACCTATTATTGCTGAGAAAACATCTCTTTGGTCTCAGCCCTCAGGGCTCCAGGTCTTCATGCTGCTGTGGGTGACACTGCTGGTTCTGGGTGAGTAGAACGGCTCAACACGGGTGCAGGATGGGGTCAGGACAGCTTTTCTCTCCACCACAGGGCTGGCTCTTCTTGGGACTCAATCCCTGCTTAGAAAGTCTTTCCCACATGAGGAGGCTATATTTTCAGGCTTTACTGTCCACCTCAGGGCTTCCTTTCTTGAGGCTAAAAGAAGTGGACACAGCTGGCAAAAACCTTCAAACTTACAGAGAAAGAAACCATAGTGACCTCAACAATTAAGGTTTCATTCGTTTTTTTTTCTTCAAAAAATACTTCATAAAGTCCAGAAAATGCGTTGTGTTTGCTTGTTTATATTGTCTTAGAGAAGAGTCTACTCTCCTCTCTGCAAAGGAGATGCATTTATTCCTTTCATGACAAGGCCAGATCCTGGTCCTGAACTTGAGGGGGCAAGGTTCCTATAGGAAAGATGTCTCCTTCTTCTGCACATGGATGCAAACCACAGCAGTGATTGGCAGATTAAGAATACTGGGGGGGAGGTGGGGACACAATGGGAGAGGCAGGCGAGGTAAGGGAAAGCCCAACACACATGACATTCTCACTGTGCCTGTGGGTGTGCCTGTCTCTGCCAATTCATACATACAAACTGGCTGTGGTTTTTTGCTGAGATTTAAATATTATATTTAAATATATTTATTCATTTGTTCGGCAATTTTTTTCTTTTTTTATTTTTTAGTAATCACTATGCACAGCACTGTACCAGGTGCTGAGAATGATGGGAGTACATGGGAGGCCCCATTTCTGTGCACAGGACACTCATGATGTGGAAGGGCTCCCAGCAACACCAGGGTACAAGAAGCAGCTATGTAACAAGGTTCCAGTTAAATAGTTGTTCAGGCAAAGTTATCAATGGATGGTGCAGGCATATAATAAACTACATGCCAAATAGCTGGTAGAGACTTCACGAAACAGAGGATGAGTAGGATGGAGTGGGGCATGGTATAAGAAAAGAGGACCCTACAGCTAGAAGGTACACGAAGAATAATTTCAGAGATGGGAAGTGCATCCCAGTGCAGCACCAACACAGAGGGGCAGGGTAGGGTAATGGCCAGGAGCATGCGCTTTGGGATCAGACAGGATGTGGGTTCAAAATCCCATCCTGCCACCTACTAGCTACTTAACCAGTTTTCTGATCTGTAAAATGGGGATAATCATAGTACTTCCTTCACAGGCTTATTGACAAGATTACATGAAATAATGTATGTAAACATATACCATGTTTTTTAGCTCAGAAAAATATTAGCTGCATTTAAAACAATACAAAAGCCACAGTGACTAAGATATTTAGATAATGGTGAATAATTCACTGTTCTCAATAAAACATTTTGGTTTGGATAACACTCCCTCCATCCACCCCATATGGACAGAGATGATGCATTTCTTGCTCACTCCTGAATTTCCATTGCTTTGCCCTGGTATATTGTTGGCATTCCAAATTTCTGTCAAATGAACCAAATCTGTCCTTTATGTGGAAAATTTATTCAATTTGTCAACCTGCCAAGTTTGCCTCCTTTCTCTCCTCATTTCCCATTTCTCAAATCTTTGCCCTTCTATCTCTACTATTATAACCCATTTCTTTAATTAATTCATTATTCAATAAATAAATATTTAAGAAATATTTATGAAATATCTTCATATGGCAGGCACTGTTCTAGGTCCTGGAGGACATGTGGTGAACACAAGAAAAGTCCCTGCTCTCACAGGGCTTGTATTTTTTAAAATGGAAAGTAAACAAACAAAGTAAACAAGTAAACAAATAATTAAGATAATTTTGGACAAAGACCAAGAAAATTAAACACCGTCTCTTGCCCTGCCTTCGTACTAGTCTCTCGGCTTCACATCTTGCCCCACCGAAGTCTGCCCACTGCCAAAGTGCTCCATCGAAGATTCAAATGCTAACTTTGTCACTCTACTGCTTGAAACCTTCCCATGGCTCCCCATAGCTTTTGCAATAAAATTGGAACTACTCACTTGCACCCTGCATGCATCCTTAATCTTATTTCCCCCATCACGCCCTACTGTATTAGTCCATTTTCTGTTGCTCATAACAGAATACTGAAACTGGGTAATTTATAACAAATTGAAATATATTTCTTACACTTTTGGAGGCTGAGAAGTCCGTGGTCTAGGGAGCACATCTGGTGAGGATCTTATTGGTGGGAACTCTCCACAGGCTCCAGTGGCAACATGGACAATACCATGGCAAGGGCTGGACAACAGCACTTGTTAATGTGCTCATTTGATCTCCTATTAAGCCCCCAGCCCACACCCATAATAAACCATTAAACCATTACTCCACAGAGGAATAAAGCCATTCATGAGAGCATCACAATCCAATCACCTCTTAAAAGCCCTGTCTTTCAACACTGCCACATTGGGAATCAAGTTCCCACTTGAACTTTGGAGGGGACAAACATTCAGACCACAGCATCTCCCTTCCAGACCCCCAACTCCTGAACACCAATGTAATTTCTCCACTTTTGTGCCCTTTCTGTCTCTTGCCACACACAAACATCATTCTGCACCTAGCTGATTCCTACATACTCATTCACAGTTTTCTCAAGCATCACCTCCTTCAGGTACTTTCCATGGTCCACCCACCCTCTAACCCCACACACACACACCCTACACACTGGGCTTGGTGGCCCTTCTGCTCCCAAGATACCCCATGTGTATTTCTATTATGGCACTTATGTCCTGTATTATAATTACTTTTTTCATTGAAACATAATTAATTGTACATATCTGTAGGGTACAGAGTTGACTATCAATACCTGTGTGCAATATGTGATGCTTAAATCAGGATAATTAGTATGTTCAACATTACACAATGTAATCATTTTTTGTGGCCGTTTACTAATTTCTTGCTGACTCCTCTCCCCTTCCTCCCTTCCCCCCTCTGGCGACCTCAATTCTGTTCTCTCCTTTTGAAACTTTGATGAATTATTGTGATTGTTGAATCTTACTTTTTAAGTGTGTTTATTTATTATTTTAGCTCCTGCTTATGAGTGAAGACATACAGTATTTCTCTTTCTGTGTCAGGCTTATTTCACTTAACATAATTTTCTCTAAGTTCATCCTTGTTGCTGCAAATTGCAGAATTTCATTCTTTTTTTATGGCAGAGTAGGATTCCATTGAGTATATATACCACTTTTCCTTATCCAGTTCTCTGTTGATGAATATTTAGGTTGGTTCCAACTCTTGGCTATTGGAAATAGAGCTGCAATAAACATGGAAATGCAGGGTATCTCCTCGACATGATGATTTCCATTTCCTTGGGTATATACCCAGCAGTGGGACCGCTAGATTGTATGGCAGTTCTATCTGGAGTATTTGAGGAATCTCCATACTGTTTTCCATAATGGCTCTACTAATTTTCAGTCCCACCAATAATGTAAGAGAGTTCCCCTTTCTCTAAATCCTTGCCAGCATTTGTTATATTCTTTTTGATAATAGCTAGTCTAATTGGGGTGAGAAGATATCTCAAAATGGTTTTGATTTGCATTTCCCTAATGCTTAGTAGTTCTGAGAGTCTTTTCATGTGACTGTTGGCCATTTGTATGTCTTCCTTTAAGAAATGCCTATTCAGCTCTTTTGCCCATTTCTTAATTGGATTATTTGTTCTTCAGTGTTGTTTGAGTTCCCTGTCTATTCTGGATATCATCCCTTATCAGATGTATAGTTTGCAAATATTTTCTTCCATTCTGTAGGTTGTATGTTTGCTCAGCTAATTGTTTCTTTTGCTGCGCAGCAGCATTTCAGTTTGATATAATCCCATTTGTTTACTTTTTTCTTTCGTTGCCTGTGCTTTGGGGGTCTTATTCATAAAGTGCTTGCCCAGCCCTACATCCTAAAGTGTTTCCTCTATGTTTTCTGCCAGGAGTTTTAAGGTTTCAGGTCTTATATTTAAGTTTTCAGTCTATTTTGAGTTGGTTTTGGTATATGGCAATAGGTATAGGTCTAGTTTCATTTTCTACAAATGGATGTCCAGTTTTCCCAGCACCATTTATTGAAGAGGCAGTCTTTTCTCCAATGTATGTTCTTGCTGCCTTTGTCAAAGATCAGTTGGCTGTAAGTATATGTATTGATTTCCAGGTTCTCTATTCTGTTCCATTGGTCCAAGTGTCTGTTTTTATGCCAGCACAATGCTGTTTTAGTTACTATAGCTTTGTTGTGTAATTTGAAGTTAGGAAGTGTAATGCCTCTGGCATTATTTTTTTTTTATTTTATTTTATTTTATTTTTTTGCTCAGGATTGCTTTGGCTATTTGAAGTCTTTTTTTGTACCATATGAACATTATGATTTTTTTTTAATTTCTGTGAAGAAAATTATTGGTATTTTGATGTGGATTGTATTGAATTTGTAGAATGCTTTGAGTAGAGTGGACATTTTCACTGTGATGATTTTTCCAATCCAAGAATATGGAATCTGTTTCCATCTTTTTGTGTCCTCTTTAATTTTTTTCAGCAGTGATTTTTAGTTCTCATTGTAGAGATCTTTTACCTCCTTGATTAAATTTATTCCTAGGGGTTTTTTGTTGTTGTTGTTGTTGTTGTTGTTGTTGTTGTTGTTGTTTTGGTGACTATTGTAAATGAGCTTCCTTTCTTGATTTCTTTTTCTGCTAGTTTATTGTAGTATAAAATGCTACTGGTTTATTGCATGTAATTTTTTATCCTGCAAATTTACTGAAATCATTTATCAGCTCTAAGAGTTTTTTTGTAGTCTTTAGGTTTATCTATATAGGATCATGTCATCTGCAAACAGGGACAGTTTGACTTTGTCTTTTCCAATACAGATGCTCTTATTTCTTTCTCTTGCCTGATTGCTCTGGCTAGTACTTCCAATACTGTGTTGAATAGGAGTGGTGAGAGTGGGCATCCTTGTCACATTTCTGTTCTTAAGAGAAAAGCTTTCAGCTTTTCCCCATTCTGGATGATATTGGTGGTGGGTTTGCTGTATATGGCTTTTATTGTGTTGAGATACTTTCCTTCTGTACCTAATTTGCTGAAAGTCTTTATCATTAATAGAAGTTGAATTTTGTCAATGCTTTTTCTGCATCTACTGAGATAATCCTATGGTTTTTGTCCTTAATTTTGTTGATGTGGTGTATCACATTCACTGACTTGCATATGTTGAACACTGGAATGAACCCCACTTGTTCATGGTGTACAAACTTTTTGATGTGTTGCTGTATTCTATTTGCTAATATTTTTTTGAAAATTTTTGCATCTATGTTCATCAAAGATATTGGCCTATAGTTTTCTTTTTTTGTTGTATCTTTGTCTGGTTTGGGTATAAGGGTAATACCCTTACTCATAGCATGAGTTTGGGAGAATGGCCTCTATGAAGGTTAATTCTAGGTATCAACTTGAATAGATTAAGGAATGCCAAGAAACCTGATAAAGCTATCTTTTCAGGTGTGTCCATGAGGGTGTTTCCAGCAGAGATTAGTGTGAGAGCCTGAGTGGACTGGGTGGGAAAAACCAGCTTTCAATGCTTGCAGGAGCTGTCCAATCTGCTGGGGACCCAGAGAGAGTAAAAAACAGAGAAAAAAGGTGAATCTCTCTCCCTATCCACTGGAGCTGGGATACACTCTTCTCTCCTATCTGTGGACATCAGAGCTCAAGACTCTTCAGTTTTTGGGTCCCAGGACTTACACCAAGGACACCATCAGCTTCCTTGGTTTTGAGGCCTTCAGACTTGGATTGAGCCACACTACTGGCATCCTGTTTGCAGACGGCCTGTCATAGGACTTCTCTTCACAATTGTGTGAGCTAATTCCCCTAATAAATTCCCTCTCATATATTTATAACATATCCTATTGGTTTTGTCTCTCTGGACAACCCTGACTAATACAGCCTCTGTTTCAATTTTTTGGAATAGTTTGAAAAGAATTAATATTAATTCCTCTTTAAAGGTTTGCTAGAACTCAGCAGGGAAGCTGTATTAGTCCATTTTGTGTTGCTATAACAGAATACTTCATACTGGGTAACTTATAAAGAACAGAGGTTTATTTGGCTTACGATTCTGGGACAGCTGCATCTGGTGTGGACCTCATGGTGGAGGCTGCTTCTACTCATGGCGGACAGTGGCAGGCAGCCAGCAGGTACAAGCAGATCATATGGTGAGAAGAAGCAAGAGAGAGAGTGAGCAGAGGTACCAGGGTCTCTTAACAACCAGCTCTCACAGAAACTAATAGAGCGAGATCTCACTCAGGCCCCCATCCCCCAGAGAGAGCATTAATCCATTCATGAGGGACACCCCCATGATTCAAATAGCTCCCAACATTGCCAGACTGAGGATCAGATTTCCACATGAGTTTTGGCAGGGACAACACATCCAAACTCTATCATTCTGCCCCTGGCCCCCAAAACTCATGTCCCTCTCAATACAAAATACAATCATTCCATCCCAACAGTCCCAAAAGTCTCAGCTTGTTCCAGCACCAACTTAAAAGTTCGAGGTCCAAAGTCTCATCTGAGACCAAACACCAGACTGCTTCCAGCTGTGAACCTGTAAAAATCAAAAGCAAATTTATCTACTACCAAGGTACAATGGTAGAACAGACATTGCATACACATTCCCATTCCAAAGGAGAGGAATAGGCCAGAAGAAAGGAAAAACAGGCTCCAAACAAGTCCAAAACCCAGCAGTGCAGATATTAAATCTTAAAGCTCCAAAATAATCTTCTTTGACTCCAAGTCCTGCATCCTGGGCACAGTGCGTCATCTGGGCCCCCAAAGCATCAGGCAGCCTCACTTTCACATTTCTGCCAGGCCTGTGGCTTTTCCAGACCAGTATCATATGTTGCCATTGGCCCTACACTTCTAAGGTCCTGGTGGCAGCCCCACTGCTTTGGCTCTACTAGACATTTCTCCAGTGGGGGCTCTCAGTAGATGGCCTCTGTGGTGGCTCTGCCCCTGCGGCAGATCTCTGCCTGGGCACCCAGGCTTTTCCATACACCCTCTGCTGGCCTGCAGACTTAACATAATGTGGATGCTACTGAGATTTCCAGCTTGTGCTCTCCAGAGATGCTGCACAAACCACACTTGGGGCTGCTTGAGGCAGGGCTGCTCCAGACAGAGCAGCAGGGATGCAGGGAGCAGGTTCCTGAGGGCAGCTGCACCCCTGGTCAGTCCTTTGGGACAACTCAGTCTTTCTAGGCCTCTGGGTCTGTGATGGGATGGGCACTCTTCCAGACTTCTGAAATGCCTTCAGGGCCTTTCTCCCATTGTCTTGGCTATTAGCATCTGGCTGCCTCATCACCAAGCTAACGTCTTTAGCAACCAATTTATCTGCTTCACCCTTGCATTTTTCTCTTGCTCTCTACTTCTCTACCATATGGCCAGGATGCAAATTTTCCAAATCTTTATGCTCTGCTTTCCTTTTAAATTCTGGCTTTACATCATGCCTTTTCTGACATAACTCAGCATAGGCTGTTGCAAGTAGCCATGCAGCTTCCTTAATGCTTTGCTGCTTAGAAATTTTTTCCACCAAACATTTTGGTTCACACCTCTCAAGTCCCACCTTCCACAAAGTCCAAGTGCATGGACACAATGCAGCCAAGTTCCTTGCTATGATGTAGAAAGGGTTATCTTTCATACAATTACTGATAAGTTCCTCATTTCTATCTGAGACCTCATCATAAGCATGGCCTTTACTGTCCACATTTCTACCAACATTCTGGTCACAACGATTTAACCATTTAACTCTATAACATTCCAAACATCCTCTCATCCTTTTGTCTTCTTCTAAGTCCTCCAAACCCCTCCACCCTTTGCCTATTACCCAGTTCCAAAGCCGCTTCCACATTTTCGGATATCTGTATAGCAACACCCCACTCCTCAGTACCAGTTTTCTGTATTAGTCTGTTTTGTGTTGCTATAACAGAATACTTTAGACTGGGTAATTTATAAAGAACAGAGGTTTATTTGGGTTATGATTCTGGGACAGCTGCATCTGGTGTGGGCCTCAGGCTACTTCTACTCATGGCGGAAAGTGGCAGGCAGCTGGCAGATACAAGCAGATCATGTGGCAAAAGGAAGCAAGAGAGAGAGAGCGGAGGTGCCAGGGTCTTTTAAACAACCAGCTCTCATGGGAACTAATAGAGCAAAATCTCACTCAGGCCCCCTCCCGCAGGGAGAGCATTAATCCATTCATTAGGGATCCACCCCCGTGACACAAACAGCTCCCAACATTGCCACACTGGGGATCAGATTTCCACGAGTTTTCGCAGGGACAACACATCCAAACTCTATCAGAAGCCATCTGGTCCTGGGCTTTTTTTTTACTGTAAGACTTCTGATTATTGCTTCAATCTCATTGCTCATTATTGGTCTGTTCAGTCTTTATGTTTCTTCTCAGTTCAGTCTTGGTGGTTTGTATGTGTCCAGAAATTTATCCATTTCCTCCAGGTTTTCAAATTTGTTGCTGTGTAGCTGTCATAGTAGTCTGTAATAGTTCTTTGTATTTCTGGGATATCAGTTGTGATGTCTCCTTTTTCATTTCTGATTTTTGCTATTTGGGTTTTCTCTCTTTTTTAATTTGTCTGGTTAATGGTTTGTCTATTTTGTTTGGCTGTGGCTATACAGAGTGAGGCTCCATAGGCTATAGCCAGGGGTTGTGGGATTCTGACAGCTGAAGCCTCACAGGGCAGGACTCCAGTGGCTGTGGCCAAACAGAGTGGGGCTCTGGAGGGTTTAACCAGGTGGCACAGGACTCCAGTGACCGAAGCCATGCAGTGTGGGACTCTGGTACCTGGGACCAGAAGTCTTGTGGTAGCTGGATCCAGGTCTGCCTGATGTGGGTCTCCAGGTGCTGGGGCCACAGCTGCAGGCAGCATGGGCCGTGCAGCAAGGTGTGCTTGTGGTCACTGCAGGGAGCTGAATGAACTCCTCTGGGAGGAGACAGACTATGTCTTGGGGACTAAACAGTGACTCAGGTGACTGCAGCAGTGCTGACTGGGCAGGCTGGGGCAGGTCCAATAGAAGGAATACCTCTGGGAAGTGCTCGTGGCTGAAAAGATTCTTCTCCCCACAAAGGAGAATTCCTCCTGTGCCAATCCTAGCTGTCCAGTTCTTGCTCTGGACCCCTTCTGCAAGAGGACTGCATACTGAGCACCTCTAGTCCACCATCTTGGAAAAAAAGAAAACTGATTTTCTTTGGATGTTTTAAATATCTTTAGTTCCTTTCTTCCCCTTTTATTGTTTATTTTGGTGTTTGTTAGTTTTTTGAGGTTGTAGGATATAGTTTCTTTTTCTTTCTAGTTTGCATTTTTGTTCAGCCAATAGGTTTTGATCTTTTTTATGTATCCACGGTAGTAATTATCATATTTTGGTTTCCATATGCAAGATTCTCTTGAATTTCTTGTAGGGCTGGTTGTGTGGTGGTGAACTCCCACAGTTTTTGTTTGTCTGCGAAATACACTATTTCTCCTTCATTGCTGAAGGATAGCCTTGCTAAATATAGCATTCTTGGCTGGCAGTTTTTTTCTTTTAGTATTTTGAATATATCATCCCATTCTCTTCTGTCCTGTAGAGTTTCTATTGAGATGTCTACTGTTCGTCTGATGGGAACTCCCTTATAGGTGATTTGACACTTTTCTCTTGCTGTTTTTCAGATTCTCTCTTTGTCTCTGACTTTTGTCAGTTTGACTAAAATTGTATTGGAGAGGACTTCTTTGAGTTGAATCTGTTTGGGGATCTTTGAGCCTCCTGGATCTGAAGGTCCACATCTCTTCCTGTACCTGGGAAGTTTTCTTCTATTATTTTGTTCTATTATGTTTTCAATGTCTTTTCCTTTCTCCTCCCATTCCAGAATATCCATGATTCAGATGTTTATGTGCTTAAGGGTATCTGCTACCTCTCTTAGATTTTATTCATTCATTCATTCATTTGTTTGTTTATTAATTTATTTATTTTCTGCCTGGGTTATATTGAAAAGACTATTTTTAAGATCAGAGATTCCTTTTTCAGCTTTCTCTAGCCTGCTGCTTAAGCTCTCAGTTGTGTTTTTTTGTTTGTTTGTTTAATTATTATTAGTCCATTGAATGAATCTTTCAGTTCCAGGAGTTCTGCTACCTTCTTTTTTAAGATATTAATATCTTTGTAAATTTCCTCCTTCAAGTCCTCAATAGTTTTTCTCATTTTGTTGTGTCATCTAACTGAGTCTTCCTGTATCTCATTGAGTTTCCTTAAGATTGTTGATCAGAATTTCTTTTCAGTTGTTCAAGGGTTTCCTGCTCTTTGGGGTCTAATACTTGAGAATTATTTTATTCTTTTGGTAGTGTCATATTTTATTGATTTTTGTGTTTCTAGTATCTCTATATTGATGTCTGTGTCCTCTAGTAGAGTAGTTGCTTCTTCTATTACTCTGGAGCGGGCTTTAGGGAGAGACACTTCCTCCTGTAGATGTGTTTTATAATGACCACTGAGCAGAGTGCTTTCATATTGGCTCCAGGTAGATGCAGTAGTGGGTACTGGGGCACTTAGTGATTCTTTCCTGAGGTTAGTGACTCTGAGTTGGGTTATAATGGACATGGGCAAGCTCTCAAGTTCTTCGGAGAAGTGCCAAAGTTACTTGTCACTCTTTGGCTGGGGTAGGTGACCACAGGCAGGCTTTTTGGCACCCTGGCTAGCATCCCAAGACTCTAATAGGTGCATTGGGGTATGCTGGAGCCCCTCAGTTTGAATGGGTGACCCTGCGCAGGGTTTCTCTTTCCTCTATCCTACTGGCAGAGGCTACTCCTAGGTCCTATCTTCCCCCATTTGGGGGATAGGTTGGTGGTGGTTGGGAATTTTCTTCCTTACTCTATTTGGCTATCCTGGGTTTCTGCACTCTCTGTCCCACATATGTCTCTCCCTGGATCAAGGCACTAGCATGGGCTGCATGCTTACTTCCTGCCCCCAGGTTTGCTACTGCAAAGGCCAGTGTGATTCTCCCTGTGGGCTGAGCCACAGGGTCATCGGTCTGTGCCCACTCACCTCTTTCCCAGGGCTCCACTGGTGACCCTCCTTTTGTCAATGCAGTCAAGTGGTTGCTGGGTTGCTTTCAGAGTGATGGTGGCTGCTGCAGTGGCATTGGCAGCTACTGTGGTGGTAGGCCACCCTTGCTGTGGCTGCAGGCTGCTCTTGTGGTCGTGGTGGCTGTGACAAACCACCCACTCAGCAGTGGTGTCTGTGGCAGTGGTGGGCCACCTGTGCAACATTGCCCCAATTTCTTGCCATCTGTTGGCAGGGGCTGCCCTCAGCTCCTGAGGTCCCTGTACTCCTCCTTGTATTATGATTATATTATTTTGCATCATGTTTCTGTTTCCTCCATCCATCAACTTCTTGCTAGGAGACACCATTTATTTATTCATCTTAGAAGCCCAAGTACAATGACTTAGTAAATATAGACATTCAAGAAATAATTATCAAATTTTTTTATGAATTTTTTAATGAAAGAAGCAACACATGGAAGGAACAGAACAAGAATTATCTTTGAAAAGCCAAAAAATCTTTGCTGTGTGCTCATTTCTGTTTCTTTATTTTTTTGTAGCTCCTGTCAGTGGACGATTTGGTAAGTTCTTTCTTTTGCTTTTCAGTGCCTCTGGATAAGAATGTCTTTCTAATAAATATGATGTATTTGTGATGAATGCTTGGGGATCCCTAATAGGAGTGTTTTCTTGCTGAGGCCAGCAGTGATGTGAAAGTGTCACGTGGTGTATTAGTCCGTTTTGCATTGCTATAACAGAAATACCTGAGATGTGGTAATTTATAAAGGAAAGAGGTTTATTTGGCTTACGATTCTGGGACAGCTGCCTCTGGCATGGGCCTTGGGCTCATTCTACTCATGGTGGACAATGGCAGGCAGCTGGCAGGTACAAGCAGATCACATGGCGAGAGAGGAAGCAAGAGAGAGAGAAGAGTGCCAGGGTCTCTTAAACAACAAGCTCTTACGGGAACTAATAGAGCGAGAACTCACTCATTTATCCTCCCTCCCCCAGGGAGAGCATTAATCCATTCATGAGGGATCCACCCCCATGACTCAATCAGTTTCCAACACTGCCACATTGGAGATCAAATTTCCACATGAGTTTTGGAGGGGACAACATATCCAAACTCCATCACCTGGTCTACTGGCACTGTCCAAGGGACAGAATAGCTTCATGGTAGCCCTCTAATCCTCCCTGGAGAGGTGGTAAATGCACAGGCAGCTCCTGGCTTTTGCTAGGCCTTGCACTTACTCCTGTTTCAAATGGACCCCGTTAGCCAGACAGGACATTTTCAACTCCATGGCAAATGTGCAGGACTTGGGATAGGCTCCTGTCCAGTCAGCAAGCTACAATAATTCCTCTGAAATCACACCATGGAGATGCCAGCAGGAATGTTGCATCCTCTACAGGTTTAGGAGTAAAATCCTCCAGGAAATGTATGGGGAACAGAAAAACAACCAACAACTGAGCTTTTACAAGAAAAAATGTGCACAAAAGAGGATATTGAGGAAGAAGACAAATTATCTGTATCACACTTTCTCAGTTATGACTCTTACTGCCATTCGTATGGTTCAGAGAGTGTCTTGGGTATTTGAGGATGCATGAATAGCAACAACTCTCTACAAGCCTTCTCCTTGTCCAAAATCAGCTGACCCAGTGTGTCCTGTTCTAGGTCATTTCTGGATTCCAGTGAATGACTTGTCTATTCCTTATTCTGCCACAATTAACTATGATGGTATTTTTCTGGTCATTTGAATCATCATCTCAAAAATGAAGGTGTTAGAGAAGTTGATCTCCCAAGCTTTTCTCAGTGCCAAATATGACTTATTCCCTCAGGAAAAATGCAAATGTTATTTTGACAACATCCTTAGGAGTTCTTATGAGTTTATGAACCTGATGAAACGGCAGGGTCAGGGGTGATTTTCTCTAGAATCCACTGCCATAACAGACTAATTAGCCACTGATATCTGACAGTGAACCCTGCTAGTGGTACTCTCTTGAAATCATTTTGCTCATTGCCATCCTATGAGCAACCCCTGTCCCTTGGCTGAGGAGCACTGCTGGCTGACACACAGCCCTGAGGGAATGATGACTCTCTCTGGGGGGCCTCTTGGGAGTTCTGAAAAGACAGGTCCTCTAGTCTATCCCACAGGAACTGCCACAGTTGGGACTGCAGGCACCTCTATTTCAGCCTCTTTTTCTCTTTCTTCCTCAGCAACTGCATCCAAACCTGTGATTTCCATCCTTCCTCCATGGACTGTCATCTTCCAAGGACAGACAGTGGAACTGACGTGCAATGTATTTCCCTTCTACACACCAAAGAAAATAAAATGGTTCCTTGGGACAGAAAGATCAAGTGAAACCCCAGTGAATACTCTTGAGGTTAATGAATCTGGAGAGTACAGATGTCAGGCCCAGGGCTCACCCCTCAGTAACCCTGTGCACTTGGTCTTTTCTGCAGGTAAGAGAGAAGTGAAAGAAATAAAAACTTTATGAGATTTCAGTCCACTTTTCCCTCTAGCCATCAGCACCATTCACTTCAGACGACTCGTGAGTGAAGAATTTTATTCCACACTGTGGTTAAACAAACAAGGAAACAGTAAAAAAGCTCTCTGCATACAACCAGATAGGGATGGAATTAGCTTCATAAGTTTGAACATGAAAATGAAGAAAATATAAATTATCTGGATAAAACTCATTCATCCCAATGGGCAGCGACTTCAAGTATGTAACCAAAAAGACATAGTTGTCATAGACAACCGCTAAACGTTATCAATGAACCACACAAACGGTACAATTTCTGTTGAGTACATTAATGTCTCTAAACCTGTAAACTTAGTCTGATTTGAGTCAGAAAACCTGGAAGCTTTTTAATCATGCAGTTACTCAGGACCTACCCTATATTTACTAAATCAAAATTTATAGGATTGAGCATCAAGAATTTGTATTTTTTACAAACTACTCAAGTGAAAGGAAATTTGAGAAGCAGTTTATCTGAACGACTCCTGATCTATGCACAGGTGTAAGCCATTTTCTTTACTCAGAATAATAAGTAGCATGATGATTTTTTATAAAGATCTAGATAAGGGATTGATAGGTAAATATAAATAGATATATAGATAGATGGATAATAGGTAAATAGATTAAAAGAAAGAGGCATTTCCTTTATTGTCCTAAAACCATCTGTTTTGAAGTTGAAGCAGTATCATCTTAATTATTATGCCTTTAATTTAGTGAATGTGGAAGCAGCGTGGAAGTAGAAAGGAACAGATGAAATTCCCAAGCTCTTTGACCTAACAATTCCTCTCTTAAGAATTTACCTATTTAATAGTCATAGATACACATCCCCAAAAATGGAGGACCCTAGATGGTCAAGAAAAGAAGACTCTTTAAATAAATTATTACTGCCAGTGAAGGAAAACTTTGGTTTCATTGAAAATCAAGTTCAGTAATGATATTTTAATGACATAGGAAAGTGTTCTTAGCACAGTAAGTGAAAGACAAGTTATCTGATATATAAATATCATTCCAATGCCATAAAAAGAAAAAATACACACAGACTCTCACATACATGAATGTAGAAAAGCGGAAAATGTATGCCAAAATATGAGTGGTGAGATGATAGGTGATTTTTACTTAAATTTCTGCTTTCTAATTTTTCTTAAGGTGTATGTGTTTATTTTAAAATTTTTTTTAAATGATAACTATTTTAAGAATCCTTTTTCCCAGTTCCTTTTCCTATGAAATCTACTCAGAATACCAATGAAAAGAAAGGGGAAACAATGAGATGAATCAAATCAAGGGTCTTTTGTTTTCCCATAGCTTCGCTGATCCTGCAGGCTCCACTTTCTGTGTTTGAAGGAGACTCCGTGCGTCTGAGATGCCAGCAGACGGCAAAAGTAGCACTGACTACTCTGAAATTTTTCAGGAATGCAGTTCTGATACTCTCTAGTGAAAGCTCCGTCTTCAACATTGATAATGCAAGTGTGAAGGACAATGGCGTATATCACTGTACTGGATATAAGAAAAATAATATCTCCGTTTCTTCAAACACAGTTGAAATCCAAGTCCAAGGTAAAGCCTTCATTATTTTATGAACTGTGCTGTTCAAAAAGAAAGTCTTCAGGGTTGCAGAGGTAAAATAGGAAGAAAAGGGTGGACTGGAATATCATGGAAACTCAGGTGGCATTTCTGCAAGGAACTGAGAGAGTGTGACAGTGCTTTGGGCTGAAGGATGTTAGGAATCAAAAGTGGCATTCCTTTCTTTGCCTGCTTTTGTATGTTCTCACTGCTGGTAATGAGGATGAGTTGCATTTTTCTCCAGAGCGGTTCCAAGCCTCACTGCTCTGGGGACTTTTGTGATTCTTCTCTCTAGAGCTGTTTCCACGTCCTGTGCTGACAGCCAGCCCCTCCCAGCCCACAGAGGGGAGCCCCATGACCCTGACCTGTGAGACCGAGCTTTCTCCGGAGAGGTCAGCCATCCTGCTCCAGTTCTGCTTCTTCAGAGATGACCAGACCCTGATACCAGGCTGTAGCAGCTCCCCAGAACACCAGATCACTACCATGCGGACTAAAGACTCAGGGTCCTACTGGTGCGAGGCAAAGGCAATAACTTACAAGATCAAGAAACAGAGCTTGGGTTTCCAGATACATGTGCAGAGTGAGTTCAGTGGGTTCTGAGATTTGCCGGGGATGGGGCTGGACGAGCTGGGCAGAGCTGCACATCAGCCTGGGCCACGGGGCCATGTGGAAAGTGCAGAAGTATAGCAGAAGGCCCCAACTCTTGTGGACATTTTAGAAGAGCTCAGAACCAGGAAAGACTAAGAAAATAGAGATAGGTTTATGTTTTCTTTCAATGCCACTAGATACAACTCTTTCTTTTCTCTCTGAAGGTTCTCTTTCCTGACACCATTTTTTTCCTACCAGGCCTATAGACATAAGCTGTGGGCTATGGCAGAGACTCTGACTAGGCTGAATGGACTCTGCTCAGCCAGATGGACAGACTCCTAGAATAAGTGTTTGGAGCAGAGTACTTGAGAACAAGAAAAGCACAGGACAAAAGTTTGGGGAATAAATGATTTCAAAGAAGAAACTATGGAAGAAGGGGAAAAACTTAGACTGCATCACCTCCTTTACTAGCATACAATACAACGCTGCCCTCAAAGCTGTTAAGGTAGCTATGGTAGTGCAGGGAAAACACCTTCTGTGGAGCCCGTTGTCGTCCCTCCCGCTCACGGCGAATCCAGGCTAGCTTTCTAGAAGACAACATGATTCACCACTGCACCAGGAATCAGGAGACAGACCAAGGTCTTGGCTGGGCCTGGAAACAACCTGGTCACAGGCTGGTCTCTGAGTCTCTCCCTGAATCAATTTTCTTACCTGTAAATTAAGAGGGTTAGTCTGGGTGCAGAGAGATGGTAAGAGCAGAAAACATGGCCCTGGGAGAGTATGTGAATCTGGAAGGGAAAAGGATCAAAGGCACAGCACTGAGGCCAACCTGAGTCAAGGGGAAATGGAGAACAGGGACTGACAAGAAAACACAGAATGACTTGGGTATGGAGGGACAGCTTTTCCATGGTCACAAGGTGGAGGGAAGAAGCTGGTGCAGGTAAGGGTATGTGTCTGCTGGCAGCCAGATAAGGGACTCCCTCCCTGAGGGCCTCATCTCCTCTGCAAAAGGGAGGCAGGTCACCTAACAAGGGAGCCAGCATAGGAGAAGAGACTAGAGTTCTGGTGACAAAGAAACAGACTAGAAAAGAGCAGCGTGGAGGAAAGGGGAGAGCTGGTGAGAGGAGCCTGGGAGGTTGCTGGGCCGCCCTGAGGGCTAGTGGAGACGAGAATAGGCATTTGCACTGGCCACAAATAGAAATCCACAGTAAGTGGAAGAAGCAACTGTCCACTCACTTTTTCTCTCCCTCAGTCCCTGTGTCTCATCCTGTCCTCACCCTCAGCACTCCTGAGGCCAGGGTTCACGAGGGAGATGTGGCGACACTTTACTGTGAAGCCCAAAGAGGCTCTCCCCGCATCCTGTACCAGTTTTATCACGAGGACATCCTCCTGTGGGACATATTTATGCCCTCTGGAAAAGCGTCCTACAGCTTCCCTGTGACCGCACAGCACTCTGGGAACTACCACTGCACAGCCAGCAATGACTTCAGCCACCAGCGCAGTGGGGCAGTGAGCCTCTCCGTCATCGGTAAGCCCCAGGTCCCTGTCAAGCACCCATTCCTGGCCCAGATCCCTCTCTCACCAAAGCTTTCAGAAATGTGCTCCCACTTTCTGGCTTTCTACCTCATTCAACCTAATCCCCTTCTTGGCTTCCTTCTCAATGAATGAGCTGTCTGTGGGCCTCAGTCCTCATTTAGCACTGGCCCAGCCAGATCCCTAAGATAGTTCATTAGACGTCCCAGCTTTTACCCAAATTTTCTCAAATTGTCTTTTCTTGCCCTATATGTTCAGTCCCCAAGCCAATTTTCTTAACTTGATGCATAGAAGAACCTTCTATTTCTCCACTCACACTTTCATATTAACTTAACTACAAGCAGGTTACATGGGCAAATGCTGGGCAAGACCTTAATTTCTCCAGAGAGTTCCTAAGCAGTTTGAACTCTCACAGTAGGTGCAGAGAGAGCTGAATGTGAACAAAAAGTAGGAAATGATTCCCTGGGAACCAGCTCCTCGGTTTTCTGGGGTTTTCTTAATTCCTTGTCTTCTAATCCATTAAAATAAGTGTCCTTTTATTGCATTATATTTTTAAAATTTTTGTTGAAGTATAACATACATTCAGAAAAGTGCACAAATCACACATGTATAACTCATGATTACCCATATAACCATCAAAAAGGTGTCATTTTAGGAGCAAAATTGCTCCTGTTTACACTTGGATGTTTGTTTAGCAGAGAGTGAAAGTCCAGTTTTCTTTTTAGAGAAGCCTAATGGTATGATAGAAAACTCTTGAAACCAGTGCATCTGACCATATTACATGATAAAAAAACAGAGGCCCCAGGTGTCTCCCGTGGGTGAGGATTTGTTGTAAGGCTATGCAAGCAGTTAAAAAAAAAAAAAAAAAAAAAACACAAGAAAAACAGCACAGCCGGATTCAGAGAAGAAGAACTAAGAGATCCCTGGGAATATGATGTATTTCCCAAAAACAAGTGATACTGACACCTGATAAGCTAGAATTCAGGTCTTCTGACCCACAGTTATAGCACACAACACAAGTAGAAGCTGCCATTACTCTCAACTTCCAGATGCACCAACTATTTTCTTTCAACTATGTTCTCCTGCCCCTATTGCCCCTGGTTCTCAGTGTTCTCCACTCTTGTTCCCTCTACCTCATGATTTCTGTTTACTCGAAGCTTCTGCTAATTCTGGAATCTACTGCCTTGGGTCTCTGGATACTGACTTCTTTCTCTGTATTTGAGCTTCTGCTCCAACAGCCAATGTTACATGGCTCACCACCAAAGCAGTGTTTCTGACTGGTCTAGTTGGGCAGCCTAGTCTCTAAGCCCCTCCAAGGCTGCTGGCAAGCCTATACATGGGTTCTCCTTAAACCAATTGCCCACACCTGCCCACCTCGAATTCAACAAATTATGGACAACATAGCAGGATCACATGGAATAACATGATACATAATGAACTATGTTTAAGAAAATACCTTTTTAGAGAAGAATATGCATGGCAGGGACCATCAGGTTTCCTAGAAAGAGCTGGTATATAGCACATGATAAACACCTTACTTGGGTTGTATGCTATAACTATATGTCAGAAGACCTGAATTCTAGCTCTGGGTATGAAAATAGCTAGTTCATGGTTTAAGCAAGACATTTAAACTTTCTTTGTAAGTTAGGTAGGACAATAATTAGGATCCCTTCTAGCCCCAGAATTCTATAATTTGAATTGGAACAGGAAGCCAGAGGCCAGAAATTTATAAGTCCAAAGAGAAAATGAAATGAGGAGAGACTGAAAAGCTCTTATCAAAGCCCATGGAAGACCACCACAGAAACCTGTGGGTGCTACAAAGCCAGGATCACAGAACAAAGGGAAAACAAGGGACAGCACCACCTTGACAGAGTCTCATCATCCATCAAAGGGAGAGTTAGCAGAGATAAGGTCTTTGGGAGCAGGAATTAGTGAGAGTGTGATTGTAACTGAAAGTGTGGTCTAGTAAGAATTTGTAAACTAGGAGAGTTGCCAGAGCAGTGGTCTTATCTTAAGTACACACGAGTTCATGTGAAGCTTACTACTACAGTCTTGGAACATATGTCTAAAGAAGCTCTTGCTCCCTGGTAGCTCTTGTTTTAGATCAAACACCCTAATCCTAACCCTAACCCAGTGGAAATCAAGAATGAGCAGAGGAAGATGTGCCCCCAATATAAATTGCTGAGTAAGGAGATTATCTAAGAAATTTAAATGTTCTGAGACCTTGACTCCAAAGTTAGAGCCCAATCTGTCTAGGAAAGCCCCCAGCCTTAGTGTATCTTCTGTCCCATTATCATGTTTTCTTTTCTTCTTGCATTTAGCAATATCTAAAACCTCTTTATTTCCTGCTTCTTGTTTGTCTCCTTCAATGGCAACAGAATATAGGCTTCATGAGAACAGAACCTCATCAGTCTTTATCTCTACTACATCCCTGCACCTACTCAGTGTTTGGTGTTGAGCAGGTCCTGAGTCAGCATTTCTAATTCAATGAACAAAATGTCTTTGGGCTTAGATGAAGAGAAGAGCAGGGAGAAAACACTGATCTTTGCAGCTGCTTATAATATCAACTGAACAGAAATAAATATAGTATAAATTAACAAACAAGTTGCCTGTGAGCTGAGAAGCTTCGCTGTGAGCCGAGCAAACTTTCTGGCAGAATAATCTGCTTTCTTTGAAGGAATGTGCCCCAAACAGAGGACACAGACAGATTTCATGGGAAAGTGTTTCAATAAATATACCTTTTAAATCTATCAACAGCCCTGGGATCACTGAAACACACATACACACAGAATTCTCAAGGAAATACCAGACCCTGAATACAACTTTATTCATTGAAGAATGAGTAATAAGCAAAAACGGTCCGATTTTGAGATCCATAGATGCATTTAAACTTATAAAGGGAGAGAAAGGAAACCCCTATACACAATACTTTTAAGAAGAATTTCTATAGAAAATAGAAAAAAAATAACCAATTATTTTTTAATTAATTAAAAAATTAGTTAAATTTTTTATCAATATAGGTATTATCAATATAATTAAAATATCAATACAATTAAAGAAAGTATGGACTCCAGAAAAAGAAAGCATAAAAGGAATGAAAAGAGGTCAAAGAAGAGATGATAAGATGATAAAAAGAGATTTTTAAAAATCTAGCAAAAGTGAGGAGGAAAAAACCAAAAAAATTAGCAAAGCTATTTTAGAAATAAGATCCAGACTTGAAGCAGTAATAATAGAATGGATATGTCTGAAAACTGTTAATAGAACAAAGAATCAGTTTGGAAAAATAACACATAATGCAAAGTAGAAAGACAGAAATAGAAGCAAAAAAAAATGATAACGTGAAGATCAGACAATGGAGACCACATGTGGATAATTAAATGTCTCTAAATTAGGAGACCAAACTAAAGAGAAAAATAAAACTCAACATGTAAAAAGAAAATTTTCCCAAGTAAAGAAAACTTGAATATGTAGATCAGAAGATATATCTAAAGGTTTTGAACTTCAGTGCCAACAGAGAGGTGCATGGTGTCCAGATTGGAACTTCCAAGAGAGGAATAAGAACGGAGAATTTTATGTAGATTCAAGAAGGCATTGTCAAAAATGCAGGGATTCAAAGAACTTAGTACCCACTAACCGTTCTTGAAAAATTACTTGACGGCAAAGTTCAGTATACCAAAATGTGAGTTAATATAAAGGACACATAACAAGGAAACTGTGTTTTGAAAAGTGAATACTGAATCTATATAGATTAGTGTATCACAATCTTCACTGCTCATTAAAATCACCTGAGAACTTATAAAAAGCCCTGTTACTAAGTCCCTCTCCAGATCAACTAAATTCAGTTTCTTAGATGGGTCCTCATAATCAACATTGTTACCATATCCTCAGGCAAGAATATTGTATCAACAGGGTTGAAAACCACTGATTTAAATATGCAAACAAAAGCTAATCAACTGTGAGAACTATGGTTACAGAATAGAAAGTAACTATTATAAATCTGAAAATGTAAAAAATATATGTAACTGTATTAGCCCGTTTTGTGTTCATTATAACAAAACACACAGAACTGGGTAATTACAAAGAAAAACAAAATTTATTGCTTACAGTTTCTGAGGCTGGGAAGTCCAAAGTCCATCTGGTGGTGACAGTGACCCAGGGATCTCACATTGCAAGATGGTGGAAGCAGAGAGAGCAAGAAAGACAGACTCTCCTCTTCTTTTAAAGCCCTCAGAACCACGCCCTTGACCACCATTTTTAATCCATTCGCTATGACATGGTCCTACAATCTAATCACCTCTTCAAGGCTCCACCTTTCAATTATGATAATAGGATTTCCCACCCTCTTCACAGTCACAGTGGGGGCTAAGATTCTAATACATAAACTTGGGGTACACAATTCAAGCTTCAGTGAGTTTTGGAGGGACATAATTCAGTCCACTATTTTCCACCCCTGGCCCCCCAAAACTCATGTCTTTTCACATGCAAATACATTCATTTCATCCCCAAAGTCTTAACTCGTTTCAACTCAAAAATCCAGAGTTCAAAGTCCCATCTGTGAAACCAATACAAGTTATCTACTTCCAAGATACAATGGTAGGACAAACATAGGGTACATATACCCATTCCAAAGAGGAGAAATAGGCCAAAAGAAAAGAGAAACAGGTACCAAACAAGTCCAAAACCCAGCAAGGCAGGCGAAAGATTCAGATAACTTGACTCCATGTTCAAAGCTGGTGAATCAGATAACTTGACTCCATGTTCAACGTCCTCTACACACTGGTGTGGGGGTTGGGTCCCCAAGTCCTCAGGCAGCTCCACTTCTATGGCTTTCCAGGTCTAAGGTGATGCTTTAACTCTCACAGGCTGGCACTTCACATTGGTAGTTCCACAGAACTGGGGTCTCCATGGTCATCCCGTCCTTACAGCTCCACTAGACATGGTGCTAACGGGGTTTCTCTGCTGCAACTCTGACCCCACATTTCCACTCAGCATTGCTCTAGTGAAGGTTGTCTGCGGTGACTCCACCCCTGTGATAGATCTCTTCCTGGGCCCCCAGACTTGTCCATACATCCTCTGAAATCAGGGTGGAGGCTCTCAAGCCTCCACAGCTCTAGCATTCTGCAAGCCTGCAGACCTAACACCACGTGGGTTCCGCCAAGGCTTCCAGCTTGTTTTTTCCAAAGCTGCACGTCCAGCCACAGCTGGAGCAGCCAAAGCACCTGGGGTGCTGGTACTGGCAGCAGCTTCTCCAGGTGGCCCTGGGCAGCAAACCTGTGGAGGGTGCCTCGGGCCTATTCCCCAAGACTATTCTGTCTCCCTAGTCCTCTGGGCCTGAAATAGAAGGGTTGGTCCCAGAGGCTTTTGCAATGCCTTCAGGGCTTTTTTCCCCTTTTCCTGATAATCCCTTTCTTTTGTGTCAATCTTCTCAGTACCATTGAATTTTTCTTCTGAAAATGCTCTCTGCTTCTCTACCACATGGCCAGGCTGCAAATTTTCCAAATCTTTACACTCTGCTTCCCTTTTAAATCCTGGCTTTATGTCATGCTTTTGCCGCCATAACTCAAAGTAGGCTGTTGCAAGTAGCCATACAGCTTTCTTAATGCTTTACTGCTTAGAAATTTCTTCCACCAGATACTCTGGTTCACAACTTCTAAGTTCCAACTTCCCCAAAGTCCTACGGCATGGACACAGTGCAGCCAAATTCCTTGCCAGTTCACAGCAAGGGTGATTTTTGCCTCAGTTTCCAATGAAGTTCTTATTTCTATCCGACACCTCCTTAGAATGGTCTTTATAGTCCATATTTCTGTCAGCATTCCACTTGCCACCACGTAACCATTCTCTTAGATATTCCAAAATTTCCCTGGTCTTTTTGTCTTCTTCTGAGTCCTCCAAACTATTCCAAACCTTTGCCTAACACCCAGTTCCAAAGCCACATCCACATTTTCAAGTACTTGTTATAAGCAACACCCCACTTCTCTGGTACCAATTTCCTGTATTAGTCTGTTTTGTGTTGCTACACATGGAGCTGGGTAATGAGAAAGAAGAACGAAATTTATCACTTACAGTTTGTAAGGCTGGGAAGTCCAAAGTCCACCTGGTGGTGGTGACTGTGACCCAGGGATCTCACATTGCAAGCAGAGAGAGAGCAGAGATAGTGAGAAAGACAGACTCTCCTCTTCTCTTAAGGCCCTCAGAACCATGCCCTTGACCACCATTTTTAATCCATTCACTATGGCATGATCCTACAATCCAATCACCTATTTAAGGCTCCACCTTTCAATTACCATAATAGGATTTCCCACCCTCTTAACAGTCACAGTGCGGGCTAAGATTCTAATACATAAACTTGGGGGACACAATTCAAGCTTCAGTGAGTTTGGGGTGGACATAATTCAGTCCACAAGAAATATCAGTTGGTTAGATGGAGGAGAGGAAGTAAAAGTATAATTATTTTCTTGTGAGTATCATTACCTCATAGCAGGAAATAAACAAGAATTGACCTGACAGTTTTTAAAAATTAAGGTCAGATTTCAAAATTTCCATTTTGTAAATCATTTCTGAATACTTTGCAGACAGTAACTCATCATTAATGGTTTATACTTTACTAAAATTCTGTGGAAAAACAACTAGTAGGGTCACATAGGATAAAATGAGTGAATTGTTCAGGTGAAACAACTATAAATATTAAGACTGGAATCAGAGAATAAATAATAAAATTAAACTTCTGCACTGATGCAACCATAACTGTTCAGGGAGTAGGAAAACAGAAATTCTTACTATTAGTACAAGCATCAACTGGTCTAACCTTTCTGAAGAACAATTTGGCATTATGTATCATTATTTAAATTTTTCATGTACTTCATCCCAGAAATTCCATTCTAAAAAGCTATCCTAAGAAATGCATGCACAACTGTACAATGATATGTGTACAGGATTATTTAATACAGCATTATTTGAAATTTTAAAAACAACAACCTAAACACCTATTAATGGGGAATTGCTTAAATGGATTATGGTAAATCCATACAATGGAATACTTTGTAGTTGTTAAAAATAATCGGGTAATATCCAAAATCATCAAATTGTAAATTTTAAAAAGTTTCACTGTATTGTGTGTAAATAATGTATCGATGAAGTTGATCTTTTAAAGTGAATGATGTGGACCTTTAAATAATAACATAGAGAGATGCCCATGATATGTTGCTAAGAAAAAAAGCAGCAAGTTGTAGACCAGTATGAACATTGTCATCCCATGCATGTGTGTTTCTTAAGTGTTCACATATGTGTTGGTATGAGTGAGTGTGCTTATACATGGAAAAGATCTGGAAAGTATCACCAGATACTCAGTAGAGATAATCTCTGGAAAATGAAAATAAAGGAAGCAGCAGAACTTTCAATTTTTACTTTATATAATTCTTCAAAGATTGATTTTTATTTAAATAAGGAGCTATTTTTAATTTAAAAATAAAAATAAAGATACTGGTGTCAACTAACTCATTTTCTCCCTCAGTTCCAGTGTCTCGCCCTGTCCTCACCCTCAGGGCTCCCAGGACCCAGGCTGTGGTGGGGGACATGGTGGAACTTCATTGTGAGGCCCTGAGGGGCACTCCCCCGATCCTGTACCACTTTTATCATGAAGATGTCACCCTGGGGAACAGCTCAGCCCCATCTGGGGGAGGTGTGTCCTTCAGCATCTCCCTGACCACAGAACATTCTGGAAGCTACTCCTGTGATGCCAACAATGGCCGGAGGACCCAATGCAGTGACACAGTGTCACTCAGTGTCATGAGTAAGTTGACCTTTCCAACTTGCAGCACAAGGGACATCAAGACCATCTCCCCCACCTTCCCCAGTATCCAAGATTAGAGCTACAGTTTCCACAGAGCCACTTGCTGTGTGACATCATGGTAGGCCTGCTGCCTACAAAGGCTTGATCTGGGAGTTTGGGATTCTACATGTTCAGGAGCTTGCACCTTCCCTTTGCTTGCTGTACCTTTCCTGGTAGCAGCACTCTTCAGACGTTATAACCAAAACTCCCCTAACCTGGGGGTAAAGCCTTTTCCAAAATACAAACTATATCTGGGTCAACAGTGATCAGTAAGAGAGGAAATTATGAAGTTCAGTGTGTCTCACCTCAGAAGAGATTTAGTTGTGGTTTCTCTCTCGGTCAGTTAATAAAAAGACCAACACATTCTCTTACTGGCTCACAAATTTCTCTCTGGCTTCTTCTGCCCCTGACCCAAAGCGGCTTGAGTTCCCACTCAGGACCCTTGCTAGAGGACGTCCCAACATCATTCTCCTGCCTTCTTATATGTCCTTGTTCCATTCAGCAATATCACTGCCTCTCACATGTCCCTGCCATGTGCTGACCTCTTGATCACGCCCACTTTCAATGAAGGCTTTGGCGCTTCACTCACAGTCTTCCTCTTCACCCACATTCTACCATCATTTCATGACTCTAATGTCTATGTATGACCCACTCAACACCATGGCCTGTTCTCTTTATATCAGTCACCCACTCCCACATACACACACTGCTTCTTCACCAAAATAACAATTTTAAGCACCCGTTCGAACACAACCTCCTGTCCTCTTAGTTTCAACTCCAGCTTTCACCATTGTTCTCCGATCTCAACAGAACACCCAGCTCATTAACACCTCTGTTCTCTCCTTAATCCATCAGACAATAACACCCTCAATTCCCACCACCAAACTGAGTATCTGTCTCTGTATCCATCAATCATCCCTTCTCTAAGGTGTGGAGGAGAGGACTCTGCCCTCTATGTCAAGTGAACATCTCCATCTGATCTCTAGATTCCACTCTTTCATGCATTCCCAGAAGCTTTATGCAACCAATTATCCTTTTCACTTTTATGGCTCCCAACACCTCCCTCTCTATAGGACCCTTCCCATTGGCATTTAACATGCTACGTGTCTCCCATATCTAAGAAAATCCTCACTTGATCTCACTTATGCATCCACCCACTGCTGCATCATGAATAAACTTCCAGAAATGAGTCAGCTGCCCAGGTTATCTCCATTCTTTTATTACCCACTAGGTTCTAATCCACTAGGTTCTTCTGACCTCGCCACCAGAATCATTCTCACAAAGGTCACCGATGACTTCCATGGCTGTAAATCCAAAGGCCA
The DNA here is from genome assembly GCF_027409185.1 of Cynocephalus volans. Taxonomy (NCBI): domain Eukaryota; kingdom Metazoa; phylum Chordata; class Mammalia; order Dermoptera; family Cynocephalidae; genus Cynocephalus; species Cynocephalus volans. The sequence goes on along the minus strand of NC_084467.1, from coordinate 114,554,936 downwards.
TCTTCCAATCCTCATCTTACTTGATATCTCGGAAGTATTCCATATTGTTTACCATTTCTTCCTTCTTGAAACCCTCCCTTCCTTGGCTTCTATGACTCCACCCTCTCTGGTCCCTTGTTTCTCTTTGGCCACTGTCTCTTGGTCTTCTTTACTGGCTCCTCCTTTTACAGACAACTTTTAAGTGTTGGCCTATTCCGGAGCTTTGACCTGTGCCCTCTTCTCTTATCTATATTTTTCCACTGAGTGATCCTGAGTATGTTATCCATAAATGGCCTCATCGTCCATAAATGATTCCTAAACTTCTATCTCTGAAGGAGACCTCCCACTTCAACACCTGCATGTGCCATATCTCCACTCAAATATCTCAAAAATTCATCAACTTGAACATCTCTAAAACTGAACTCCTGACATTCCTCTCAGACCTGTTCCTCTTCCAAGGATTCCTACCTCTGCGAAAGACACCTCTTTCCATCCAAATGCCCAAGGCAGAAACCCAGGAGTCTTTCTTGACATTCTCTCCCTCACCTCTCACAGCCAGTTAATCACAATTCCCATTGACTTTACTTCTTAAATATTTCTTGGATCTCTTTCTATCTCTACTGCGATGATCCCAGTCCAATCCACCATCATTTCAGTGACTGCAGTGCTAACTACCCCTCCATTCCACTTCTGCCCTGCTAGTTTATTTTCCACACTGAGGTCAGAATGGTCTTTTAAAGGGACAGATTTGATCACTTCACATCCCTGCATAGATGACTTATAGACTTTCCATTGCTCTGTGAAGAAAGATCAAAATCCTTAGCATACCTTATAAAGCCCTGCCTTGCTCTCCAGCCTCCTATTTCACAGCACTCTTCAGAACCTTTTGTTAATGCTGCTGCCACCTTGCTTTAATAACTCAAATGTGCCAACCTTCTTCCCAACTCAGGGCCTTTGCACATGCTGTCTGCATGCCTAGTACACTCTACACCTCCCTCTTTACCTGGTTAATTTCAAATGTCAGTGTTTTCTGACTAACCCATACTAAGTCAGGTATCAGTATTATACATCTAATAGCACTCTTTCCTTTACTTTGTATGAATTACCAATGTTTTAATTCTATATTTGTATTTTTGTTTAATTGCTGCCTATCATCCCTTCTAGACTGTAGGATCTATGAGAGAAGGGATTATGTCTTTCTTACCATTGTATCCCCAGCATATAGTACAGCTCATGGGACTTACTGATTTCTCAATTAATTTTTAATGAACTAATATAAGGATGAGCAAGTAAACTGATGGATACTAACTATCTTGTGCGCCTCATTTCTGACGCAGCCCAGGCTCAATTAAATCCCTGTCTACATAAGCAAAGTTCTCTCCTTGCTCCTCATTTTCTACTGAACTGATTTCTCTTTTTCCCCAATTGTCCTTTGACTTCTCAAATGCCCAAGTTTCAGCTTCATTTTTGTTTTCAGATTCCTCAGTACATCTGAGTTTGTATATCCAAGTACTCCAGACTGTGTATAGCACTACGCAAACATTATTTTTCCTTGAGATCTGAAGAAATTACAGCTGAGTTCTGAGTAATGTCACAAGGTCATTAAAAACTGAGAAAAGAATTTTCTCACTTGAAAAGTCTTTAGCATGGAGGAATGTATTTAAACAGATGAAGCTAATGGTTCACTGTTTTTTCTTCCTCAGTTCCAGTGTCTCACCCTATCCTCACCCTCAGAGCCCCCAGGGCTAAGGCTGTGGTTGGGGACATGGTGGAGCTTCACTGTGAGGTCCTGAGGGGCTCTCCTCCAATCTTGTACCAGTTTTATCGTGAGGATGTCACCCTGGGGAGCAGCTCGGCCCCCTCTGGAGGAGGAGCATCCTTTAACCTCTCCCTGACCACAGAACACTCTGGAAACTACTCTTGTGAGGCTGACAATGGCTTGGGGGCTCAGCGTAGTAAGGTGGAGACTCTCAAAGTCACAGGTGAGTTGGCCCTTCTCTCCCCAGCAGCTGGAAATGGAGCTACCGTGCTTGTCAGGACTATTTGCTGGTACGACATCCCAGCGTACATCCTGCCTACAGAAACTCCATCTGAAAGTCTGGAATCCTTCCTGTGATATGATTTCAAGAACAAGGGCTTCCCCAGCAGCACAGTTCAAGCAGTACTCTTGAATGTGATCAAAATTCCCTACTAAAAATGCAAAGAAAACTTTTTAGAACATAGACTGTATTCAGATCTGAAATTACGATACAAAAGACAACCAAAGATTTCTGAGTGTGGGTTTCTCTGCCTCCAGAAAGATTAGGCCATTCTTCATCCGGGCTCTTCTGTCACTGACTCCCATCAAGCCACTACTTTCGAGCTTCTTTCATTACCAGGGATATAAATCTTCCTCACATCTCCACATTAAAATCCTGTGTTAACATTAGCTATGTGCACAACCTTTCAGGAGAGGCACCCAGTGATCCTTAAAGCAAGGGACCAGGGCAGGGAAGGGAAAGCAGGGTGATATAAAATGGAAATGACCACCCACCAATCAAATTCCTTCATTCTCTAAGTTGTCCTTTGACCTCTTCCATTAAGTATAATAACCAAAGGAAAACTGCTTCTTGTGAGCTTTGAATATGTTTGGTGATGACCCCCAATAAATCAAACCTCTAAACTCCTGTTTAGAGAAATCAAGGGTATAGCAAAAGTATGCTAAGCGCTGTTGAGATGAATGTTCTAGACTTGGTTCCAAGGTTAAATGGCTGTATGACCTTGGCCAACCATTTTTCCTGTTGACCTCAAGTTCCTCACCAGTAAACTGGGAAAATAACACTAGATAGAAATCATGGTCATCCCCTGCCCAAGAATTCTATAATCTTGGTGGACAGGGAAGGTGGAGTATACACACTCAAAGGTTCCTGGAAGGAGACAAGGAGTGCAAAAGGAGAAGCAGGTTGTTCTAGCTCCTGGGATATATCCCAGAGAAACAGGAGACCATGCAATGGTATGCAAACACCCTCTGAGTTATATACAGCAAAACTGACTGAAACTCTTAGTCTCTCTTAGCTGGGTCCCTGGGTATCACAAGGAATAGAGAAAAAGTTAGATGAGCAGCCTGATTTGGGAACACTAGCCCAGGATACAGCCTCTCATCAAGGTGGCCGGTGCAGCCATTTCTCTGGCATCCAGGAGGTGACTTGATTTCAGATTTGTTTTTTCCCATTCAATCAGCTCATTCTTCTTCCCCCACCAGCAGCACTTGCCTCAGCCAATTTTCCTCTGAGATTTACAGGGACTCTTGCCACATGGTTCATACACTTGCCTCTTAGATCCACCACCCAGGTGTGTACCCTAACTGAGTGCTGCTCCCTCTCTCCTCACAACACAGTAAACCAGCACATTATACCTCCTGCACTCTGTACTCATGATTTTTATGATTTTTTGCTCATCCCCATGCCCTTGTTCCTATGATTCCCTCATACAAATGCATGTTATTAATGCTGCTGCTGCTATCACAGCTAAAAGGCTTCTTGCCCAGCCTGGATGAATTGTGTTTTAGTCCTGGAATTAGGACACAGATCATGGATAAACTGCCAGAAGAAAGGAATATTTCTCATTACTATTGTCACCAACATCATTAACATCCACACTCACTGAGCCCTCACTATGTGCCAAGTCCTGTGCTTACTGCTTACCAAGCGATATCTCATTTAATCATTAAGATATACCTGTGAGGCAAAGAAATGGCAAATGTTTGAGGAGACAGATATGCTAATTACCATGACTTGATCATGACACATTGTATACATAATCCAAATATCACATGTACAATTATTATGTGTCAATTAAAAAAATAATAAAATTTTTAAAAATTGCTAAAAGAGTAGATTTTAAATGTTCTCATCACAAAAAATGATGTGTGTGAGGTGATAAGTATATTAATTCATTTGATTTAATCATTCCACAATGTATACAAATATCAAAATATCACTTTGTACACCATGAATATATGTAATTTTTGTCAATTATTCCTAATACAATAAAAGTTAAAAAATATTTTTAAAAAGATGAACCTATGAGGATAAAAATGATTTCATTTTTATCCACAATTTGCCTGAGAGGAAACTGAAGTTTGGTGAGATAAAGTAGCTTACACACACAGCTAGCAATGGTCAAGCCAGGTTGCAGCCTACCCAGCTCTCAATGTTAGTCTACGTTAAGACACTTCTTCAGCCTTTGTGGCCACATTTTAATACAACTTTTGAGTATTTAATAATTTGTTGTTTTGAAAGAATACATAACTCTTTTTTTTTTTTTTTTTAAAGATGACCGGTAAGGGGATCTTAACCCTTGACTTGGTGTTGTCAGCACCACGCTCAGCCAGTGAGCGAACCGGCCATCCATATATGGGATCCGAACCCAGGGCCTTGGTGTTATCAGCACCGCACTCTCCCGAGTGAGCCACGGGCCGGCCCCAGAATACATAACTCTTCATGATAAAACATTCAAATGATACAAAAGGGACAATATTGAAAAGTAAAGGTCTGTGTCTACCTGCTCCCACACACTTTCATATCCACACACTCCCCAGACATAACCACTATTAACCATTTCATGGGTATTCTTCCAGAAATATTCTATAAACATAAAGGTATAGAATTTTTTTTACAAAAAAAGAAGTGTATTACACATATAGTTATGCAAATTGCATTTTCTACTTAAAAATACATCTTGAGTTTAGTTTAAAAAACACATCTTGAATATCTTTGGCATTTCATTGCCCAGTCCACTAGGTTGTCTCTAGTTTTTAGCTACTATGTAAATACTACAGTAGAAATCCTTGTACAGATATTTTGGCATACCTTATGTCAGTATTCCTAAAGGAGATGATCCTAGAAGTAGATTTGCTGGGTCAAAGTTTATGTGTATTTTAAATTTGGTAGATATTGCCAAATTGCCACTCAAGCAAGTGTCTTAAATGTGTGTTCCCACATAGGACATATTAAGGTACCCATTTATCCACAATTTCATCAGTATTACCAATCTATTTAAGTTTACCAGTCTGGTGGACAGGAAAAAGAATTGTATCTTATGGTTGTTTTTATTTGTAAATATTTAATTAGTAATGGAGATGAGAATCTTCTTATTTGGCTATTTGAAGTTTTCAGTGATTCATGCTCTTTCCACACTTTTCTATTGGCTATGTTTGCACATTGAAAGCTGTTCGTAGAACAAGGTAATTAGCTTTCTCTACCACATACATTTCGATCTATTTTCCAAGACTGAGATCTGACTTTTTCCATTTGTTTATGATACTTTTTGGTTTTTACAAGTATGCTAGAAGCAGAAACTATTGTGAGCTTTTTGTTTTCCTTCAGTTCCAGTGTCTCGCCCCGTCCTCACCCTCAGGGCCTTTCGGACCCAGGCTGTGGTGGGGGACGTGGTGGAGCTTCACTGTGAGGCCCTGAGAGGCTCTCCCCCAATCCTGTACCGGTTTTATCATGAGGATGTCATCCTGGGGAGCAGCTCGGCCCCTTTTGGAGGAAGAGCATCCTTCAACTTCTCTCTGACTACAGAACATTCTGGAAACTACTCCTGTGAGGCTGACAATGGCCTGGGGACCCAGTGCAGTGAGGTGGTAACACTTTCTATTACAGGTAAGTCTCTGATGTCCAGGCCTCAGATGTGAACAAAATATTTCCTCCAAGGACACTCTGATAATCCTCATGAGACTTGGCCAGGACAGTGCTTCTCAGGAACAAGTACACAAAGCTGGTAGCTCTCTAAATTTTTCTGAACTGTTGCTGAAGTGATCGTACTTTGAAGGGTGGAGGGTTGGACAAAGAGCCTCACTGAATTAGGTGCTCATCCGCTGGCTGCCTCTCCTCTCACTGCCGACCCTCCGTCCTGGCCCCCCAACCCTTGCCTCAGATGCAGAGATGAGCTTCCTCACAAGGAGAGGAGCCATTTCCTGTGCCACATCAGCCCCTGTGTAGCCTCAGGCATCCTGGTTGTCTAGGTTCATCCTCTCTCCCAGGCCCAGGCATCAGCTCCAGGGGTTGGGGCAGTTCAAGACCACAAGGCCTCTCCCTCTGGCTCATGCTCAGGGTCTCCCCTCAGGGCTGACTGGGAACAGAAGTGGTCCTATAGCCACTGGAGTCACCGGGGGGCTGCTCAGCGTGGTGAGCCTTGTTACTGGGGCACTGCTGCTGTATTGCTGGCTCTCAAGAAAAGCAGGTGGGTACCTCCCTGAGAGTACTTCTACCGGAGCTCAAGCCCTTCTTGCTCCTATTCCCTCAGGCTCATGCTGACTCTGTAGCCACCCCCACAGTCTCTCAATATCTCCTCCTCTCCTGTCCACAATCCTTCACATTTCCCTCTGGATCCCCCAGAATTCCTCCTTACCAAATGTGAGGTTCCTATTGGGGTAGAAGATGCCTTGAGAGATGTAGTTTATCCAGCATCATAAACTGCAGTGTATCTGCCTCTCTACCCTTAGAAAACTCCCAAGGAATAGGAAGAGGAGGAGAAAAACAGAAATAGCAGTGAAAACAGAAATTAAATAGGATTTGGTAACTTACTGATTTTTTTTAATGTACAGTATTTTTATAGCTGATCAAGTCTATTTTCCTACCCACAGCTGTTGATTATCATTTTTAAAAGCTCCAGGTTAAAAGACTATGGATTGTGGACCCCCTCTTTCATATTAAAATTATATCCCGCTGGAGGCCAGAGTCAGTAGCTTTTGCCTAGTCTGCTCCCTTCCTTGGGCATAGCAAAGAAAAATTCAAACTTCAGTGTCAGCAACCCCTGACAGTTTCTAGGGAAGGTCTTCTTTATCCAAATCCAACGCCCTTCTACTTTCCTTTTCAGAGAGAAGGCTTGCCTCTGACCTCTCCAGGTAAGACCAGGGCTGTATTCCTTTGTGGTGAATGAAATGCCCACAGAGTAGAAAAAATGGAATTGAATCTGATTATTACTAAGAGCACAGTTTCTGCTGCATGTTGTTGTATCCACTTCATGTTGCCACCACCCTTGAGATATCTCAAGACAATTCCCAGGACCCTCTCACTCACCACCTTACCTGTTCAGGCCCTCTTTTTACATCAAGTGTGCGTTGCTTTTTATTTATTAACTCACATCCTTCTACCATTGTTGACTTGGTTTTCTGAGTGTCTGCTATGACCACTGAATCCATCTATATTTTAAGACTATCTGAGCTTAATCAGCCTGGGAAGCTCTGGATATGGCCAACCAAATCAACACCTGTTGTACTGACAGCCAAGAAGATGGACCTATATTACTTGGCCTCCCAGAGAGGTCATTCTGCCAGTAGGAAGGTGGTGCCTTTGAAGAAGGGGCCACCATATTGGATCCCAAAGATTGACTTTAGGAACTGCACCATGGCTCACAAACTATCCCTGGGCAAACCCACAGTAGCAGTATCTAAACCATTAAGAGTTCCTCTGAGCCTTTCTCATTCCTGATTTTCTCTGAGACTCTGGTCTCTCTGAGAGTGGAGGCTTTGGAGCTGGGTTTGAATATTGGCTCTTCCCCTTTCTGGTTACATGGTCTTGGTAAGTCACTTTACCTTATGGAACCTCCGTTTTTCTTCATCTATAAAATGGGGATAAATAGAACTAACAATATTGTGATAAGCATTAACACAATGCCTGTTACATACCAGGTGGCCATAAAGCCCAGAAACATAGATAATATTAATTTATCACGGTTCATAATGTAATATTCATAAACCATTTTTTATGTACTTGTCTTTGTTTCCAGGCTTGGCAGCCACCCTGTAGCAAAAACTCACTAACTGGGAGTGATCATTAGAGCTATTTTGTCAAGATTTCTGGGAAATATCAATATTTCTGTGTCTCATAGGAGCCCTTCAAACTCTGACCCCCAAGAACCCACCTACCACAATGTACCAGCCTGGATAGAACTGCAACCAGTGTACAGCAATGGTGAGGTCCCAGCACCCTCCATTTTGGCAGGGGCCATGGGGTTGGTGAAGGAAGGGGGCGGGGGCAGGAGATGAGAAGGGACTACCTTCCTGGAGCGCTAGTCCTTCCAGAGAACAAACTCTGGAGGAGGAAGTAGCTTAGACAAGAGGCAAGAACGTTAGTGTCCTCTGAAACTCCAACTTCTTTCTAAGTAAATCCTAGAGGAGGAGACGTGGTTTACTCAGAAGTATGGAGCAGCCAAGGAGAAAACAAGTATGCAGGTAAGACCTGAGGAAGTTTCTGTTCTGGCCAACCCTCTGCTTTGACAGCCTATTGCTGTGCAGCTCAGGCTCCACCCCCTCAGCAGGTCTGGGCCAACTGGGCACGGAACCATCCGTCACGCTGGGTCACTGTGCTTCTTAACCAGTGCCTACACTGCTTGGGGTCAACCCAAGCTCACTATGCAGTGCTGCTTTCTCCATTCTCTACAGATGGCCTCAGTATAACCTGAGTCACAAAACCATCATGTGGGTAGTCGCTTAACTCAGAGCTTCAGTGTCCCCATCCTACTGCCTTAATTCTGGCTACTACAACTGAATACCACAGACTGGGAGGCTTAAAGAGCAAACACTTATTTCTCATAGTTCTGAGGCTGAAAGTCCAACATCAAGGTCCCAGCATGGTCAGGTTCTTGGAAAGAGCCCTCATCCTGGTTTGCAGACATATGCTTTCTTGCTGTATCTTCACATGGCAGAGAAAGAGATCATCTCTCTATGTCTCATCTTATAAGGGCACTAATCCCTTCCTGATCTAACTATCTCCCAAAGGCCCCACCTCCAAATACCATCACATTGGTGACTAGGGTTTTAACAAATGAATTTGGAGAGGGACTCAAATATTCAGTCCATAGCACCTATCTGCCTGTATTAGTTTTCTGTTGCTGCTGTGACAAATTACCACAAACTTGGTGGGATTGAACAATATGAACTTATTGTCTTACAGCTCTGTAGGTCAGCAGTCTGACCTGGTCTTATTGGGCTAAAACTAGGGTGTTGGCAGGGCTACATTCCTTTCTGGAGGCTCTAGGGGTGAATGTGTTTCTTGCCTGTTCTAGCTGATAGAGAACTCCCACTCTTCTTGCCTCATGCCCCCTTCTCCATCTTCAAAGTCAGCAAAATTGTGTCTCTCTAGCTGTCTTCCATAGTCAGGTCTCCTGACTACAGCTGGGAAAAGTTCTTCAATTTTAAGGATTCATACGATTATATTGAGCAAACCTATATAATCCAGAATAATCTCATTAGCTCATTCTGTAATCTTAATCACATTTGAAAAGTCCTCTTTTCCATCTAAAGAATATATTCACAGGTTGCAGGGATTAGGACATGGACATCTGTGGGGGGACATTATTCTGGTTACCACACTATCTCATAGGGTTATTGCAAGGATTCGATGAGAAAACACATGAAAATGCTGTTACAACAGCAGTGTCAAGCAGCTATTACAATGTGTATGTGGGTCGTCTGGCTGTGGCACAAGTCCTTACTCACGGTAGGTGGTTTGCAGTGAGAGAATCCCAGTGTGGCTTCCTCCTGCTAGGAGCAGGACAGGGGAGCAAGGCCCTTTGGGGCAGGCTTTTCTTTCTAACTCTGCTTTATCAAAAGTGCTGTGTGATTTTAACCAGTGTGCTTCCCTCTCTGCTTTTCCAATTTCTCTTGTGTAAAGTCAAGTGAATTGTGTTTGTACTCCATTCTTGGTCTTATTGCACCCCTCTAACACATGAACTCATTCATACTTACGACCCTCTTTGACAGAAATGCTGTTATTAGCCCCATTTTACAGATAAGGAAACTGAGGCATAGAGACCTTAAATGACTTGCTTGAAGTCATATAGCTAGTAAATCATCAAACAGTCTGGGTCCAGAATTCAAGATCTGGACTAAACTCTGCTTCTCAGTGCAATTCCAGGGAGCCTTGGTGCTCTTTCCAATCCAAAAGGAAAGAGCCCTGTCTGAAGAATGTCATGTTTAACTCCAGTTTGAAAATAATATAACAATAATAATTTCTAATATCTATCATGTGTTGAGCAGTTCTTATGTACTAGGTATAATTCTAAATGCTATAAATAAATAAATACACTATATTTATATGTATAGCCCTTATAATTGTACACATAGCATATACATATAGAACTGTAGCATATGTACATATGATAAAGAGAGAGAGAAAGAGAACATATTTATAGCACTCAGAACTGTACTGGCACATAGCAACTGCTCAGCATGTGATAGATAGAAATTATACATACATACACACAAAAAAATCTCATATAACTTTACAATAACCCTAAAGGCAGATGATATTATTATTCCATAATAATAATATTATTCCATTATTATTGTCATATAGATGAGGCAACTGAGGCAGGCACTGCTGAATGACTTGCCCAGGGCCACAGAGGCGGCAAGGCAGATCCAGGGCTTGGTTTGACACGTCTGGATCCAGAGTCTGCTCTCTAAAACACGCTCCAAGCCACACCGCCTCTCCATAATACATAATATAATTCTATGGTCAAAGAACTAACACGATAAAAGTCAGTTTCTTTCTTTGGAGAGCCCCTGGGCAGCTCAGCATGGGGAACAAAGTGCCAGGTGATGTTGAGGAGAAGGGTCATCAGGGCTGGGAGGCCAAGAGTCTTAGGAAGGGAGCAGCTGCAGGGCAAGGAGAGGACAAGGAGGGGAGAGAGGGCCCTAAGGAGACTCTGGGCCAGCCTAACAGCTCAGGTGCAGGGAGCGCGCCCAAGTGCGCCTTCCCCAGCTGAACGCTTCCCTTCCTTCCACAGCAGCCTCTGCTCCAGCACTTCTCAGGCACCAGGTGAGTCTCATGACCTCATGCTCCCGCCACCCCACCCTCCGTAGGCCCTCCAGCTCTGCCCTCACCTGTGCTCTTTCCCCTCAGGGCTCCACTGTCATCTACTCCCAGGTGAAGGTGGCATCAGCCCCAGCCTCCGGGACCCAGCTCTTGGCCCCCTCGGCTCCTCACAGATGAGTCCATACATCCCCCTGACTGCTGTCTCTACCTCAGCATCCCAACATTCTCCTTGGGGGAGAAGGAGCAAAGAAGTGGAAGATTTACACTGCCCCAGCCCGCGTCTGGTGGCCTTGTGCGAAGTGCCATGCCCTCAGTCTGGCCAGAATGCAGAGCCCTGCTGCATGAACTTCCTGTTTCCTAGGTTACAGACTTGCCCTAGCAGGATTTTTATCTAATGACACATTGCTTCCAACCCAGGGCCCATCATGTCTCCTGGCTTCCTTAGTGGATTTCAGTTTTGGTCACTATTCTGAGTCCACCCACCATACCTCAATTTGGGCTGCTCCTGAGCTCCAACACGGAGGTCCTGCTCTCAATGGGTGCATTTCCCAACTGCCATCAGCCTGATGGGGCTACTGCATGCTCTGCCAAGTGGGACAGCACACGTCTCATGGACACCAGGTTTGTTATGGTCCTTCCTTCCCACAGTGGGACTGCACTCACACTGCTCCGCCTGTCTGAAACTCTGTCGGGACCTGACAGGAAGATAACTTCTGTCCTGCTCATGTGCCAATATCTAATTGCCTAAGTAAGTGGATTTCACACCCCAGGTCCCAGGTCCTTCCCATCCTGCCAGAAGTAATCCAGCCAGCAAAGTCAAGGCCAGGAGGAACAATGAAATTTGCAGTCACAATGGTTAACGCTGGGAGACAACTTAGAGTTTGTTAGGCAAACTCTCTAACTTTGTAGTTGGAAATTGAGAACCAGAGAGAAGTAACTAGCTGAAAAATCATACAACCAGCTCATGGCAAAGCCCATGCTAAAGTAAACCCAGAACCCCTGACACCCAGGGCAGTGTTCTTTCCTCTACATTGCTCCTCTCTTACAGAGACTTACGCATTTCTGTTTTCCCAAGAAGGGTGAGGGGCCTTTAAAAGCAAATCCCAAGTCCAGTTCACATATGTGTAGAGCCCAGCATGGGGCCTGGAATATAGTTGATGCTCAACAAATGGTTGTCAAAATGAATGTCAGTTAAGTCCCCCTGATGAATATGCATCACCTCCACATATTCATCTGTATCCTTACCTACCCTCTCATAATCCAAGGAAATTCAACACATGTCTGTGGATCTTGGGGTTTTTTTAGGATACCAATCAAATAATTTCTACCAGGTCCACCTGTCAGTCTGAGGTGAATATTGTATCTTGTTCGAAACATGCATGACCTGCAGGTATCTGAAACACAAGAGAGAACCTGATCAGCTGTCTCCCACAAAACTTGCTCCCCCTCCTGTGTTTTCTCCCTTCCTTCCCTCTCTCCCTCCTTCCTTCCTTTCTTCCTTCCTTTCCTTTTTCCTTCTTTTTTTTAGTTAAAGGTATCACTCTCTCCCCAGTCACCCCAGGCAGAAGATGCATAGTCATCTCAAAGTGTCTATACTGAATTGATCACTCAGGACAATCCAGTCTACTTTTTATCCTAAATATCTCTCAAATCATGTTCTCTCTTCAGTCCCCACTGCCACTGCCTTAGCACAGGCCCTTGTCACCCTATCACCAAGACTACTGTAGTAACCTCATAACTGGCATCCCTGCCTCCAGGCTCTCTGCCCCCATAACCATCCCCAGCAGATTCCCTAGTATGATCTTTCTAAAACCCAACTCTATTTATTCCTCTGCTTGAAATCCTTCATTTCCCAGACAGTCCAGACTCTACTATGGGGCACAATGCTCCTCATGATTTAGCTCCAACCTACATTTTCAGCTTCATCTCCTATTATCCCCCCAACCCACAAGAACACATACCATGTGCTCCCGCCACACAAACTTCCCCATTTCCTGTACATACTACTTCCTTTCCAGCAGTCATGCCTTTGCACATGCTGTGTCTTTTCCTAGTAACTGTCCTCTTTTCATCCTATCTGCCAAACTCACTGTCCTCTAAGATCCAGTTCAGATGTCACCTCTCAGTGAAGTCTCACTTTCCCCTCTGGGTTTCTGTAATTCTTGCATCTATGTTTCTTATAGTCCTTACAAGAGTATGTGTTTGTGTGTACATGTGTGTCTGCCTCTCTCCCTTGTACTTAAGGTCTCCCCAGGGTGGAGTGTTATGACTAGTTCTAGTTTGTAACTCTCTTCCCATCACCCCCAAAACATGGTACAGGGCCTGGTAAATCAGATGCTCGATTCATAGTGAATAAATGATTGTGCAACAGTGTTGGATGGGACTTTTCCCATCTTCCCGGAATAACAGCTATAGTCCCACAACTGAGCTCAGCAGTTGACAGTTACCCCCTGTGCTGAAGAGGAGCTCCTGGACACATCCCATAGGACTGACCAGGAAATGGCCACACTCACCTTCAGCGTTTCCCCATTCCTCATGTGTACCTTACCAGCTGATGGCCAGAGTCCATTAAGGGACGCTGGGGAAGAGATGGTGATCCTGTGAGGGGCTCTGGGCATCATACCTTCCCTCCCAACCCAGCCACGGGAAGACACAAGTCCTAGATAATCACATACAGAATGGAAGACAGTCCTTCACCACCTGGAGAGAATTGTTGAGCTCAGAAATTCAGGGTCCCCTCCTGAAGTGGCCCCCAGAGAAGAGCCCAGTGGAGAGCTTCTAGGAGATCTTGACAGGAGTGCCCTAGGGTTTGGGATGTTAGCGAGGAGCACCTTATCCCCACTTCTAGCATTCCCTCTCATATGGAGGGAGCCCCCTTAACATAACACTCTCTCTCCCCAGAGGAGAAAAGCTGCCCATCTCCGTAGTGAGTTTAGAAGGAGAGCAAAGATATGCAGGGCCTGCCCCTCTGTCTCCCTTTCTCATGGCCAAGAGCAGCCCACCGGAGCTTGTGTTTTCATTTGTCCTAAGTTTTGAAAGAACCTGCCTCTACAGAGAGGTGACTGCTGTTTCAGGAACATAAGCCCAACCTCAATTTTGGCACATGAGGCTTTGAACCTTGAGAAATAGTATAGAGAAGAGTTCAGGAGAGCAAAATGCACAGCCAGGATGGAGGCTTCTGCCACAGCCAGGACAGACAGCTTTACACTTTGATGCGGCTTACCTGGCACAGGCCCTGTGGGTTTTTATCATGGCTGTTTGCAGAAATTTCTTTGGAGTTGTCAGTCTGTTTGGAACTGAGTTGGCTTTTGGCTACTAAACCTGGGAAAGGAGCTCTATGCCTCTGGCTGTGGTGTTTTGTGGCTGGTCGCTAGAGCTTGGACAAGGCTTTGTCCCAGGGCTACAGGCTGTGAATGTGCATAATGACCATTAAGCAATGCTGAGCAGGTGTGCTGGAGTCTCCTGGCTGGAGTGGCTGCAGCCATGGCTCGCACTGTTCCTGTGGTTATGGCTTCAGGCTGCTGCACCTGTCAGTCATGGGTCCCAGTTCCTCCAGGACCTTGGGGACATGAGCTGGCAGCACCTCCCCAGTGCACATCATGTACCAGTTCCACCCTGGGGCTCCCTACTGAGCTGAAGTCCAGTTGTGCAGGGAAGTTGACCTTTACAAGGGGATATTGGAGCCAGTGGCTAAATTTTTCTCCCTTCTTGGCCACCACCCCACCCCCACCACCCCATATACACACCAAATGCAACATTCAAAGATGCAAAAGCTTGATATAAGGACATTCTGAGAGACCAAGCAACCAACATGATGCAAAGCTGAGGCCGAGTTGGGAACACACACCCTTGTATGTGTTCTCCTTCCTTCCTAGACTCTCCCATTCTCTCTCATTCTTGCTTCCTGGGATTAGCTCACCCATCACATGTTAGCACATAGCCTTCTGCTTCAGGCTATTTTTCAGGAAACCAGAGCTAAGACAGTGGCCTTACACCACAAAGAGTTTCAGCCAAGTAGTGGTCGTGTGGGGCCTAGCAGTCAGATGCCGGCCATGTGGCCTCAGCAAGGGTGAGGGGTGGTAAGGGCCTCAGCAAAGCCAAGGGCCTTGAAAAGGTGCCCACTTTTCCTTGAACAAATGTAGCTTTTCAGAACAGCTGTGGCTATAGCAAAGCTTCAAACATAAAAAAAAGAATCTTTTTATTAAAACCTTTGTCAGAATGGGAGCCAAAGCAATGTTTTCTGCTTTCAATGCATGACAACTGAGTTCCACATGTGCCACTTGGCTTTTCAAGCTTTTGGGTGTTAGAGCCTTGCCTAAATGAGTGAGGCTAGGTCTGCTGACCCAACCTTAGCTGACCTTTAAAAGAGGAAATCAGACTCCAGAGGCGCAAGCCTGCACTGCAGCCCTGTGCAGCCTAGCAAAGCACAAGGTGGAGGTGTTTGTCTTCACTACGGAAATGAAACTAACAAGAAGGTGGAGCAAGCAGGAAGCATTCCCATTCTCAGGCCTAAATGAAAATCAAGAGAGGACAGCAGCAACTGTAACTCAGAACTAAAAGAAAAAAAAAACTTTCTCACAATCTATTCTGGAGGTAACGTTACCTACAAAGCTCACACCCAGTGCATCTCTGAGAAGACACAGAATGATAACTGCCCTGTAGCAAAACAAACTCCTTGTGGGAAGATTTCTAACACTTGAGTTAATGTTACAGGTCATAGACTCCAGGCAGATGTAATAGACTGATGTCATTCTGTGAGACTAACATTAAAAATACCTTTTCCATCTACCCTGCATGATCTGGACACCAGTCTCTTTGGCAATGCTAAGTATTGGGCTCTGTGGAAGTAATTTTTACTGGGATAACTGCTTTAGGAGCTTGGAATTGGCTTGTTTTCTAAAGTCAGTGGCCAGTGCTGAGATAGTCTGATGTGTCCTATTAAGTCTCTAGAATCTTTTTAATAGTAAGACACATCATCTACTAGCTAAACTTGGGATAATTTGAGAGTGATTTTTTTTTTAATTCATGAGATAATTATTCCCACTTCCCTCAAAAAAAGAATGGTATAGTGAACGCAGCATGCACGTCTCCGCATTTACTGACTGTTAATGTCTTCTGGTCACATCTGCTTTCTCTTGCTCTCTTTCTGCACACACACACACACACACACACACATTTTTTTCTTATTTTTCCTGAACCATTTGAAAGTATTTTGAATGTTTTCAAAAGTATTTTGAAAGTCATATAGAATTATTGATTCGACAGTGTCAATAATACACAGTGCATATTCAATTTTCCCTACATGGATTGTTTTTTTTTGACCCAGAGTCCAATTGAGGTTCCTATTTGGTTGTCATGTCTCTTCAGTCTCTGTGAGTTTCACCACCCTTTTGTTTTCATCTTGAAAACACCCCTGTTTTCAAGAAGCAGGGGAAAGCTCTACTTTACAGAAGACAACAGATAATCAGTGTAGAAGGAATGCTAACATTGGAAATCACCATTTGACAATCCCATGGTAATGATTGATGAGTGGATGTTGAAATCAGGTGATGAGAGGTTGCTGGGCAAACTGAGATCCTCATAGTTTCAGTGAATCACCCCCACCCCCAGTACTGGTTATTTTAAAGGGAGAGACACACCTTTACAATGAGAGATCTGGCAAGGCCACTCTCAATCAAGTGATCAAATGTAGTGTCACTAGTAGTGGGGGACACCAGCCCCATGTGCTTTCTGATGTGATGCAGTGGGAAATATAATCTCACCTGTGGAGTGCTCTTCTCAGAAAAGCTTGCCCAGAGCCTACGAGAGGAGACAGACAAATCCAGAACATGGACTGTTCTTACTGAGACTCCTCAAAACTGTCAATGTCATGAAAGATGAAAACAAAAGGGTGGTGAAACTCACAGAGACTGAAGAGACATGACAACCAAATAGGAACCTCAATTGGACTCTGGGTCAAAAAAAAAACAATCCATGTAGGGAAAATTGAATATGGACTGTGTATTATTGACACTGTCGAATCAATAATTCTATATGACTTTCAAAATACTTTTGAAAACATTCAAAATACTTTCAAATGGTTCAGGAAAAATAAGAAAAAAATGTGTGTGTGTGTGTGTGTGTGTGTGTGCAGAAAGAGAGCAAGAGAAAGCAGATGTGACCAGAAGACATTAACAGTCAGTAAATGCGGAGACGTGCATGCTGCGTTCACTATACCATTCTTTTTTTCAACTTTTCTGAGATTTAGAATTCTAAAAATAAAATACTGGGTGGAGGAGAACGGAGCACTTGGTGTTCACGCTGTCCTGGGAGCCACCCTCTGCCACTACAGGTGTGAAAAAAACCCCGACTTGACCCAGACAGCGAGGGACTCCCCTGCTGAGACAGAGCCAAACAAAACATCAAGCGTGATGACTGAGGTTTTTAACTTGAAATATTTTACTTTAATTTCCTTCACATTTTAATCTTTGAACTGTAATTCTTCTCTGGGAATTTTATAATGAATTGGAATTTATCTAAACATTGGAGTATCTTTGTATTGGTGTGTTATGATTGGGGTACTTAATGAAGTCATCGGATCGCACTGCAGATGGGGCTAGGGATGAAGTAAGCCGGGATGAGTGACACAAGAGAGTAAGCTCTGAGCCTAGGTATAGTGTGGCCTGGAGTGGACTCTAATTAGTTCACTGTTCTGACCCATTTCAGAGGTCTTGGAGGACAAAATCTCAACCACTCCACAGTGGTCCCAGAGGGCTCTACACAGGTGGAAAGTTTTGTTTGGGGAAGCAGTATGGATACTCTTCCTGCTGACCACAGCCCTGGTAACCACAAGCTTAACAGATAAGCCCAATGGGTTGAAAGAACCAAAAGCTAGGGAGCGTAAGGATTTTCCCTCAAACCCCCTTACTCTTCCCCAGTTAGTGAGTGATGGCCGTTGGTTCACACATCTTCACCAATGGGTCTACTCTATTCCAGTCCAGAGCATGGGGAATGTATTCACTTTCTCCTCCTCTCCACCCAGGACCAGTGCAAGGCTGCAACCTGGGTGAGTGTGTCTGTTCCAAAGACTGAAGACATCCTTCAGGTGGACTGTCTCAAGTTCCAGCCTGGACATAGGTACTCAGGCAGACCGTGTGTCTCTCAGACCTCAGCTTTGTTAGTCATTATATTAGTGAGGCTTCTCTAGAGAAAGAGAACCAATTCGAGGTGGGTGTGTGTGTGTGTGTGTGTGTGTGTGTGTGTGTGTGTGTGTGTGTGTGTGTGTGTGTGTGTGTGTGTGGAGAGAGAGAGAGAGAGAGATTTATTAGAAGAAATAGGCTCTTGTGACTGTGGAGGCTGACCAGTCCCAAGATCTGGTGTAAAGAGCCAGTGTAGTTACAGTCCAAATGCCAGCAAGCTGAAGACTGTAGGAGAGCCATTTTTCACTTCAAGTCGGAAGGCCGAAAGACCTACGTCTCAGCTCAAGCAGTCAGGCAGGAGTTCCCCCTTAACTGAGGGAGAGTCAGACCTTTTGTTCAATTCAAGCCCACTCGGGTTAGGGAGGGCCATATGCTTTATTCAGTCTGCCGATTCAAATGTTAATCTCATCCAGACATACTTGTACCCTCACAGAAACATCCACAATAAGATTTAACCAAATGTCCAGGTACCCTGTGGCCCAGTCAAGTTGACACATGAAGCTCGCCATCACAATCATAAAGGTGGTCTGTTGGCTCCACTGAACTTTCTGGCTTGTTTATCAGCTTGTTCAGAACTCTCACAGGGGAGAGGGCTGTTTTTTTGTGGTTTCCTCAAAGAGGCAAGGGGCTTGGCTTTCCTCACTTTTGTGGTTAAAAGAAAGCCCACCATGCCAAGGTTATGCCTGCTTTCTCTCTGTTTTGTCTTTTGTTCCTCCTCAAAGTCCCTCTTTCTCTAACACCTGGCTGATCTACACAATGTCTCCTAGCTGAATGTTTACTTCAGCTAGACAGTCTAGTTGCCTTTCCCCTCCTCCAGTCTCCTCTGATCAGCACTGCTCACTCAACATAGATCTAACTCATACAAATAGCTATTTTTTAAACAAACTAACACGTTTCAGACATCGTGCTAAGCCTTTGCATAAATTGTCTTATTTAAGGTTTACAATAAGTATTCATTACTACTCCTATCTTACAGATGAAGAGACTGAGGCTTAAAGAAATTAGTATAACCCAATGCCACACATTAGTAAGTTGGAGTTAGGACTGTCCAGCACTAGAATTTGTGCTCTTAGTTACTTCACCGAATGTCTTCAGTGGGTTTCAGGGGCTGCTGAGTCCTGTTTGGGCAGGATACAATAGCACACAAGACAGACTCAGAGACCTGGCTCCTGCACAGGCCATTCACTACTTAGCATCTGTAAAACAGGAAACTAGTAACAGCTGCTTGACTGGATTATGTATGGAAGGAGGCAAGTTTGTGTAAACATTGCACAGATGCTCACAGAAGCAGGTGGTGAGGGACCTGTGTTCATCAGGAAGTTTGCGTTTCTATTTGCCTTTGTCCATCCTTCTCCCATGATTACAGTAAAACAGCTGCTGAATTGCCAAAAAGATACTTCAGAAGAAAATGATGGAAAATAATCTGATATCTTTTCTAATGTGAAGGGAATGGGATAATCAGATGAGAGGTGTAGGAATACATATGTTTAGCATTTCAGGGATTGACCTTTATGATTTGGGTGTTATTTGATCATTTTCCAAAGAAATAAAAGCAAAGGGCTGATTTCTCTAGAGACACTCTTTCAGGTCTCTAATTAATGAAAGAACATGTTGTTTGCTCACAAGAGGGGTTTGAATAAACTTCAGTTCTAGGATACGGGCCCAGGATATCCTGCAGCTTTAGGTTTCCTGGCACCAGGCAGCATAAGAGATTAAGGACTGAGATGAAAAGAGATAAAATGAGAGTGCTCGGGCTGATGGGCACCCAGGGCCACCTCCTCTATGCCCAACCCTCAGCCTCCCTTCCCATCTCTCCATCACTGTTCTTATCCATATCTTTTGTGCTTGCTCCACACCTCTGCACACCCCACCCACCTGTGTCTCCAAGAGGAGAACCACCATGCAAACCCAATGGATAAGTCTGGTCCAGAGCAGCCCTTGTGGCCAGTGGGAGAGCTGGGAGAAGAGACAAAAGAATAAGGGTGAGAGGCAGATGCCCCCCACTTGCCTTCCTTCCAACTGCCCAGGCTGCCCTCTCTCATTCAAGGTCATGGTCACCTTGCCTTGCCAAGAGTAGGATAAATTCTGTGGGGAAGGAAAAGTGGAAGGAGGTGCTGTGGCCACAATCATGGAGTAATAGGGGTATAAAGATGGTCAGGGAGAGGTCAGCCATCTAATTATCAAATCTCATTACTAGAGGAGACTTTGAAGGTCACCTACTGTTTGTACTTTTCTCATGCTTGAGTCTCTCCACAGCACCCTTGCTGAGATATCATCCAGCCTCTGCTGGAGCATCCAGGGCCAGGAATCTCAGCACCTCATATGCCCTGAAATCACAGAAGGTTAGAGCTGGAAGGAACCCTTGAGACCTGCTGGTCTAGTGCAGGCTGGGGTGGGAAATACTCATGGTTCCTGCTACCCTTCTTGCACTCTGAAATCTAACTCTTTGGAATTCTTGTTCTTAAGGAGATTCTGCTCCTGTACTTAACTCTATTGCCCTCTCCAAGTGTTACCTTTAAATAGCTGGATGAGTGGAGCAAGCCAGTATGGGAGAATCTCCACTCTCCTCACAGCCGGTCACTGATTCATTCCCCAAATACGTACTCAGTGTCTACAACTGAGCCAGGCACTGTACTAAGCCCTTGGAACATATTGGTGAAAAAAATAAATTTAAAAAAAAAAAATCCTGCCCTCAAGGAGTTGACATCCTAGCAGGGGAAACAGACATTAAGCAATAAACATGATAAATAAGTAATTTATGTCATAATTTAGAAGATGGTATGTGCCATGAAAAAGAAGTAGAGCAGAATAAGGGCACCAGGAGTGCCCAGGTGTATTAGTCCCTTTTGTGTTGCTATAACAAAGTACACTGAATTGGGTGATTAATAAAGAAAATGGAATTTATTGCTTACAGTTTCTGAGTCTGGGAATTCCAAAGTCCATCTGGTGGTGGCAACAGTGACCCAGGGGTCTCACATTGCAAGATGGTGGCAGCAGAGAGAGAAGAGAGAGCAAGACAGACTCTCCTTATCTTTTAAAGCCCTCAGAACCACAACCCTGACCACCATTTTTAATCCACTCACTACTGCACAGTCCTATAATCCAATCACCTCTTCAAAGGCCACCTTTCACTTACCAAAATAGTATCTCCCTCCCTCTTAACAGTTACAGTGGGGACTAAGTTTCTAATACATAAAACTTGGGGACACAATTCAAGCTTCAGGGAGTTTGGCGTGGGGGGGGGGGCATAATTCAGTCCACTACACCAGAGAAGGCTGCAATTATACATAGAGTGGCCAGGGAAGTCCTCATGCAAAGGTGACCTGGACAAAAGCATGAGAAGTTTCATGGCCTTTTGGACGGACCAATGGTCATCAGAGGAGTGACCAGGAAGAGGGCATAAACCATAGGCAGGATCATGCCTGACCAGGCCATGACAGGGAGCAACACGGAGACAGCGAGACCAGCCAGGACGCTAGATGAGGACGGTTCTGACAGGGTGAAGGTGGTGGTGATGGTCCGAAGTGGTGGGATACTGGGCCTATTCTGAAGACAGAGCACCCGTAATATCCTGATGGATTATATATGGAGTATGGGAGAAAAAAAAAGAATCCACATGGCTCCAAAATATTTGGCCTGAGCATCCAGAATGGCAACTCCATCCTGAGGTGGAGAACAGTGTGAGTGGAACAAGTCTGGGGGAGAAGATCAGGAGCTTTTTTGTTTTGGGGGTTTTTGTTTTAATTCAATTTTATTTATATTTATTTTTGTGGGGTATGGTGTGTTGTTTCAGTACATGCATATCCTGCACAATGATTCACTTAGGGTAGGTAGCATAGTTTTGTCCCCATTATTTCACCCCTTAATCTTTCCCCTCTCCCCCCCCCACCTCTGATAATAGAACCTATATTCTTTTCTCTACTCTTTTTTAAACACATAAAGATTAATATCCTTATTACAAAAAGAACTCTTAAAAATGAATTAGAAAAATCTAAGGTGAAATTTGGTGAAGGACATGAGTAGATAAGTCACACACCCGAAGAAATACACATGGTTCATAAGTATCTTCTAGGATCTGGTTGCAGGTGGGTGCAGGGCTGTCCTGGTCCCCTTCTTTCAGGATCTGGGGTGGGTGTCGGGCTGGCTCTATTGCTGGCCTGGATGAGCAGTGGCAGCAGGGGCAGGACTAGGTCCCACAGCCCCTTCTCCCAGGTCTCCCTGGACATCGGACTGGCTTCTGTCCAGGAGTTTGGTTTTGAACCAAAGCAGTTTGCATTTGATATGTGTATTGGATGTGCAAGTGGAGATGTCAAGTGCACAGTCAGTGATAAAAGCCTGGGTTTAAGAGAGAGGTCTGCAGAAATATATGTCGGTCACTGGTGCAAAGTATGGCATGAGATGATCAAGTGAGTGCAGAGCGGAAGAGCAGGCCTCCCGGATACTTCAGAAACAAGTTTTGGCTGCCAATTCGGATGTTCAGATGAGCACGCCAATTTACTCTTCTCCCTCCCAAAACATACCAAAATCCTAAGTTTTATTATTTATTGCTCACTGTCCTAATAGTATTACATGTATTATCTCATTCAATCCTGAAATAACCCACACAGGAGCTCTTTATGCCCACTTTACAGATGAGAATACCACGCCTCTGAGATCACACAGCTGTCCAAGTCCACAGAATAAGTGGCCAAGCCAGGTTTCAAACTCAGGAGGCCAACTCTTAACCACTATATTATACGGATGGATCATGTGCTCCAACAAATCTAAACTTTTGCAATAAAAATAAAACCCCAAAAAGAAAACAGCACAAGATCCATGAAAATGTGGGAATCTGGTATGCAGCCTCAGAAAGCAATATGTTCAAAGAAAGAGAACTCTGTAAAGATTGTGTTCAGAAATCAAGTCACTTCCTCTATAGAAACTATATCAGAACGCAAAATAAACAGCCTAAGCATGTCATAGTCGATTCTAAATGGTAAGATGAAGATATATGATTCCTCAGTAACAACGACAACAAACAGAACGGCAATTAGAAGCCCTGAGAACAACAAGACAGTCTGGGAAAGTCAAGGTTCAAATTTGATACAAACTAAAGTGTGGGGTAATTGTGGATAATCGATGGAGTGGAGAAAAGAAACCATCATTCATAGAACATTCTCCTTTGAGTGCCCAAGGTTTAATTACACAGTATTTTATTTCCCTTTCTGTGAGCCTAATCACAGTGCTTGGTTCTGTAGTGAGTCCTGTTTACGTAATCATAACGCCTTAAATACCGTTTAATGGTTTCCAGTTTTCAGAGTCAACCTCAAGCACAGAACACTTAATTACAATTACTTCAGTATTTAAATAGTACTATACACATGGTCAATATAAAAGTGATAATATGGCTGATAGAAATCTGGAGGTGGAGAGCGGAGGGAAGTCTACGTGCACTAATTGCCTTGTTTTGTGTAGTGCAGAATCAGTAGATTTTGTCAAACAATGATACATCAAGAAATAATGATTCAAATACACTATTTTAAGCATAGTCTAACCAGTAGAAAAACATAGTAAAATTACAGATCAAAACCGGGAAGTAAAGGGGACAGGAAGAAAGAACAAAATGCCCTATATTCTTTATCTTTCCTACATCATAGTCAATAGATACTATCTAAAGTTGATAAATCAAGAATGTACATATATTATCATGTTGTTTATAATTTGTGTGGTAACGACCAGATAACTAAAAACAGAAACTGTTAATCACAGGAGTAAAAGTGCAGCAATAATGGGAAGAAACTTTACTTTTTATTGTATGTCTTTATCTGCTGTTTGAATTTTTAAACATGACCATCCGTCCTTAACACTCACGCGTGTCTATTTAGTACGATCAGAGCGGTTCTTATTGCACATTGAAAACTCAAGTGAAGCTGCAGTTTTAACTAATGACCACTAGGTGTCAGCGGGCCCACGGGATGGTGCCAGGTCTGGACGTCTGTAGCCCTGAGAGCTTCCTGGCTCTGCTCTGCGTCTTTGGGGTCTTGGCAGGGAATGGAGGCACAGGGAAGCAGCAGCTGGAGGCCAGAGGCTTTACCAGCGGCAGGAACTAGCATTCTTTGCAGAGCCACAGCGCCCCAGACATGAGCAGTCTCAGGTTGGACAGAGGTGAGCACAAAGAAGCAGCAGCAGGCAGTCCCAGATGATATCACCACAGGAGAAAACGTCCTGATGGAGAAGGTGCCACAGAGAGGGAGGGTCTGGGCTGGCCTGCATTACAAGAGCAGAGACTGAGAAAGCAAAGGAAGCCAGTTGTGAGAGAACAGAAACCAGTGGGCAGAGAAAGCAACTGCATCAAGTGAGAGTGACTGAGCTCACGTTCCCTAGACGTACCATGTGCCAGCTTTGTGATCTCAGTCGGGCAAACTGCCTAACCCAGGTGAGCTAAGTGTCCTCACCTGGAAAATGGGGTAATGAGAGTACCTACCCCAAACAGTTGTGTGAGGACTACAGTTTTAATAAACATTTAAAAAACTGTTTCTCGGTTTGGAGGTTTCCTACCCAGTTATACTTATGTACTTACTGTACAACCTAGCAATCCCACTCCTAGGTATTTACCCAAGTAAAATGAAAACCTACGTTTACGCAGAAGCCTATACATGTATGTTTTTAACAGTTTTGTTTATAGGCACCAAAAACTGGAAACAACCCAAACATCTCTTAATAGGGAAATGGATAAACAAAATGGACACATTTCATACAGTGGAATCCTGATACACACAACAACATGGATGAATCTCAGGTACATTGTGCCGAGTGAAAGAAACCATTCTCGGAATACTACAAGCTGCACGATTCCATTTTTATGACATTCTTCCAAGGCAAAACTTGAAACAGTTTTGGGGACAGCAAACAGATCTGTGGCTGCCAAAGACAGAGGTGGGAAAGAAAGTTCACAGCCAAGGGGCCTAGGAGAATTCTTGGCAGGGTGGGTAATGAATGTTCTATCTTGACTGTGGTGCTCATGCTTATATAAATGGGTGTATTTGTGAAAATTCATAGACCAAACACTAAAAAGAGTGTTAATTTTTTTTTTAATGCTGGGATGGGGGGAGCTGTTTTTCAGTCAAGGATATTCCTGCCTGGGCCTTTCCCCTTGCTGTGCCCTCTGCTGGAACATTCCTCCCCCAGAGCTTTGCAGGCTCACTCCTGCCCTGCCTTCAAGTTTCTGCTCAGGGGCCACATCCTAAGAGAGGCGGCTATAACCATCCCACTTAAAACCATGCTTCCCCAGCCCAGCGCCAACACCCGGCCTTCGCTCCGTCTCTCACTGTCCCCTTACCTGCTTTTAGTTTCTTTGTAGAATTTATCACTGCATGACTCCATAGTATATAGGTTTGTTTCTTTGTTTGTGTATCTACTATCTGACCCACTCCAAGGTGCTTTCCATAAGACTGAGTCTGTCTTGTTCTCTGCACATTCCCTTAGAATAACATTCTTAGAATAATACTTAACACACAGTGGGCTCTCATGAATTATTTTATGAATAATGAATGAATAAAATGCTTAGAGCAGTGCGTAGCACATCAACAGAATTCATTAAACATTAGCTATCACTATCGCTATATATCATCCCTATATGTATAAATTCATCACTCTTAGTAGTAGTAAGGTTTACAGTCCCTGCGCTGGCTTTATTAAAGTGACAAACAGCATTGGGGTAACGTAAATGGACTTCTCTTCTAAGTGAAGGTCCACATACATTGCAAAGGCTGAGCCAAAGGCAGGTTGCATTCTTCTGGCCATCCAGGCACAGAACAGTTACTGCAAAGCCCAAGAAGTGAAGAGGGTGCTGCAGTGCAGACCATCATGCCGTCCTGGGCCAACTCCCTCTCCAGCCCCCTCACCACTGGGTATAGGGGGCAGGGAAAAGCGGGGGAGGCCAGGCTGCGGGTGGTGCAGGGGCTGAGGACACCCTGACGTGTCCTCATCCTGCAGTCGGGCACCACCCGCTTTCTGCAAATGCTTCAGCTGGGGCAAAGAACCTTACCTGTTAGTTTCCCTCTGTGGAACAAAGTCAAGAAAACCCCTCTTTAGAAAGAAAATATGACGACAGAAAAGGAGTTTTTTCTTTAAGAATCAAAGTCTGTTTCCAATCAATATACTCCTTGCTAGAGAGTTTTAAGGAGCAAAGCTTTTTGTTGTTTGGGGGAGTTTTGTTTTGCTTCAACTACACTTACTGTTCTTAAACTGCTAACAAACCATGGTAAAGAGAACTCCCCTAATCCAATGAAACTTGCTGATTTTTTTCAAATTCTGTACATTAAAACCTTGATGTTTCATTCATGTGAAGGGCTGAAATATTACATTTTTTTTTTTTTTTTTTTTTGGTTTTTTGCTCGCTGGCTGATAAGGGGATCTGTCCTTGACCTTGGTATTATAACACAGTGCTCTAATCAACTGAGCTAACCAGTCAGCCCTGAAATATTATTTAGATAAGTTATTTAGGGCATGAGATAATAGGAAAAATTAATTGTGATTTTTAAAATTAAATATGTTGATGCAAATGATTCAGCAGTAAAATTATCAAACTTTTTAAAGTGAATAGTATTCAAGGACTTATTTTTCATGCTGAGAAAATCATCATGGTGGAGGAATTCTGGTCAAGATGGTGGAATAGACGGTCCACAGCATCACTCTCTCCCACAAATCAACCAATTTACAACTATAAAAATGTAACAACAGCCAAGCTGGGGCCACTGGAGCTCAGGGGAAGAGGAGGAGAGACCTACAGAGTTCAAGAAGGTGGGAGAAACCACGATGAGAGAAAGAAAAAACTGCCTGGAGCATTTTGGGCTGCAGCCACTTTAAAGCAGGAACTGCTGAGCTCATGGAGCAAGAGCTGGCAGAAGCCGCAGCTTTGCCCTTCAGATGGAGTTGCTTGGAGGTGGCAGGGGAGAAGAGGGCCTCAGTGGCCCCCAGGACAGCAAGACCACTAATAGTGTTCCCATAGACCCACACAGGAGCAAGGAGCCAGAACACAGCTGTAAAGGGGAGCCAGTCAGAGGCCAGTGAGTCATTGCAAGGGACTTGCACAGGGCCCGCTCCATGGGAAGTGTTCAGAGCATGGGCAGTGGGGGAGACTGGCCCACCAGGAGAACAGTGGGACACAGCAAGGACAGCTGATCCACCCCGCAATCAGCACAGGACAATGCAGAGGAGACTAGTCAGGAATATAGAATTGCATGGGGTGCATTTTGATGAAAAACTCAGGCCCAGATCAGAATTTCTAGCAACCCAGGTGCACCAGGTCTCTGGAGAGCTGGAAGTACCTATAAGGTCAACCATTAAACCATGAGCTGCACAAAAAGCCTTCCCTAGGGAAATAGCAGCAAAGTGGTAATTTAGCTCAACCACACAGCTCAAGTACTGGCTCTCACAGGAAGTTCCCCCATTTTAGAAGTAAGCAAAGGACAAAACATTAGTTCCAGCCCAGGCAAACCACCAACACCTTGGGGCCTGCCAGGGGACCTGAGGTATGGAGCTGGGGACAGGACCCCCACCCACAACCACTCACACCACCAGCACCTCAGGGCCCTGCCTGGGAGCCCAGGGCATAGAGCCAAGGACCAGAACCCCCTCCCACAACCAGGCACACTATGCCAGCTCCTCTGGTCCCACCCAGGGACCCAAGGCATGAAGAAGGGTACCTGACCCACCTCCCATAACCAGACACACCACACCAGTGCCTTGGGTCCTGTAGGGGGCCCAAGGCATTGAGAAGGGGACCAGACCCCACTCCCACATCCAGGCACATCATGCCAGTGCCTCGGGGCCCACCCAGGGACCCAAGTCATGGAGAAGGGGACCAGAACCCCCTCCCACAACTGGCCACACCACCAGTGCCAATGAGCATTCCAAAAATATCACTTCCATGTGGGTGGCCCACCACAGCCACCACAATAACCATGGTGCGAAAACAGCTAGATGCCACAGCCACTACACAGATGGTCTGCCAACCACTGGAGTGCATTGACACAAGGAGAGTCATCAGCAGAGATAAAGAAGAGGATGTCTCTCTCCACAAAGCCCATTTCAGAGTGACAGAAGAAGCATCTGCTCTATGATAATATTGGGGGACCTGAACACACCTTTCAGCATTGGACAGATCATCTAGGCAACAAATCAACAGAGTAACCATTATTCTTTCAGAAGGAGAGAAGAAATCTAGGGTAATTAGAGAGTGGAGAGGGGATGGAGAGGGGGATGGGGAGAGATTGGATAAGGGACATAAAGAATAATTATGATTCATAACAATATATGTGCTAGTAATATTGATTTGATCAACATATTACAGTGTTGAACCCCAAAAATATGTATAATCAATTTTGATTCAATAGAGAAAAATAAATTAAAAAAATAAAAAATAAAGAAAAATAAATCCTTCTTCAATATTCACCACCCCTGGATCTTGATTAAGTCACTTTGATACCCTAAGCCTCACATTCTCATCTGTAAAGTAGATATAATGATCGCACCTACCTCACAGAGTTCTTCTGAGGATTAGTGAAAGGATGCATACCAACTGCTTAGCCTCAGAACTGTGTACCTAGTGAGCACTAAATAAATGTTGACTGACTATAAAATATGCCGGGAAGCACCTGACCAGAATTACATACAGCAGATGCCCAAGGCCCAGAAGGACTATTCAGACATCTGAAAGTATATTTTGTTCAAAGAGCAGATTTTGGCCATTGCTGGGGAGAGCTGTAGGAGAGGGGTCAAAGCATACGAGGACCCAAAATACAGTGACACCAAGACAGAGAAATTAGGGTTAAATATTTTCCTAGGTGAGGTGGGGACACTGCTCTATTTGCTTAGATTCTGATAAATGAATGGGCCCTCCTTGATATTCCCACCCTACAAATAATGGGGACAGTGGACTTGCCCCACCCCGCTTCCTCTACACATTCCCTAGGCAGAAGGCCCAGGAGACAGAAAGGGTGGCCAGAGAGTAGAATTGTAACATTAGTGGAATGGGTGGAGACCAGCTCTCACTCCAGGTCTCAGTAAGACTCAGCGGCAGCTCTAAGTAGATGAAAGGGTTCAGCCAGGGGAGAGCCATTTCTGCGAGGGAGAGGTTCTTCCATCACCTGTGTTGGGAGGTTTTGAGGAGTTTGGAAACAGAGGCCAACATCACTTGTGGGGTCCCATAGACTCTGAAGGCCAATGAAAGAGAAAGTATCCAATCCTAAATGGAGCTGGTGATCTCAAGTGATGACTGCCAAAAGAACAGGGCTGCTGTCTAACCAAATCCCCAAATGGGGTGGAGGGCCTCTGCCTCCTTATTAGACTGGTTTTATCTTCATACCTATTTTGGTGCATGAGGCTCTTGGGATCATATCAGATACTTAAAACCCCACCCCATGGACTGCAACCCTAGGTAAACATTTATCCAGTTACCCTGTGTTTTATGATACTGCATGCATGAAGTAATTGCCTTTCTTGTTTTGTGACCTGTGTGTTCTCGTCCTCTAGCCAAAAATATGCAATTTATTTTGCTTATCCATTTTCTTAGGTTTAATGGTACTTTTTTCTGATGAATAAAGAATTCAGTGGGGGTGGGGGGCAAATGCATTACAGATATGCATTTAAATTTTTCTTCCATTGTAAATGGGTTTCAATGGCTCATATTTTAAAATGCAGAAATGACTTAAGAAATTAGAAGGTATCTATCCTCAGGTGTTTCCTATCCTCAAAGACAGTTTCATTATTCAAAGAAAATTAGGAAAATGTAGTGCCACAAGAGAGTGTCCCTGGAATTCTGGTCTAATATTGAAGCCAGCACATTCGTAATGGAGGAAGTATCTCCTAGATAAGGGATTAGGTTACAATAGGAGTATTTGTTGAGCTTCTGCCAATGACCTCACTGGACACATGCATAGAGCCTCATTACTAAACCCAGAGGCTCTCTGAAGCAGGTGCATATGCCCAGTGCTGTGATAAGCTCACGGGCTCACATAAATTCAGCAATTTGTCCAGGGTCACTCAGGTAATAAGTGAAAAGTGAGTTTCAGACATAATGCTGTCTAGTTCTAAAGCTCAGGCTTTCCCATGACAGCAGACTATGGCGCTGGCACATGTAGGGAAGGATTTACAACGTGAAGGGTGGCTGATCAGCGGGTGAGGTCAGGGTCACGAGCACCCTGCTCACCAGAGAAGTGTGTCCAGTGGGGTTCAGGAAGTTTCAGGATGATCCCAAATGTGGGAGAAATAGTTTCTCTACCCTGACCATCTCCGGGTCTGTGCCCAGCAAGCCCCCTTTTATTTGGAAGAGACCTTGTTAGTGGGAAGGGTTCTCCAGCTTGGTACCTGTTTCCTGACAGGGGTGTCTTTTATTATAAATGAGTTACTTGACATTCTACTCTGTATCATCGTTAACATAGTTTTGTCAGCATAAGCATATCACCAGGATTCTGTCTGTTACTAAATATTTTGAGAATTTCTAGCTTTTAGAACTGAAGCACTGAGGATAAGAGTGTGAACTTTTAACTTGTCTTCTGAGGAGTAAAGCATTTGGGGGGACATTAAGTAGTGCTTCTGAAAACAAGGTTGAAAAGATGTGGCCAGGGGAGCTACTGGGGGTGTCTGACAATGGCTCAGCCCTGTCTCTGCTGGGAAGAATGGAAGGAAGGGAAGTAGCAGGAGTTGCACTGTTGGGTGTTGTACTGTGCTAAGTGATTTTTGACCAGACTTATTTAGTCCTTCCAACAACCCTGTGAAGGAGGTATTATTCCATTTTATAGATGAGGCCATTGAGGATCTGCCCATGGTTACACAGCTTAGTGGTAGAAGCAGGAATGGAATCAATGTCTATCTGGCTCCCAAGTTCTGCCTCCATCACACCTGGCTCCCAGAGGAAATATCATTCTGTGCTTGTTGCTTTGCCTCTCATGGATTTGTCACCCCTTTTCCCCTGGGTAACAGATCTGCCAAAGATTACTCAAAGCCCATCTGTTCTGAGCAGTGAGGTTAATCTCCCAGAACCCTCAAGAGAGAGGCATTCTTTCCATTTGGGAAATTAACCCCAAATTGGGGTTCTCTTCCTGCATTTATTCTCCAGACTAGGAAGTTACAGGAAGAGAACATAGGTGGGGTTTTTGCTTAGTTTAACAAGTTTAACAATAGAAGCTGGTAACATTCAGTAAAACAAGCAAGGTGACATTCAATAATGCAATTTGCAAGAGATTTATTAAGTCAATCCACCAACAAAAGCTTGATCTTAGCAAACATTCTCTCTCCCTACACAGGTTCCCAGTATCTTTACATATCAATCAGTAACCTGTCTGTCTTTGAACCAGCAACCTTGCTGTGCTACAGTTCTTTATCTTACAACAGAGACTATAGCCTGGGGAAATTTTCCTGTATTTTGCAAGGACAACATTTTATATGTACTTTTAAGAAGTTAGGCTACAAGAAACTAGGCCCTGTGCAATATATTTGCTTTATAAATATTGGTATACTCCACGTGTGTTCTCAAGGATACACATTCTGGTGGGGAGATAGACAGGGGGGACCCCTGTAAGGAAAGTAAAACCAGTGTAAAATAAAGAATACCTTAGGCTCACTTGCCTCAAATCTGTTACAAATGTGTAAGATTCAGTACATTCATTGGAAACAAGTTATATAAGAGGAGTGTAATTGCACATGTGTGCCCATTTACTTATTCAGCATGTTTGTTGCAATTACATTATGCGTTTGGCTTGTGGTCACTATTGTGTACTTGTGATATAAAAGAGACAACTGCTCTGAACTGCTGGTCGGCAGAGCATGGAGGGTCAGCAGAGGAGAGCCTGAGCTTATCTTGGAGGAATAAAGCATGTCTGTGAGGCTCACATCTGGAAAATAAAGTATGTCTACCTTATATAAAGCTGCTGGAATCTTCTTTCAATTACCTGACTCACTACCTGCACAGGAAGGGGGAGAAAGATCTGAGATCCAGCTCGACAACCCCCCTTAAGCTTTAGCTGGGACTGCCTAGTAAAGGTGGAGGATGGATGAGGAATAACAAGCCTTTCCTTTGGTTATTGAAAAGGAGTATTCAGTTTTAGGGTCAGAATCTAATACAGTTAAAATTATTCTTGTGTTAGGATAACTGTATATCCACACGCAGAAGAATAAAACGGGACCATTGTCTCAAACCACATACAAAAATAAACTCAAAATGAACTAAATACTTAAGGAAGCACTTGAAATTGTAAAACTACTAGAAGAAAACAGAGGAGGAGAGCTTTACAACACTGGTCTGGGAATTGATTTTTTGGATATGAACCTAAAGGCACAGGCAACAAGACCAAAAATAGATAAATAGGATTACATTAAATTAAAAAGATTCTGCACAGCCAAGGAAACAATCAACGGAATGAAGAGACAACCTAAAGAGTGGGAGAAAATGTTTGCAAACCATACATCTGATAAGAGGTTAATACCCAAAATACACAAGGAACTCAACTCAATAGTAGGGAAGCAGATAACTTGATCAAAAAATGGTCAAAAGATCTGAATACACGTTTTTCAAAAGAAGACATACAAATGACCAGCAGCTATATAAAAAATGTTCAGCATCACTAATCATCAGGGAAATGCAAATTAAAACACAATGAGATATCACTTCACACCTGTCAGAATGGCTTTTATCATAAAGATGAAAGACAAGTGTTGCCAAGGATGTGGAGAAATGTGAACCCCTGTTGGTGGGAATGTAAATTATGAAAAATAACCATTATGAAAAATAGCATGGAGATTCCTAAAAATATGATCCAATAATCCCACTGGGTATATATCCAAAGGCAATGAAATCAGTATGTCAAAGAGGTATCTGCACTTTCCCATATTTATTGAAGCATTATTCACAGTAGCCAAGATATGGAATCAACCTAAGCAACTATCAACAGATGACTGAATAAAGAAAATGTATATGTATACACAGTGGGATACTATTCAACCTTAAAAAGAAGGAAATCCTGTCATTTGCAACAACATGGGCGAACCTGGAGGACTTTGTGTTAAGTGAAATAAGCCAGGCACAGAAAGGCAAATACCACATGATCTCACTTATAGGTGAAATCTGAAAAAGTTGATCTCTTAGAAGTAGACAGTAGAAGGGTGGTTACCAGAGGCCACAGACAGGAGGGAGGGAAGAAGGGAGAAGGCAGTAGATGTTGATCAAAGAATATAAAATTTCAGTTAGGAGAAATATGTTCAAGAGATCTATTGCTCAATATGGTGACTATAGTTAATAAAAATGTATAATATTTTTGAAAATTGCTCAGAGAGTAAATTTTAAGTGTTCTCACCACAGGATGTTCACAGGCAGGGCTGGAAATAGGGTGAGGCAAAAAATAAATATGTGAGGTAATGCATATGTTAATTAGTTCAATTTAGTCATTCCACAATGTATACATATTTCAAAATGACATATACACAATAAATATATACACTTCTTGTCAATTAAAAAATAAAAATTTTTAAATAAAAAAAATAATAAAATTACTCTTCTGAATCCCTTACGTTGCTGCTATATTGGAGACCAACATACCAACACTTACGGAGTTTTTCCTCCTGCCTTTTCTTCCCAATGAAAGAGTTGACTGGTGTTTTAGGGGCCATGGTATGTGAAAAATGTGCCCTGCTTATTTAAATATTAGATTCTGGGTTCCAATCAGGATGGATGAATAGATGGTCCCCAGCATCACTCTCTCCCACAAATCAACCAATTTACAACTATAAAAATGTACAACAGCCCAGCTGGGGCTGCTGGAGCTCAGGAGAAGAGGAAGAGAGACCAATGGAGTTCATGGAGGCAGGAGAAGCCACAATGAGAGAAAGAAAAAACTGCTCAGAGCTTTTCAGGCCATGGCTACTTTAAGGCTGGAACTGCTGAGTGTGTGGAGCAGAGGTCGGCAGAAACCGCAGCTGTGCCCTTCAGATGGAGTTGCTTGAAGGCTGCAGGGGAGAAGAGGGCCTTGGTGGCCCCCAGGACAGCAAGACCACTAATAGGGTTCCCGTGGACCCACAGGAGCGAGGAGCCAGAACAACTGAAAAAGGGGAGCCATTCAGAGGCCAGTGAGTCATTGCAATCGACCTGCACACGGCCCGTCCCATGGGAAGTGTTTGGAACACGAGTGCGGGAGACGGGCTCACTGGGAGAACACTGGGGCACAGCAAGGACTGCCGATCAGTGCAGGACCTTACAGAGGAAACTGGTAGGGAATGTAGAATTGCATGGGGTGCAGTTTGATGAAAAGATTCAGGCCCAGATTGGAGTTTCTACACAACCCAGGCACACCTCGTCTCTGGAGAGCCAGAAACACCTATAAGGTCAACCATTAAACCCTGATCTGCACAAAAAGTCTTCTCTAGGGAAACAGCAGCAAAGGAGTAATTTAGCTCAACCACACAGCTCAAGTACTGGTTTTCACAGGAAGTTCCCCCATTTTAGAAGTAAGCAAAAGACAAAAAATTAGTTCCAGTCCAGGCACACCACCAGTGCCTCGGGGCCCACCAGGGGATCTGGGGCATGGATCTGGGGACCAGACCCCCCACCCATTCCCAGGCACACCACCAGCTCCAAGGAGCATGCCAAAAACATCACCTCCATGTGGGTGGCCCACCACAGCCACCACAGTAACCACAGCTGCAGCAAAAGTGGCTAGACATCACAACCACCATGCAGATGGTCTGCCAACCACTGGAGTCCATTGACACAAGGAGAGTTACAAACAGAGACCAAAGAAAAGAAGAGGATGTCTCTCTCCACAAAGCCTATTCCAGAATGACAGGAAAAGCATCTGATCTATGATAATAGTGGGGGACCTGATCACACTTCTCAGCATTGGGCAGATCATCTAGGCAACAAATCAACAGAGTAACCATTTCAGAGGGAGAGAAGAAATCTAGGGTTATCAGAGGTGTGATGGGGGAGGGAGAGTGGGATAGGGAGAGACTGGACAAGGGACATAAAGAATAAGTACAATTTGTAACAATATACATACTAGTAATATTGATTTGATCAGCTTATGTCAACATTGAATCCCAAAAATGTATATAATCAATTATGAGTCAATAAAAATAAATAAATAAATAAATAAATATTAGATTCTCCTGCAGACAGTGGTGTGCTGGATCTAGCAGGGGCTGGCTGTGAGAGCTGGTTTTGTGCATCTCTTCCCCACTTCATGTTCAGCGTCATGATATCAGTAGTTTGAAATCTGCTATGGTGGCAGAATTTACAGCACAGACATTGACAAATGCTAGAAAGCAGGGCTTTTTCCTCCTGGAGATCTGGCCTTTAAACAGATACCAGCACACCACTGACGCCAGGAAAAGTGAGTGGGAGCAGAGAGATGGACCAAGGGAACTGCTGTGGATTGAATCATGTCCCCCAAAGTCCATGTTCTGAAGCTTAATCCCCACTGTAACTGCTGAGGGTGGAAATTCTATTATGGTAATTGAAAGGTGGGACCTTCAAGAGGTGATTAGATTGGGAGGACCATGCCCTAGTAAATGGATTAATAA
Organism: Cynocephalus volans; assembly: GCF_027409185.1. NCBI lineage: Eukaryota > Metazoa > Chordata > Mammalia > Dermoptera > Cynocephalidae > Cynocephalus > Cynocephalus volans. The sequence goes on along the minus strand of NC_084467.1, from coordinate 114,519,421 downwards.
TGCTGGTCATGGGCATGTTTCGGAGGGCTTTAAAAGGAGAAAGAGAGAGGAGTTAGCCTCTCTCTACTCCACCATTCTCACCATGTGACACCCGGCAGAGCTGTAGAGTCATCTCACCAGATGTGTTCCCTGGACGGTGGGCTTCCCAGCCTCCAAAACTGTAAGCAATAAATTGTTTCTTTATAAATTATCCAGTTTCAGGTATTTATGTTAGAAGCAACGGAGATGGACTAATATAGGAACCATGGATTTACAACTCCCATCTCAAACTCATCCGAGGCCTTCAGTATCTGAAGAGAGTAGATTTTACTAGAATAGAATTGCTGCTCAGTTTAAGTTGTTATTTTCTTCTGTTGCTCCCTTTTTGTTGTTGAAGTTGAAGAACTGAACTTGAGATGTTAAGCCTGCCTATGATGTCCCTCCACTGGACAGCAAGATGACGGACATTGGACTCTGTCTTTGGGTCCAACCCCGTGAAGGCATCCTCAGGAGGACTCCTTTTCTATTTTCCATTTGCTGAATGGAAACCAGTCCAGGCTGCCCTGTGCCTGGGTCTTAAGGAGGAGGAGCACCCACAGGGGACAGGAGGGCCGTGGGGTTAGCTATGAGGAAAGACAGCACACACAAGACTACTCAGAGTCATCTGTGAACAACTAGGAGAAAGGAGCTTTTCTTCATTTTCCCACAGAACACTGCAGCTTGGGCTCTCATGGGCCAAGATTTCTGCCAGAGGAGGAGGTACTGGGTGAGGTACTGACATGAAGCGACCTTGGGTCTCAGTGACTACAGCAGATGGTAACCAGGACAAGAAGAGAAGTCTCCGCCAGTGCCGAGGCACAGGTGTGCTCAGTAAATATTTGCTGAATGAAAGTGAGTCCAGGCTGCCGTATGTGTTTGGTCAAAAGCTGAGCATATGTGACATGCCCAGGATGTTCACAGGCAGGGTTGGAAATAGGGTGAGGCAGCCAAACACCCATCACCACATGCTCAGGTGGCAACTCTGCATTACCATGTGCCTAAGTGTTATGGGCTGAATTGTGTCCCCCCAAAATTCATGTGTTAAAGTCCTAACCCCCTAGTACCTCAGAATGTGACTATACTTGGAAATAGGGCCTTTAAATATGTAATGAAGGTAAAATTAGGTCATATGGGAGGGCCCAAATCCAATACGACTAGTGTCCTTGTAAGAACAGGAGATTAGGAAATGAGGCAGGCACACAGAAAAGAACACATGACAACACAGGGATAGACAGTTGTGGGCAAGCCTTGGAGAGAGTCTTCAGAAGAAACCTCCCCTGCTGAAACCTTGACCTTGGTCTTCTGACCTCGAGAAATGTGAGAAAGTAAATTTCTGTTGTTTAAGCCACCCACTCTGCAGTACCTTGTATGGCAGCTGGAGCAGACTAATACACTGGGAGCAAGGGCCTGCTTGCCTCACCTGTTCACAGGGCCGGGTTCCACATCAGAGCGGGAGGGCCAGGGCCAATGCACATGGTTGTATCACAAGTGACCAGCTACCTGCGGAGAGTGCTGTGAGAACCCAGAGCACGGATTACCTAAATCCTTCCAGGGCAGGTTAGGGCAGACTTCCCAGGGGCCATATGAGCTACATCTGGGAGGCTCAGCAGACATTTGACAGGGGACAGCTGGGAAGGGTCTTACTGCAGGGAGTGGGAGCAGATAGGTAGGCTGGAGGCTCATGGGGCACCCCTCTTAGGTCCATAAGGGATGGGGTTGAACCCCATAAATGGGGAGTCATGTTCTCAATGAACAGCTCCTGCTGGGGCTCTTCCTCCCTGCTGTGCTCCATCAGGAGGGGGCCTCACAGTTTTGTGGGCAGGTCCTGGGGGTGGGGATCTATAGAGCCCACACTCACCCGTATGGGGTGAAGTAGCTGTGCCTGAGCCCATGGGGTGCACAGACGGTTGTGCTGGTGTCGTGATGGTCTGTCCTCCCCCGCTGGGCGGAAGAGAGATGCTGAGAACTGTGGAGGCAAGAACCACAAGAGAAGTCTTGCATAAAGAAAGGAAGCCTGACAGAAAGAGCCTGTCTGATGTGGCTGGGGTGTGAATGTCACCAACACACTGAGGTCGGACAAGAGCCCCGTGTGGGAGTTGGGTACCAGCACAGGCGGACCCTCCAATCCACCAGTGGGGCCTTCTCCAGGTATAAAACATGATGGGAGACTTCCACAGAGGACAGCATCACTGTCCCAGGGAGGAGGGCAGGGGTCACCTCTTCTGGCTCACAGATTGTGAGGGTCCCTAGCCCTGCTGAAAAACCAGCTGAGGCTCTCAGACCAGCAGCCCTTTGCAGGTCTGGCCTTGGCTCGAGATGCAGGCCTATTTGTTACCCTCTGAGTGCAGGGGGACATGGCTGTGGTTGGAGCAGGGCCACTGTGGGGCCCAGAGGCTGCCGAGATACAGCCACAGGCCTCTGTTGCTTGGCCAGTGGGTGGTGTAGTGAAGTGAGATGCTGCCTGGGGCAGGACGGGCCTCCCTCCCTCTCAGTGTGGCTTCTCAAGATCTGAGGACATCTCCCTGTAGGAGACTCACTCCACTGAGAGGGTGACTTGGACCTGGAACAACCACTGGTCTGGGAGGTTGGAGGCCTGGTCCTAGGCCTGGCTCTGCCACTGCCTGACTTTCCAGACCTTGTGTTTACCAGTTCACCTCTCTGGAACCTCAGTTTCCTCATCTGTAAAATGGGGAGGTAATGCTCCCCATGTGCCTCTCACAAGTAAAGTCTCTGTAGACCGGTGGGAGGCAGTGACGAGGACTTAGCTCTCTGGGAAACATCTGTTATGCAGATTCAGCAGGAACAGGTTAAGCAGTGCCCCCATGTACCAATGGGTCAGACTCCTCCCATCCCAATTCTGGGCAGGCTCCTGTCTCATTGCCATGGGTGTAGGGGCCCATTTCAGTGACCTGCCATCTCTCACCTTTGGGGGACCCTCGCCCCCAGAATGGTTTACCTCAGACTACCCAGTCTCACAAAATGGAGAGAGGCCTGTATTGTCTCACATGGAATGGTGCAGCTGTTCTTATTTTCTCTTTTGATACTGTAGCAAATCAATTAAATAAAATATATTAGCAAATCATATTACAGATTCTAAAAAACTTACCCCACAAGCAAAAGATATAAAAGTTAAAGTACTAATCACTTATGGCTTCCTCTGTGACTGTCCTGAGACCATGCACATATTTAGTACTCTATGTATGCTCAGTAAGTATTGTTGAGTTGAAGAGACAAACATCACCCTGCGAAGTGTCGCCATCTCCCCTGCTGCTCTGCCTCACCCTATCCTTAGAGGGAGCATGTACGTCAAGTGAAGCTCTGAGCCCTGGCCACAGAGGGAGGTCACCATCTTCTCAAGAATGACATCAGTTCCAAGGTCCTGGAGCCTTTCTCTTGAGGGGTCAGTATTGTCCTGGCTCTTCTGGTCAGTCTCAGGCCACGGACTTGAAAATGTCATGTTAGGATTGGTGAATTAAGACAGAAAGCATGGAGGGGACAGGAAAGAGGCTGCCCAAGTTGCCTCAGTATGATCTGACTGCTGGAACCCATGATGGATGCAGGCCCTGCATGTACTGCTAACATTCAGACCCCCAGACTGAGGCTCCCCTCCCTCTCCAGGGTCTCTAAAAGTCAAGTACTGTCCCAGCTTGATGGCTGGCTGTCCTTTTTGCTCTCACCCTCATGTCCCATCCTTTGCCAAGCGATTTTACTACGGTATTGTCTCTCTCTGCCCTGTCACCTCTGCCCTCCATCACTGCCCTGACCTAGTTCCTCCCCTCTTTCATGCCCCTGTCTGGCCCTGAGGCTCCAATTTTTCCCAAAAGGCAAGGATGTGCTGACTAATTCACCTAAAGCATCCTCTGATCCTTCCTCACCCCTGTTCAAAAAGCTTCAGTGATTTTCAGTTACCCACAGCATCTATTTCATATGCCTCAGCTTGGCATTTAGCATCATTTACAGTCTTGCTACTCAGCGTGGTCCTCAGACGAGAGGCATCAGCATCACCCGGGACCGTGCATGAAGTACAGAATCCCAGGCTCCCCAGGCTGAGTCAGAACTGCTTTTTCAGAAGATTGGCAAGTGAATACACGCACATTCAAGTCTGACAAGTGCTGCTCTGCAGTCTGATTTCTTCAGTCATATATGTAAATAATTCTAAAAAACACACAGAAAAGTCTCAGTCCCTGCTGGTCCCAGTTTCTCTCTCCAGAGGCAACCACTTCTATTATTATTTCAGCTTTTATAGTTTTTCTGTGGTTACTTCTATGTCTCCAGGTAATGCTTGTAAGGTTATTTCTGGAGTGTGCAAATGAAAACATCACCTAATGATTTCCTTCTACTCTAGGGGGATTTAACTCATTCACTCCCCTTGTCCCCACTTCTGCTCAGCTCTGCTGGTTGGAATTGTTCCTTTACTGCCAGCTTTTCTTACTGTCTGGTGATTCTTGATTGTCCTCTTACACTTAAAAAAGAGCCAGCTTGTTCTGTCAGGCTCTACTTTAGGGTGGGGACAAGGAGCTGGCTTTTTGCTGGGGAGCTCCTAAATGTCAGAATGAGGGGGCTTTCCTGAGGGTCCGCCATCCACACCAGCTGCCCGAGTTCTCTCCAGACAGTGCATTCGGGGGGGTTTCGTTTTGTTTTAGAATAGCCCTCCTTTGCTGATGTCTGAGAAAGAAATGCTTAGCTCTGGGCATTCCACACCGGGCTTTGGGTGGTGGGTGGGGGTTGATGATTTCATACAGGGACCTCCCGTGAGGCCTCCGGTTTCAGCCCCACCTCTCACCCCACCCTGCATCCTGCCTGGTCTTTCTGAGGTCAGCGCCCCCACAGTTTCCTCTAGGCAGACGGCTCCATTCTCTGCTGTGCTCCTATGTGTGTATTCTAGGTCAGAGATTCTCAAACTTGGCTGTACATTGGGCACAGGGAGTTCACCTGAGTCATTAAAATAATACTGTTCCTTGGGCACTGCCCCAGAGATTCTGAGGTGATCGGTCCAGAGTCTGGCTCCGTCTTACCAAGGAACCCAGTTACATCTTGCTCTGAGATTCCAAGCATCTCTGGACTTCTGATTAGTGGCCTCCCAGTCTCTCTTTCATGTTATGATTTAAACATTTAAACAAAATTAATTTGCTATAGTTTTAAGGGGTTAGGGGAAGACACAGGCATGTGTTTGGTTCATAAACATCTTGAACGAGAAGTCCAAAGTCTAATTCAATCTACATGTCCAACTTAATCTCCAGCCACTTCTCCTCTGCACTCTATAATTTAGCAAATCTAAACAAACCAGCAGACAAACTCCAAGGCCACTTCCCATCACCTATCTACATGCTGCCCTTTCCCACGTCCATGACGTCATACACGCCGCTCCTCTGGTAATTTAAGCCCAGAGACATGGTGTGGCTGGGTTTGGATCAGTTCTCGGGAATGCCAGGGCTCCAGGTCAGCCTCTGCCACCTGTTATCTTCCCTCTCCTCGGAGTGGCTCTCACGGTTTCAGGCACCACATTCTCACACGGCCACCTTCAGAGGCAGGAGCCAGTGGGCAGCATGGGACAGGAGTTTCTCCTCCCCCTCCTTCCTCTTGTCAGGATGGAAGTTATTCTCAGAAGCCCACAGTAGATTTTTTTCTTACATATCATTGGCCAAAATCAGGTCACATGCCCACCATGATATCAGGAAAATACCCCCACCTCCATCCCTGATACCACGTATCTCTTCATGACACCTGAACCAGCCAGGGTCCTGTTAGTAAGAGGGATGGCTTTGGGGGGAGGAAATAGATAGTGTTGATCACCATATTTTCTCCTCTCCAGTCCCTCTATCTCTTTTTTGAGGACACTAGTTACCCATATGTTTGATCTTCCCCATCAGTGCATATTTCTCTTCTTTGTTCTAATTGCTTCCCTCTTGTTTTCTGTATTATTTTCTCATTCTGTCATCCATGTCATTGATATGGTTACCTGTAGTGTTGATTCTGCTCTTTGCATTTTTAAATTCTGCAAAAGGATTACTTTTCAATTTTTTTTAGCCATTCCCCACCTCCACTCCCCACCCCCGATTTTGACTGATTCATTAGTTCATCTTTCATCTCTGGTTTCATCAGTCTTTTGCAAACTGTTATTTCTTCCCTTTATTTGGGAGAACCAAATAACTGTAGGTCTCATGTTCGTTTTTTCTGTTTTTCCATCTTTGATTGGGGCCATTCTATTTGGTTTTGCTGTTTGCCTCAAAATAGTGTAGTTAGACTCCTTTTGTCTTTGCCTTACTTGTTATGGCGCTGTTTGAACCCTTAACACATGAGTTAAAGAATTGACGTAATGGCTTGTATTCCAAATAGAAAAGGATTCCATTCATCTTCCTCTCCTCCCCACTCAGATGGAGCCAGCCATGTGCTGTGACATCCTTGAGGCTGGCTTTTGATTAGGTAGAGATGGGACTCCCCCCACCCCTACTCCAGCCCTCCTGCTCTTTTGTTCTGATGCCTTTCCTGCCTGGGTCAGTTGCTTCTAGAATGGCATTTCTCAAACTGGTGTACTTTGTAGTCTCAGGGGCCGGCAACTGCTTTGCTAGAATTTTTATATTTCTTACTTTTGTTTTGATGACGATATGAACATTAATATGTGCGCATTCTGGGTCCTACGGATGACCACATTATAACTAAGGCATTTTCAGGGCTATATTTGCTTTTGTCTTAAAGCACTAGTGGACCGGATGATGACACAGAGCATGGTCCTGATGGGGCTGTTCAGCATGTGATTCACTTAGGGAAGGCAGGTAGAAAAAATGAGCCATCAGGTGAGACAGGGCAGAATGGCCATAACAACAGCTACTGAGCACTTGCGAATGCCAGCGCTGCTCTAAATGCTGTAAGTGAATGAACTCACTGACTCAACAACTCTATGAGGAAAGGCTCTTTGATGACTCCCATTTTTTACAGATGAGGTGCCTGAGGCACTGGGAAGTTAAGTCTGTTCAAGAGTATCAGCCAGTAAGTGGAGTGAGGTTTGTAACACAGACAGCTTAGCCTGAAGGCTGAATGTCTTGCCATTAAGCTGTATGGCTCACAGCAGTTTGCCCAACGGTTACTTTGCCTAAAGCCAAATTGCTGAAAAACAATTTAAAGAAGAATTCATTTCCTAAAAGAGCAAATCACTGAATGACCAATTTGCTGTATTTGCTAAATTTACATAATATTTATTTATATCAGTTATTGATAAAGTTTAGAACGATTTGAATGAGATGGATTAACAGGTCCTATGAGAAATATGAGGAGCAAAGACTCCAGGGTTCTGGCTTCAGACTTCCTCCCTGACCCCCAGTCTCCTTCTCTCTCTGCCTGTCAGACTCCTCATCCCACTGCCCCTCATTTCCCCTTTTCAGGAATCAGTAGCTCAGGCTTCTTGTGAACTGACTTCTCTTTCTTTCTCTTAGCAGGAAGCTGAATAGAGAAAAATCAAACATTGCTCAAGGTGCTCTTAGGAAGAAATTATGAAACCCGTCAACTAAAATAACACAGAAATCTTCAAAAACTGTTTAAACCATTCTATCTAACACGATTTGCTTTAAGCTTTATATATAGTCAAAAGAAAGAAGTTTCTAGTAAATGAATAGATTTAATAATTTTGATGAGTTGGTCATTCACTGAATTGCCATCTGGTTAATTGGTCCACTTCTGCACTATGGCACCCAAAACCCTGCTCTGAGTTGTCAGGGGCATATCTGACTTCCAAGCAGACATATGGGATTCTACCTTTGTGATAATGATTTGCAAAAGTTTATTGGCAGTAATGGAGCAAATATCCACTGTGGCAGCAAATGCCCAGTGAAGAATTTTTTTGTTCTATGATTCCAATAATGAGTAGATAACATGCATTCAGTGGTGATTTCAATAATGCTGAAGTGTTCCTTTTTTTCAGGTTACTAAAACAGTTTTACACATCCATTAATTGTCACCTGGAAGAGTTTTGGTTAAGAATAAAGTTAACTACTTGAACTAATACACAAAGACTTTAATCAAGTATTGTTCAACAAATGTATGTGAACTAACATTCTTTGTATTAAAAATTAAAAGAAAGATTAAATATAGAACCTGATGTGAAGCTAGTTTTTTTCTCTTAATCCCAACATCGATGATTTATTTTCACCAAAACAAAAACACCAATCACATTACATTAAATTTGTAGGCTTAAATATTAGTTTAAATAACCATTCCTTCATTATTTTATTGTTCTGTTTTTATTTATGTTACATACATTTTTGTTTTATAATATAAAAGCTATAAGCAAAAGACATTTATGAGTAGTGGTATATTTGTATATTGTTAAGTAACATTATAATAAAAATAATTTAAATCAACACTAGGTAATGAGAACTCTTCCCTTTAAAAGGGGTTTTTTTACTATAATGCAAATTTTTATTGAATTATTATAAGAAGTGAGGATAAAACAAATCCTTAATAAGCATAACACACATACCAAACTGAACAATTAAATAATAAAATACTACAGGAGAATTTTATTGATAAATAATGATGCAAAAATTCTAAATAAAAAGAATAATACATAAACATATTGGGGTTTATTCCAATAATGCAAGAAAGGTTCAGTATTAGGAAATATATTAATGTATTATTAATATGTGAAAAAGAGAAAAACTATATAATATATTCACAGAAGCTGAAAGGGAAATGATAATATTTAGCATTTTACTTTTCGTAAAACTTTTTTTTTTTTTTTTTTGGCTCCCAGCGCCGCACTCTCCTGAGTGCGCCATGAGCTCGGCCCTTCGTAAAACTTTTAACAATAGAGCTAGGTAGATACTTTCTTCCAAAACTGACTATTTTTGGGGGGTGAGGTGACTGGCCAGTACAGGAATCCGAACCTGTGACCTTGGTGTTGTAAGGCTGAGCTCTAACCAACTGAGCTAACCAACCAGCCCCCATACTTTCTTAACATGATAAAATATATATGCCTTAACCCCCAAACAACATCGTGCTTAGTGAGGAAACACAGGAAGTATTTATATTCAAGTTAGAAACAAGGATTTCTTCTATTATCATCATCATTATTTAACATAATAAATTTTGGAGGTTTTGGAGGTATTGGTCAATGCAGTCAGATAAGAGAAAGAAATGAAACAAAACAATTAGAAAAAAATAAGCAAAAATTATAATTATTTGTTGATAATATGGTTATTTACTTGGAAATTCAAGGGAATAAAACTAAAAACTACTGAAAATGGTGGACTTTAGTATGTGGCTTAATATATACTAGGTATGTATTATTTTAATCAACCAGTTAGGAGATACACTGGGAATAAGACCCCATTTACAAGAACAACAAAATTGATAAAATATCATAATTTCAATAGGACATGCCTTTTGACTTTTGTATTGTATGTCTATGTTGTACAATAAAAGTAAAAAGGTCTGTGAATTACTTGAATTTTGAGAAACCCTGAGATAGTACATTTACTGTGCTTAGGATTAAGCTTGGTAGGTGATGGAGCTTGAGAAATATTTTCTTCCCTTTCCACCACTGACCTCTGCACTGCAGCTGACAGGCCTCATGCTTTTCCATGGTCAAGGGCCACCCCTCTCTCTATTCTTGGGTTGTGGGCTGAGCTGTGATGTCCTAAAGGTCTTCTACCCAACACTCATCATTCTCAGAGGCCCCAGGACCACCCCTATTCCAGGAAAGCATCTGTCTCCTGACCATCTCTACCCAGGTCTGCCTGATCGTTACACTCGCTAACAGGGATTAAGTGGGTCAGAGGTCAGAAGTCTGGCTGACTGCTGAAGGGCTCACCTCTCATACTTTGATGTTTGAGTAGCAGAGTCACTGTGCATAACCTGTGGGGGAACCAGGGGAACAGCCCATGCTGCTTTGCTGTCTCAAAGGGATGGGTCAGGAAGACTTGGGGTCTAGTCCCAGTTCCACCTTAGGAGGAATATTGGGGAACCCTGGGGTCAAGGATGGAATCTTACCAAGGCCCCTCACTGCCCCAGTGTCTTCATGGTCTAGACATCGTCTTCGAGCTCTGGGCTTGTATGGATCTTCTCGTAGACAGTGTGGACTGCCATAGTCAGCTTGGGGCTCTCTGTGTGGCAGCTGCCCTTCTCTGTGTCATTCTACAATTCAAGTGGGGTTGAGGAGTGGTCTTGGTCAACTTCTAAGAATTACATGCAGAGGCCAGTCAAGCCACTTCTGTTCATGTGCTTCTTGTCCTCAACCAGGTAGTTCTGGCTCCTAAACCTGATAACTACCTGAAATGTTCCTTCAACCCAGACCCCTCTCTTGAACTCTGCAGTCTTTGTGCTTGCTCTGTCCTCTGCCCAGGATGCTACTACCCCTTGCCCCCCACCTCCGAAGACCTCCCTCCCTCCCTCATCTCTGTCAGGATCTCTTCTCAGTGCTGTTTTCCCTGACAGCCTTAGTTATAATTGCACCCTCTCCATCATGTTCCGTCTCTCCTCCCTGCTTTATTTTCTCCCTAGCGCTTATCATCTAACACTTAATACTTAACTTACTTATTTTATTGGTCATTCTCCCCACCCCACCCCCGCATCCACTGGCATGTATATTCTATGAGGGCAAGGATTCGTATTGTTTTGCTGACTTCTATAGCCCAGATCAGAACAATGCTAGGAACACTGTAGGAACTTAACAAATATTTGTTGGACAAATTTGTAAATCACCTTGACTGTTCTCATTGCAAAGGTGCTTTGAAAAACTGCAAAGCACCAGAAAATGTAAGGTATTATTATTGTAATCCACATTTTTATAAAAGAGGAAACTGAGGCCCAGGGAGGTCAAGTGACTTTTCTGAGGTTGAACAAGAAAGCAACGTCAGAGTTGGATTTCGCGTTCATCGCTCCTGACTCTGCTCCTTCGCTCCACTCCCGTCCTCTTCTGTGTCTGTCTCTCTGTGTCCTGGGAGGGTATTCATATTATCCAGCAGGCTGGAGACTCCCTAAGGCAGGGGCTGAGGTGGTGGGGGCTTCAGGACAGGGCTGAGTGTCTGTATTGGATGTCACCTGATTTGTCTCCCTATTCCAAAGTCACGTATTGCTCCCCTCCTGTGCTTCTCTGGGAGGAGTGTCCCGGAGAAACTTAAGTCCCAAGGAGGTATTTCCTGAGGCCCCTGAGGCCCAGGTCAGATGGAGACATAATTCAGAAGGGCTTAGATGGGAATCAACAATGTGACAGGCACTAAGGCCATTGGGACAGTGGACAGAGCACTGGACTATGAGCAAGGAGACCCCTGTTCTGCCTCGTGCTTGCCACGGTTCTCTAAGTCCCAGTGTCCCTTTTGGATCCCATTTCCTCCCACTGTAAACTTCTGGGACCAGACCAGATTTCTAAAGTCCTGATGTTCTGTGCTTCAATGATCTAGAGCTGCTCCTCTTCAGAGAAGTCAAAGGACGGGAGAGAACAAGACCCAGCCGCTGGCTACTCCTGGGAGGCCAGACAGCAACTCTACTTGCTTTCTCTCTACTGCCTTTTTAGCCCAGTGGTTCTCAACGTGTGAGGCCAAGAGTATCAGTGTAACCTGGGAACTTGGTAGAAATGGAATTTTTTAGGTCTACCCTAGACCCACTGAATCAGAAACTCTGGGAGTGGGCCCTGGAATCTTTGTCTTACCAAGCTCTCCAGGCAAGTTCAAGTTTGAGAGACACTGCTTCTGGGCAAGTCTCTTCAGTGCCCTCTCCTTCTCCAGCTAGCCCTGTGTCCAAGTCTTCCCCCTCAGTAGAATCATTCCATCTGGGACCACAGTGCCAATTTCCAGCCAAGGGTTGGTAGTCACATGAGATGCTCTCCCAGGGGTACTTTTATCAGTGTGGGCAAAAAAGCCTTCACACAGGCAGCATTAATGGTAGAATCTCAGGAAGGTGGGGAGAGAGACTGGGAGGGGGAGGGAGAAGGGGGTGCTTTCCTAATGCTCCTCAGAGCCTTGTGTCTTCCCTGCTCTGGGCCCTAGTGGAGCCCTACTTTTACATCCTTTGCACAGGAGGCAGGTCCGACGACAACTGGCCATTTACACTCTTGCCTGTCCTGAAGCCTGACTTTCAGCCTGTGTATGGGGAGCCCCTCCAGAGTTCTCGCCCCACTTCCTCCACTCCCCTCACTGAGCCTCAGTCTTCTCCTCTTCCCTGCTCTGCATTCCTCCTCACTGGGTGGCAGCAAGACTCTGATGGGATTGTGGATGTGGAAGTACAAGTGTGAGACGTCCTCCCTTTGCACCACAGCTCACAGCATGCTATGGACACCCAAGCATGCAACCTTGTCCAAACCAAGGATTGGACCCAGACTGGAGGTGGGGAAGAGTACCCTGGACTTTCGGAGACTCTCGGCCTCTGAGAACATCAGTTTCCCTGATTTAATTCCCTTAGACCCACCTTAGGGTGTCTCAGAAGGCTGATCTCTGCGTAGGGTGGGTCATGGCTGTCGACCCCACCAGTCTGCAGGCCAGCAGAACCCTCTGTGCGAAGGGCCTGGGGAGCAGCTTCTAAGCCTAGCACCACTGGCAGGAGAACAGGCCCACCTGCACACAGCAGACGTTCAGTGAGAGTGTGTGCAATTGAGGTGACCCCTCATGAGGCCCAGCACAAAGGCAGCCATTGCTTCCTGGGCTGTAAGCACAGGTCCCAGATCCTTGCCCCATTCCTGCCACCCATGGCCATTTCTTTCCAATCACTCACAAAATTCCAACCCTCAGCAGAGCTCCTCCCTAGCCTTCTGCCAGGGAAGATTCACAGGAGAGCTCAGTGAGCCTCTATCTGCCCATTGTCCTCCCCAGCCCTGCTCTGTCTCCCTGGGGTCCTCTCTATCCACTGCCCCTCCCCCAAGATCCCCAGGGTATCCCCAGCACCAACCTCCCTGAGTCTTCATTTTCTTCTTCTTCCAGATCCACACTCCAGTTCCCAGGATCACCATCACAACTAGGGCAAGGATGCCTGTCCAAAGCCATTTGCTCTGAAGAGAACCTGGGGTCAAAGGCTGGTGTCAGATATTCCTCAGTCAGTCCTGACAGGCAGACAAGGGGTGGGACCACCCGGGCTCAGGGCCTGTCTCCCGAGTGTGCATCTTTGCTGCAGCCCTTTCTAGGAAGATGGGCTTCCTCCTTTCTAGCTTCTCTGCATACTGGCCACTGCCACTTTAATGTCTCTTCTGCCCAGCCTTCTGTCCCATCTCTGCACAGAGACCTTGGGGTTCCCACGAGCTGCTGTGCCATTGCTCATCTCCTCAGCCTTTCACCTCCTTCCTCTCAGACACCCAGGATGGTACCGCATTCCAAAAGGTAGAGGGGACAGAAGGATCCGGGGTCTCCAGACCTCAGAGCATGTTGTGTTCTCTGTGTGGGATGTCTTTCTTATACTGCCACAAGGAAATGCCTGCTCACTCTTCGAGGCCCAACTCAGGTGTCCCCTACTCCTGAGGGGCATCTTTCCCAACTCCTGTAGCACTTACTAAATTTCTTTCCTTTTTTTTTTTTTTTCCTTGAATCATACTTGTATTTGCCTCAACTTCAGCATGTAACATCTGGCTTTATATTTAGACACTCACTACTCCTCTTCTTCTAACCATTATCTGTTAATTATTGACATATTATATCATATACTGTGCTGATAGCTTTACATATATTACCTCTTTTAATTCTCATAACAACCCTATGATGTAGGTAGAATTATTACCCCTTTAACACAAAGAAAGGCTCAAAAAATTAAGTAACTTGTCCAAGGCCACACAGCAAGTATGTGGCGACACCCCACTGCACTGTAAGTTCCTTGAGGGCAGGGGCTTGTGTTTCACTGTGCCCCACCCCACAAGCACATAGTAGGCCTCAATGCAAGTTTGTGGGTTGAATGCTGAGTGGAACAGTGAAGAAGGAAATGACAAAGAAGAGCCTGTTCAGATGAGAGCCCCAAGTGAGTAAGTGAGCTCAGGAGGACACTGCAGGGACAGGGCAGCTGAACTGATGACCACACCTCCTTCTTTGTATCAGATGTTCCTGCTGTGTAGTTCCGGGGAGAGCAGTGGGTTTGGTACTTTATGAAACCAAGGCCTGAGGGTGCAGCTCCTTTGTAAGAGCTCCCACCCCCTAACCCACCTTGTGTCACCCCTTTATGGAGCCCAGGTGACCCCTTAGCCTGATTGGGGGAAGCATGGGTAATCGGCCATAGTGACCGCAGGTGCTTACACTGCTCAAAGGAGGCTGACTGTGGCTTCTGTGCGCGGTGGTGGTAACATCCTCAGACAGGGGATGTCTGGCACACAGCAAAGAAAAGGGGCATCTATCAGCCTGAATGGGCCAGGCACGTCTGGGCAGCCAGAGAAGGAGCCTGACTATGGAAGACAAGCGTGTTCCAGGGCTAAGGGGAAGGCGGAGAAGAAGTCTTTACTCAAGTCCTTCTCCTCCCCTGCTTGGATTCTAAAGACTAGTTTAGCCTCCCAGCCTCTTTGACACTGGGAAAGGGGTACCCACATGCCAATCCCACGTTTATGACCTGGGTGATGCAGCAGTCTCCATATATAGGTCCGGCTACTGAACTTGTAAGTTTGAAGACAGAACGAGGATATGGTTGTTCACCAAGGTGGGGACCTTTTGGTTGTACCATGTGAACAACCTTACAATATTCCCTAGTCCCATCACTTTCCCTGAGTTCTCCCAGTCTTGCCACCCCCATCATTCTCTGCTAACCCATTTTCATCACCCCTCCTAGTAGGTCGCACTCACCCCTCCATAGACAGATGCTCTGCAGGTCTACAGTTGCATTCTTCTGGTCCGCAGGGTTGCTGACCACACAGGTGAGTTGGCCATTCAGCTGGCTTAGGGGAAGGCTCAGACTTAGATTCTTGGAGTTAGATGGTGCCAGTGTCCCTCTCTGCTGCAGCTCCCTGGAGAGGACTTTGCTCAGCCAGGTCACTGTCAGGTTCTCTGGGGACCCTGGAATCCTGCACTCCAGGCTGGCATTGCACCAGCCTGATGTGTTGGATGATGAATGACTCAGAATTTGGGGGTAAGGGATGGGCTCTGAGATAAAAGAGGAGAAAAGAGAAACTGAGCTTCAGGATTGGAGGCCCACCTGAGTCTATCATCCACTCTCACCTATGTGATACAGCAGTGTGAGGTTGCCTGTTTTCTATACATAGTCATAAGGAAGGGACTTACTTCCCCTGGCCCAAGGGGTTCTGATTCCTAGCCGAGGGACAGATGGCTGAGACCCTTACTGCTCAGAGGGGACCTGGAGCACCTCACCATCCATCTACTCCAAGGAGCAAGGTAAAGATCACTTCCTGGATTTCCCCAGGCTGCCCTGGTCTTTCACCACTCTCCTATCACTCCTTGGCTCCTTCAAGCCACTCTGCTCAGAGATTTTCCACGACCTCTGTGGGAAAACAGATTTGAACCTAGAATTTATATCCTTCACACCTACCGTTATACTAAAAGCAAAAAATCAAAAACACTTTAGGACAAGCAAGTGCTCAGGAAGTTAATTGCCTCACTAAAAGAAACTCAAGGGTGTGCAGGAAAAAGAATTAAAACTGATTTCAAGAATGAGGAAGAAACAAGACACAGCAGTGATCAAAGAATCCAGTGAAACTTACAGTTAAGTCTAGA
Organism: Cynocephalus volans; assembly: GCF_027409185.1. NCBI lineage: Eukaryota > Metazoa > Chordata > Mammalia > Dermoptera > Cynocephalidae > Cynocephalus > Cynocephalus volans. Next base: position 114,503,783 of record NC_084467.1, on the reverse strand, counting down.
TAATTAAATAAGCATTAAATATGATTATCATGTATATGTTGTGGTCAGTATAGTGGGATCGATAATATAGTGGAAAAACATGTTAAAGTTCTTGTTTGATTCGGAGGAAGAAAAAAATACTGATTATTTTTAAATGCTGAAGTAAAAAATTAAGTTTAGTAACCAGTAGGGTAAAAGTACAAAGCGGTGTAACTTCCAAACTACTAAATAAGTTTGGATCAAAGAAAACTTTATTAATCCAACAAAAGGCAAGAAAAAAAAAGTAAGGTAAACAGGAAAACATTAAGTGAGATATGAGGAGTACATTCATATATGAGAGAAAATGAAATACATTTGAAAGCATTATATCCCCCTATTAAAAGTCTAAGACTCAGATTACATAAATCCAGTGTGTTCTATTTACATGAGCTAATGACCTCGAAATATTTTTTAAAAGGAGATGGGGAAAGGTACACTAGGAAAATGTCAACAAAATGATTGCAAGTGTGGCATACGGACCAAATCAACTTTAAGATAAAAAATTAAGTGAGCCAAAGAGAGAAATTTTAGAATAATATACTTAGGATTAATACGTACCAAACAGCATGTACCTAACAACATGGTTTGGAAATGTATAAATGCTACAAAGCAAAACAAAACAAAAACCAAAAAAACTACTGGAAACTCAAGGATAAATGATCAAATCCAGTATTACTATGGTAATACTACAGTGGATAGACCTAAATAGATCAGAGGGGAGGACGTGATATAGGTAAAAACAGATATTAATGGCCATGTGGCCAGTCTAGTAGGTAGCTCACTCCACACTTGTTCCCAGTCCCTGCTTTGTCCTTGCCTTTGTCTACTGTGGAGTCTGGAAAGCTTCATTCTCACTTTCTCAGCCTTTCTTGCAGCTGCAATTCTAACCAGTGAAGTAAAGGGGAGTCTCTTGGTTGGAAGGAAATGTCTTCACTCCTGAAAAGACAAAGCCTCAAAACAAAGACTTTTCCCCTTGTCCTCTCTTTTTCTGTCTTTTTTGTGGAATAATGTCTGAAGTAACAGCTAAGCTATCGTGGGACCATGAAGCAACGAGCTGATGTGGCAAGGACAGCAGAGCAGCAAGTGAGAGAGCCCAGGTCCCCCCATGACGGAGCTCAGCAGCTGAAACAGCACCAGCAAATGGTATCTCTTCACCTCTCGGCATGTGGAAAAAATAAACCTTATTTGCTTAAGCCTTTGAAAATCAAGTCTTATGTTAATTGCAGTCAAACATATTCCTAACTTTTCCACATAGATAACAAAAAAAAGAAATATTTAATCAGCAAACTTAAAAGTTGATTTTTTAAAAAAGACCTATTTAAAAGAAAAAATATTCATACTTCTGACTAAAAAGTTAAAGCCATAAGTAAATAACAGTAGCAATGAGAATTGGAGCATAACTAAAGATACAGAAAAGATATTAAAATTATAGGGAAATATTACGTGCAAACATATATCAATAGATTTGAAAATGTAAATTGGAATAATGCTTTTCTATGAAAGTATAAATGATTAAAATTCAATTAAGAAGAGGTAGCAAATCTGAATACATCCATAGTGTTAGAAGGATTAGAAAGGTAGCCAAAGATTTGTCTTTATAAAGGGCATGAAGTGCATATGGTTTTAGGAGTGACTGCTACCAAATGACTAAGGAATATAAGGTTCTTACTTCCTGTACACTGTTCCAGAGCTTAGAAAAAGTCAAAGCATTTTTCAGGTCATTCTGAAAGTATAGTTTAACTTTAATAATCACATTAGACAAGGAAAACACCAGAAACAAAACAAGACAAACCACATTTGCAAATCCATGCGTTAATGTCAGTTATAAACAGAGAACTTAAGATTCCTAAATTAAATATTAGCAAATATAATCTCACAATACATCATGGTTAAATTGGGTTTATTATGGGAATGCAAGAATAGTATAATTAGAAAACTTATTTATGCCATTTATTCCCTTAGCCAATGAAATGAAAACAATAGTTAGCATTTACTGAGCAGGTATATGTTTCCAGGCACAGCTCCAAGGGCTTTACATTAACTCATCTAATCCTCCTCATCACCCTATGAAGTTACATGGATTAGCTCTGTCAGCAGAATCGTCTAGAGCAGGGGTAGGCAAACTTTTCTGTAAAGGGTCAGATAGTAAATATGTTAAGTTCTACAGGCCATAAGGTCTCAGTCACAGCTCCACAACTTTGTCTTTATAGTGCACAAGCAGCCAAATACAATATGTTAATGAGTGGATGTGGCTGTGCTCCAATAAAACTTTACTTACAAAAAAAGACATTGGGCTGGATTTGACTTGTGGCCATAATGTGCCAACTCCTGATCTAGGACAGTTATTAAGAATATAAATTGTCGGGTCCTTCCCAAGATTCATTGATCATGTGTCTGGGGAAAATGATATTTTTAAGTAGCTTCTTTAAAGGACCTAATTTAATGAATAGATAATAATTTAAATATAAAGCCAAATGGAATGTCTATTACAAAGGGTTCTGAAGCACAGACAGGTGTTTAGAATGCTTATGCTCTAAGGTATTTAAAGTTTCCAATCAGCAATTGGTTTATATGAATTTTTATTATATGCTCTTTTCAATGGGTGAAGAAATATTAGTCAGCCTTAAATAAGAAAAAGCCTAGAAAAATTAGGTGTTTCTGTAGGTATCACTTAAATATTGCTTAAATCTATTTGGTTAGAGTCTTACTTCCTGAACGCCTACTGGGATCTGTATGAGACATGTGGCTGCTGCCAAAAAGAGTAGGGCAAGAACCCTGCTCTCAAGTGAAGGGTAGACCACACACAGATAAATCTAGAGCAAGGCAGACAGAAACAAGATCCATAAAAGAGTTAGAAAAAAGAATTTTCAAAATGGAAAGGCTCATTTGATAGGGATCAGGAAAATCTTCACTTAGGACATGGCAGTTGTAAAAGCCAAGAGGTGTGGGAGAAAGAGAGCCTTTATACAAGGAGCAATGCGTTTGCCTAGAAACAAGGGAAAAGATGGCATCAGCTGGCACAGGGCGCCTAATGCTGAGGTGAGCACTTAGCTCTACAGGCAATGGGGAGTGAGCAAGTGTTGCTGGATGATTTAATTTGGGCACTGACAGATTGTCAGGAAATGAAAACCAAGATTGTCAGGGAAGGGAAACTAGCTAGCAGCACTTCTGCCTTTTTTTTTTTTTTTTTTTTTTTTTTTGGCAACTTCTCTTCTACTCTAACCTTGTGTTTGTTGATTGTCAATCACAGTACCCTGGCCCTGGTTACAGGGGAGAGCACAAGTCCCAGGCCTTGCCAATCAAAGTACGTTCTTCTCTTGGCCAGTGGCCAATCCAGGATGGGCATGTGACCCAAGCCTAGCCAATAAAAGTCCTCTGGAATTGTCTGTGTGGAGCACTCCAGGAACGTTCCCTTTGCTCTGGTTGGGTAAGACCCATAGCTGCCAAAGGCTAGGTCCCCTGCCATGAGGAGAAGCCCAAGGGAATAAAGCTGACAGGAGAAAGAGAGAGAGGAGCAGACATACAGAGAGTGAAGGTGACAGACTGTGTGGCCCCTGACAGAGAGAGGAGAGTGCTCATCAGCCTTCTAGTTCCTGTGAGTGTGAGGGCCAGAGGAACTCCTTCACAGATCTCAGCTCCTATGAGATCCACACAGCCCTACAGTGAAAACCCTCTCTACTCACCTAATTTGAGCAGGTTTCCATTTCTTGCTGCCAAAAGAGATAGGATGAGACTACTGGTATGATGTTACTCAGAAAGCTATGCAATGAATTTATCAGCCAAGGAGAAGAGAGAGACAAGATCAGGAATCAGGAGCTGGACAGTAGGAAGATAGCTTGTATATTCTCCACCCCTCACTGACTGGAAAGCCCATCTTGGACACTCCATCCAGTCAAACCAGTCTCTTCTTGCAAGCTTTCCCATCTCTCATGTTGGAATTCCTCACCCCTCACCCGCTTGTACTAGATGAGGAATTGTTGGCTGTGCAGGGGAGGTGTGGGAGATGGATATTCCCTGGAGAGCTGCCAGTATATGTCAAGGAGGAGAGAAAGGGCCAGGTGGGTGAGGCGAGCAATAGAAATTTAAAGAATGGCACATGGGAGAGGCAGCCAGCAACCAGATCCTGTGGGGGTTTGGACTTCTTTTCCTGAACGCTATTTATCCTGTGGGGGATGGGCATGAGAGCATGGTTTGGTTTTAAGCAATTTAATAATAGGAAAAGAATTGCATTTTTAAAAGCTAAAAATAGCACCTGTGTAGAGGGTGATTTGAAAGGGGGAAAAGACCAGAGACAGGGAGGCCACGTCGGAGGTTGCTGCAGAGGTGATGGAGGATGGGGGGGAGGCAGAGAGGACCAATGAGAGAGAGCTCTGGTTGGGTACCCCGGACTCTGCTCCCTCTCCTCCCTTTTCTCCTGCTTTCTCCATTGCACTGTCTGTCCATGGCTCTCTGCTTCCTGTGGAAGGACGTTGTCTTGTTCATTGGCCTGGGGCACCCAGAGAACAGGGGCTGGGTCACCTCTGCATCTTCAACTTGGGCCTAGGGCAGGTTTTTTGCTGAGAACTCTCCAACTGGACTTCAGGTCAATTTGTCTAAAACCATTTTACCTAATGACTAGTTCTACTAATCAATCTCTTTAGTGTTTTTTCCTGGATATCATCTTTCTTGATATCCAGTTTTATTGTTTTGTTTTTGTCAATGTTTGGGGGTCATTAAAGAATTTTTAAATCAGTTTTTGAACCAACCAAATAAGGACCTTTCTGATATAATTTTAATTTTGTATTTCTAATAATAAGTTTTTGCAGTGTTTTATGACTGAAGAAAGTTTTTATCCTTTTTGGTGTTTTTTTTTACCTCCCTTCCCAATTCATATATAGTTTGTGTCTTTTAAGAAATTTTAGCTAGTTTTTCCTAAGATGTAGTCTTTAAAATTTAGTTTTTATTTTTAGGACATCAGAAGAGATGCTAAACTTCTTAAAAGGTTTTTGTTTTGTTTTGTTTTGGGGGTTTTTTTGTACCTAATTTTAGGCTAACTTACTTTAGATAAAGTGGTCTTTGGCATGCTGCGTTGGGGCACGGTCCCATTCCTTACCGTATACACAGAGTCTAAAGGCTTCTTCCTGGGATTCTCCCGAGTGGAATTTGATTGTCGCTGCATATAGTCCATTCATTTCCTTAGTGAGATTCCTGATGTTCAAGAAAACCATCTTTGTCAGGTCAAATCTGTGCTTGTATTTGTCTTCAAGGTCATACCAATGAGGATAAGGTGCATTAGGCTTCCAGGACACCAAAAACTGTTTTTTCCCACCCTCAGTATCCCAATTCCACTCAATCTCTCGGATGTTAGGGCACGAGGAGGAGATCAGTTGTAGCTGGACAGATTCCCCCAAGGTCCTGTTCAATGTGCAGGAAGAACTAGGGTTTGTGACAGTCTGGCAACCTGGTAAAGGAAGAGCTAAGAGAAGGAAAAGAAAATAGTGAAGCAAACATTATGTTGCATATACTATTTGCTTTCACATCACATTAATTTGATATTTACCAGAAGAGAATTATCTCCATTTTTATAGACAAGGAACAGAAGCCACAGAGGTAACTTGCTCGGGCACTGGTCTTGTCTAGAACACGGCAGATTTGATTCAATCACATGTCTGTCACCCTCCCAAGCTCCTGCTCTTTCCTTCTCTTTGAGCTTGCAAGAGAAGCTCCAAGATGCCATTGGCCTAATTTCAGGAAAAAGAAACTGAAAATATTAAAGTTGATAAAAAATAATCCAATTTTCCATTTGTTTGTATGAACTGAAAGAAAACACTTGCAGCTTTCCTACTGCCAACATTTTTTCCTCAGCTCACTGCAATGCAGCTGCTGGTCCAGTACTCTGAAATTGCTCTTTATGAAGTCACTAATAATCCCCTAAAAATCAAATCTGACTGTCACTTCTCAGTCCTAGTCTTGTGGCATTTGACATGTAACCAATTCTCTTTCTTGAAATTCTACTTGTTTCTTACACATTTTTATCCCTCTGGACTCTCAATCTGCCTTCATTCAATCAATATTTAACAATTGCTGGGGATACAGTGGTGAACAAGCAGACCAGTCTCTGCTCTCATGGAGCTCCCATTCTAGTGAGTGAGACTGCTGAAAAAGACAAGTAAAACAAAAATGAGTTCAGATAATTATAGGTGCTATGAAGAAAATTAAAAAGATGTGGCACAGATTTCATATCAATGGCCTGGCATCGGAACTTCCTTCTTATATTTGTGGAATTTTCTACCTTATGAGTCAGAGCCCACCTCCCACTCTAGAAACTAAAAATGCCAGATTCTCACTTTCCCAGCTTCCTTTGCAGCTGAGATAGCACATGACATAGGCTCTTCCAACCAGATGCACCTACCCTAGACTTTCAAAAACAAGCTAGTGACATGAAGAGAGGAGCATCACAAGGTCTGTACTATTGATGAAGTTAGTCATGGCAGCAGCTATATCTAGTTACCTGAGGCTATGATGGCAGCAGTTCTGGGGCAAGGCAAGCTTCTAAGGTCAGTGGTGTTGGGGTGTCAGCTGTGATATCTGTGCCAGGAGTGACAGACTAGTTTCTTCTGCACCAGCTCTGGTGTTATGACTTAGGGTGTGGTTCCTGGATGAGTAGTTTCAAAGCCTGGTCATCTGAACCCCTCAAAGGTCTATGGGCACCTGCTATCAATCAATCTATCTATCTATCTATCTATCTATCTATCTATCTATCTATCTATCTATCTATATCAATTAGTCAGTTGGTTTATATTGCTTGTAACCAAGAACCCTCACTGACATTTAGCATAATGTGATAGAGTAGTGGTGGTTGGGTGGGGGTATAGGGTGTGGGTTGCTCATTAGGAAAGGCCCCTATGAGGCAATCAATTAAGCTGAATCCTGAATGATGACAGGGAGTGTTCCAGGCAGAGAAAAGAGCATGTACGAAGCTTCCATTGCAGAAATAAGAATGTTCTGTATGTGGGACAGAAGGAAGAGCCATGGCTGGTACAGAATGAATGAAGAAGAGATCTGAAGACAGGAGACTGAGAGGCAGGGAAGACTTTGTAGGGGCAGGGAGTTTGGATGCATTCTGAGTGCAACAGGAAGCCACAAGATGGTTTTCAGCAGGATGATATTATATGATTTACATTTTTAATAATCACTTCAGTATACTGTATGGAGAATGATTTATAGGAGGGCAAGAGTGAGAAAGGGGGCTCCAGTTAGGCGCCTCTTGCAATAGGGTAAGACAAGGATGGTGGCAGGCAATGGGGAGAAGTGGAGGGTCAGGAACAGTTCTGGAGGCAGAGTTGACAGGATTGCTAATGGATTGGATGTCAAAGTAAAGGAAAAGAAGAATCAAGGAAGACTTCTAGGTCTGGGACTTAAGCAAAAGAGTGGGTAGTGGTGATATTTGTTGAGCTGGTAAAGCCTGGTGGAGGAGCAGGTTTGGTGTGATTGTAGGCATAAAACAAGGATTTGGTTTTAGACATGTTAACTCTGGCTTCTAAGAACAGATACTGAATAGGCAATAGAGTATAGAACTGAAGATCAGGAGAGAGGCCAGGGATCAGTGCTGATAAATCACGCTACTTAAAGCCATGGGATTAGCTAAAATCACCCAGGGGGAGATTATAGCTAGAGAAGAATAGAAGGCATAACACTAACCACCAGAAGACATAGCCAAGAAAAAACCAGGAGAGTGTGGTGTCACAAAAGCCAAAGAACAAATGTGTTTCAAGAAGGAAGGAGTGGTCAACTGGGGCAGCTCTGCTGAGAGGTGAGCTCAGGCTACCTTCTGTTCTTTTTCTCACTTCGTAGTTCTTAATTCTTTTGTGCTTCTCCATTCCATTAGTACTTAGCATTCTAACATATATTTCTTTGCTATTATATTAAAATAGTCCAATGATACCCCCAACCAACCCCTCCTCATCACCTTTTATTTCCCACTGTTTACCACCACTCCCAGGAGGGTGAACATGTAGAACGCTCACTAGCCCTCTTTCTCTGCCCACTCCACAGTCTTGTCATGTTCTTACCCCTCTCCCTGCAACATCCTTCTAACTTAGAAGTTTTGCTGAAATAGTTGTCTTTTAATTCTAGACCATTGTTAGATTTTCTATGAAAATATGACTACTTTATGTTAAGAGTTTTTATTACTTAAATTATAAGTTCCTAGTCAAATTGCCACCATCCATTGTGGTTTAATTAGATTTGTTGTGTAGTTCTTTGCTTAGCGCTGTTTACTCTTTATTTTCCCCTACCCTTGAAATCACTGTTATGATTAACTTGTTGTTTGATGAATAACTTTTTGAGGATTTTTCTCAAATGGGTTCTTTCCATAACACATTCTCTAAACCCGTACTTGTCTTGTAATATCTTTCTTTTGCCCTGACAATAACTGACACTAGGCTGATTTTCAAGGATTTGTTGATTGCTGTTCTTTTTCATCAGGTCTTAAAGCTGCCAGTACTGTAGATAAGAAGTCTGATTATTTTTCCTTTCAAAGTGTTTTTCCTTTGGAAGCTGTCTAAGTTTTTGTTCCTTTTTGTTGTATTTCAAAAATTGTACCAGCATATGCTGAAGTATGTATCTTTATTTTTATGAAGGTAAAATACATACATACAATTAACAATATAGTGTACAATTCAGAGGCATTTAGTGTATTCACAATGTTAGGCAAATGCTACCTTTCCCTAGTTTCAAAACATTTGCATCACCCCAGAAAAACACCATGTACTTGTTAAGTAATTACTCTCTATTCCCCTTCCCCTCATCCCATGGTAACCACTAATCTGCTTTCTGTCCCTACAGATTTTCCTATTTTGAATATATCACATAAAAAGAATCATACAATATGTAATCTTTTGTGTGTGGCTTGGCTTACTTAACAGAGTGTTTTCGAGGTTTATCCAAGTTGTAGTATATGTCAGTATTTTGTCCCTTTATATGGCTGAATATTCTGTTATGTATACATAACAATTTGTTTATCCATTCATCTACTGATGGACACTTGGGTTGTTTACATCTTGTGACTATTATAAATAATACTGCTCTAGGACCATCTTCAAGAACCCAGGCTCCAGGCCCTTCTAGAGAACCAGGCTAGTCTATGAAGACTCAGGCTCAAGGCCTACTTCAATGCCAGGTTGCCCCTGTGTATGCAGGATTCAGGCCATCCTCCATGAATATGGGCTTGAGGCCCATCCCTGTGGACTCAGTCAACAGGTCCACCCCAGTGGACCCAGAACCAGGCCATCCCCGTGGGATGCAGTCTTTAGGCCCATCCCCATACAGCCAGCCACCAGATCTGCCCACCTGCTGACCCAGGCACCAGGTCAGCCTGCCTGATGACTCTAGCAGTGAGCCTACCCACAGACCATGCCGGATGGTCTGCCCAGAATTTCTGGACAAGCTGACTATTGGCTTTCCCTGCCAAAGACAGTCTGTAAAAACTGGAATAGTGCCTCTTTTTTCAAATGCACAGATACCAACACATGCCACAAGGATCACGAACAATTAAGGAAATAGGACATCGCCAAAGGGAAAAAAAAATAAAGGACCAATAACTGACCCTAAATAAATGAATATACACAAACTTCCTCAAAGAATTAAAGTAATTGACTTAAATAAGCTCAGTGAGCTACAAGAGAACACAGACAGAGGAGCTATATGAATTCAGGAAAACACACAAACAAAATTAGAAGTTCAACAAAGAGATATAAACTATAAAAAAAGAATCAAACAAATTCTGGAGCTAAAGAAGATGATGATTAAACTGAAAATTTCCTTACAGAACTTTGACAACAAACTCAGTCAAGCAAAAAATGGAATGAGTGAGGTCAAAGACAGGTCAGTTGAAATTACCCAGTAAGAGGAACAAAAAGAGAAAAGAATGAAAAAGAGTGTAGAAAGCCTACAGTAATTATGAAACCCAAGAAGTGAACCAATATATACATTATGGGTGTCCCAGAGGAGAAGAGAAAAAGGAAAAAAAAACAACTTACTTAAAAAAAATGATAACAGAAAACTTCTGAAGTCTGGAGAGGGAAATGAGCATCCAGATCCACAAAGCCCAAGGAAGCCCAACGATTGGATTAAATATAAAGAGATCTTCACTCAAACACGTTATAATGAAATTTTCAAAAGTCAAAAACAAAGAGACAATTTTGAAAGCAGCAAGAGAAAAGCAGTTTGTCACATATAAGGGAAACTTCAAAAGACTATCCCTGTATTTCTCAGGAGAAATCTTGTAGATCAGGAGAGAGTGGAATGACATATTCAAAGTACTAAAAGGAAGAAAATTGCTAACCAAAAATACTATACCTAGCAAGGCTGTGCTTCAGAAGTAAAGGAAAGATAAGGACATTCCTGAACAAACAAAAGCTTTGAAAGTTCATAACCACAGACCTTTCTTACAAGAAACACTAAAGAGAGTTCTTCAAGTTAAAATAAAAGGACACTAACTAACAATATGAAAATATATCAAAGTATAAAACTCATTACAGGCTTCTGGCCGAAATGGTAGAATAGAAGGTCCCCAGAATCACTCTCTCCCACAAATCAATGAATTTACAACTATTAAAAAGCAATGACAGACAAGCTGGGGCCACTAGAGCTCAAGGAAAGAGGAGGAGAGACCTACAGAGTTCATAAAGATGGGAGAAGCCAGGATAAGAGAAAGAAAGGATCACTCCCCCCCATTTCAAGCCCCAGCCACTTTAAGGCTGTCCCTGGTGAGCACACAGAGCAAGAGATGGCAAAAGCCACAGCTATGCCCATTGTATGAAGTTGGTTGGAGGCAGCAGGGGAGAAGAGGGCCTTGGTGGTCCCCAGGCCAGCAAGACCACTGACAGGGTTCCCATGCACCCACAGAGGAGCAAGGAGCCACAGACAACTGAAGAAAGGGGCCACTCAGAGGCCAGTGAGTCATTGCAAGGGACCGGCACATGGCCCATCCCAAGGGAAATGTTTGGAGTGTGGGCAGTAGGGGAGATGGGCCCACTGGGGGAACATTTGGGCACAGCATGGACAGCTGATCTGCCTTCCAGTCAGTGAAGGACCACTCACTGGAGACTGGTCAGGAATGTAGAGCTACAGGGGGTGCAGTTTGCTGAAAAGACTCAGACCCAGACCAGAGATTCCACACAACCCAGGTGTATCAGACCCCACAAGACCAGGAACTGCTTACATGGACAACAGTTAAAAGCTGAGCTGCACAAAAAGCCTTCCCCAGGGAATCAGCAGCAAAGCAGCAATGTAGCGTAACAAGAGGACCAAGTGCTGGTTCCCACAGGAAGTTTCCCTGTTTTAGAAGTAACCAAAGAACAACAAATTAGTTCCAGTGAAGAGTTTAAGTGGTGGAAAAAGTGAATAACCCAACGCAGACCTGAAAGAAAAAGCAAACTACCCACAGATCAGATACAAATTTTAATATTAACCTGTAAAGGTTTAACACCACCAAAGAGCACCTATAAAACCTAAAAGGACCAGAAGACCCCTGGACTCCCAAGTCAGGTGTGGGGAGGGCTATGGATGTCAGCCATGCCCCCCCAATGACTGCACCCAGCCCAGTGACAACCATCAGGCTGCCGCTGGAAGCACACCAGATTCCCAAGCCAGGGAGGTAGGGGGCTGAGGGCCTCAGCCATGACCCCCTGACATCCACAACCAGCCCAGCGACAACCACCACTGAGCTGCTGCTGGAAGCACCCTGGGCTCCTGAGCTAGGGCAGTGGTGGGCCGAGGGCTTCAGCCACACCCCCTTAACGTCTGCATACAGCCCAGCAAAGACCAAGCTGCTGCTGGAAGCCCTCTGGTCTGCCCTGCTGGAGAGGGATGCCACAGACCTCGACCATACCCTCTTTCCATCCTCCTCCTCCTTCCCTATTTACCTCCTCTTTCCCTCTCCCCCATCCCCCAACTGCTCCACAACAATGTCTTAGAATATAAAAAGTAATAATATTAATAAATAAATAAATAAATAAATGTAGTAAAACTCATTATAAACTTAAGAATATAGTCAAATTCAGAATACTCTAATACTGTAATGGTGGTACATAAATTATTTTCAACTCTAGAATAAAGTAAAGAGATAAAAGTAGTAAAAATAACTAGAGCAACAACAATTTCTTAGTGGAAGTACAAATATATTAAAGATGTAAACTGTGACATAAATAACACAAAATGTGGGGGGAGGAGAAGTTAAAGTGTATATGTTTCCAGGCAATTAAAGTTAAGTTGTTATCAGCTTAAAATAGACTGTTATAACTACAAGATGTTTTAAGTAGGTCTGGTAACCACAAAGAAAAAACCTGTAGTAGATTGACAAAAAATAAGAAGAATGGAATCAAAGCATACAACTACAAAAAAAAATCAAATCTCAAAAGAAGACAGCAAGAGAGGAAGAAAGTACCTACAAAACAGTCAGAAAACAATTAACAAAATGGCTGTAGTAAGTCCTTACCTATCAATAATTACTTTAAATAAAATGATTAAATTCTTCAATCAAAAGAGTGGCTGAATGGATAAAGAAACAAGATATAACTATACTCTTCCTACAGAAGACTCACTTAAGCTTTAAGGACATATATAGACTGAAAGTGAAGGGATGAAAAAAGATATTTCATGTAAATGATAACCAAAAGAGAGCAGCGGTGGCTATATCTATATTAAACAAAATAGATGATAAGTCAAAAACAGTCACAAGAGACAAAGAAGATCATTACATAATGATAAAAACGTAAATTCATCAATAAGATTTAACAATTTTAAGTACATATGCACCCAACATCACAGCACCTAAATATATACAGCAATATTACAGAACTGAATAGAGAAAAAGACAGCAATACATTAACAAAAGGGGACTTCAATACCCTACTTTCAATAACGGATCAATCATCCAGGTAGAAAAGCAATAAGGAAACAGTGAACTTGAATAACGCTATAGACCTAATGTACATATCAGACATCTACAGAACATTTCATCCAATAGCAACAGAATACACATTCTTTTCAAGAGCACCTAGAACATTCTCCAAGATAGATTAAATTTTAGGCCACAAAAATGTCTTAACAAATTCAAAAAGACTGAAATCATATCAAGAATCTTTTCCAAACACAATAGTATGAAATAAATAAGAAAAGGAAAATTGGAAAATTCACAAATATGTGGAAATTAAACAACACACTCATGAAAATCCAATAGATGAAAAAATAAATAAAAATGGAAGTCAAAAAATACCATAAGACAAACAAACAAAAAAAAAACCACAACCTATCAAAATATACGGGATTGCAGCAAAAGTAGTTCTAAAAGGAAAGTTTACTACAATAACTGCCTACATTAAAAAAGAAGAAAGATCTGAAAAAAACAAACTAACTTTACACCTCAAGGAACTATAAAAAGAAGAATCAACTAAGCCCTAAGTCAGCAGAAGGAAGGAAATAATAAATATCAGAGAATAAATAAATGAAATAGAAACCAGAAAAACAATAGAAAAGATAAACAAAACTAACAGTTGTTTTTTTGAAAAGATAAAATTGACAAACCTTTAGTGAAACTAACCAAGAAAAAAACAAAAAGACTCAAATAATAAAATCATCAATTAAAGAAAGACATTACAATTAATACCACAGAAATACAAAGGACAAGACTACTATTAACAATTATACACCAACAAATTGGATAATCTAAAAGACATTAATTAGTAAATTCCGAGAAACATGCAACCTACCAAGACTAAATTATGAAGAAACAGAAAATCTAATAGACCCCAATAACTAGCAGGGAAATTGAATGAGTAATCAAAAGACTCCCAACAAAGAAAAGCCTAGAACCCAGGTGACATCATTGGTTAATTCCACCAAACAATCCTTCTCAAGCTCTTCCAAAATATTGAACATGAAGCCTTCCAAACTCATTTTAGAAGGCCGGGTTTACCTAAAGCCAGACAAAGACATTACAGGAAAATAAAATTACAGGCCATTATCACTGATGAAGACAGATGCAAAAAAATCCCCAACAAAATACTAGCACACTGAACACAATAGCACAATAAAAGGATCAGATCCCATGATTAATGGGAATTTATCCCTGGGATATAAGGATGGTTCAACAAATATGTAATGTAAATCTGTAATGTGACACACCATGTTAATGGAATGAAGGATAAAAATTACATAATCATTTCAATAGATGCAGAGAAAGCATTTGAAAACTTTAATATTCTTTCATGATAAAAACTCTTGACAGATTAGTTATAAAAAAAATATATCTCAACAAAATAAGGGCCATGTATTAAAAGTTCAATGCTAATATCACACTCAGTAGTGAAAAGGTGAAAGCTTTCCTCTAAGATCAGAAACGAGACAAGGATTCTCATTCTCACTGACATCATGTCTATTCAATATAGAAGCAATTAGACAAGAAAATAAATAAAAGGTACCCAAATAGTGAAGGAAAAAGTAAAATGGTCTCTGTTTGCAAATGACATGATCTTATACACAGATGACCCTAAAGACTTCACAAAAAAAAACTCTTAGAACTAATAAACAAATTTAGTAAAGCTGCAGGATATAAAATCAATGCACGAAAATCGGTAACATTTTATAAACTAATGATGAACTATCTAAAAAAGAAATAAAAATTTTCCACTTGTGATAGCTTCAAAATAGCATAAAATATGAATAGCATAAATAGAATAAATTTAACTAAGGAGATTCAAGATCTATATGCTGAAAATTATAAAACTTTAACGAAAGAAATTGAAGAAGACAGAAATAAATGAAAAGGTATCACATATTCATGGATTGAAAGAATTAATATTGTTAAAATATCTATACTACACAAAGCAATCTAAAGTTTCAATAAAATCCCTATCAGAATTCCAATGACATTTTTCAAAGAACTAGAAATAATTCTAAAATTTGTGTGGAATCACAAAAGACCCCGAATAGTCAAAGCAACCCTATTCTCAAATTATACTACAAAGCTATAATAATCAAAACACCATGGTATTGTCATAAACACAGACACATAGACCAATGAAACAGAATAGAGAAACCAGAAATAAATCCATGTCTTTATGGCGATTTTTGACAAAAGTGCCAAGAACACACATTGGGAGAAGGACAGTACCTTTGATAAACGGTTTGAGGAAAACTGGATATCCACATGCAGAAGAATAAAATGGGACTCTTTTCTTATACTGTGTACAAAAATCAACTCAAAATGGGTTAAAGCCTTACATGTAAGACTTGAAACTGTAAAACTAGTAGAAGAAAATGTAGGAGAAATGTTCCATGACATTGGTCTTCACAATGAATTTTTGTATATGACCCCAAAAGCACATGCAACAGAAGCAAAAAAGAGCATGTGGGACTGTGTCAAATTAAAAAGCTTCTGTGCAGCCAAGGAAACAATCAACAGAGTGAATAGACAACCTACACAATGGGAGAAAATATTCACAAGCTATATATCAGATATGGGGTTAATATTCAAATATATAAGAAACAAACAACTCAATAGTAAGAAAATAAATGATTCAACTAAGAAATGGGCAAAGGATCTGAATAGACATCTCTCAAAAGAAGACATACAAATGGCCAACAGATATTTGAAAAAAATGCTCAGTATCACTAATCATCAGAGAAATATCAATTAAAACCAAATGCGATATCACCTGTTAGAATCACTGTTATCAAAAAGATGAAAGACAGTAAGTGTGTTGGTGAGGATTGTGGAGAAAAGATAACCCTTGTACACTGTTGGTAGGGTTGTAAATTAGTATGGCCATGATGAAAAACCATATGAAGTTTCCTCAGAAAATTAAAAACAGAACTACTATGTTTCAGCAATCCCACTACTGGGTATATATCCAAAAAAACTGAAGTCAGTATGTTTAAGACATATCTGCACGTCCATGTTCATTGGAGCATTATTCCCAATAACTGAGATGTAGAATCAACCTAAGTATTCATCAACAAATGAATGGATAGAAAAAAATGTGGCATATACTCATATATACAATGGAATACTATTAGCCTCAAAGAGAAGAAAATCCTGCCATTTGCAACAACATAGATGAATCTGGAGTACATTACATTAAGTGAAATAAGCTAGGCACACAGAGACAAATATGCATGAGCTCACTTGTACAAGGGTAGTTCAAAAAGTTTGTGGAGTAAATATTCACAGTGAATATGTTTCTATTTAAAAATAAATAAATTCCTTTTAAAAGTGTGTGGAAAAATAGAATTCATAGATAATACAGGCCTTTCCACACACTTTTTAAAGTACCCTCATAGGTGGAATCTAAAAAAGTCAAACTCATAGAAACAAAGTTCAAACGGTGGTCAAGTGGGTGGGGATCGTGCAATGGAGAAATGTTGGTGAAAGGATGCAAAATTTCAGTTAGACAGAATGAGTAAGTTTGAGAGATCTGTTGTACAGCCTGGTGACTACAGTTAATAGTAATGTATACTTTGAAAGTAACTAAGAGAGTAAATCAAATGTTCTCACAACAAAAATAATAAGTATGTGAGCTATGGATGTGTTAATTAGCTTGGTTTAATCATTATACAATGTACACACATATCAAAACATCATATTGTACACCATAAATATATACAATTTTTATTTGTCAACTATATCTTAATCAAAAATAAATAAATAAGCTGGAGGTACTAAAAAATGTGAGTATTTCTCATGCTTGGCTGTACCCAGAAGCTTTCAAAAGATATAGTGCCTAGTCCCACCCCAGATATTCTGATTTAATTGTGTGTGTTGGGCCTTAGGTATTGGACTTTTTAAACAGCTCTTCTGGTACTTGTAAAGTGCAGCTAGAGTTGAGAATTATGCTTTAGCTGGTTTCGCTAGGTCTTTGCTACTCAAAGTATGAGCCAAAGACCAGCAGCATCAGCAAAAGCATCTCTTAGGAGCTTGCTAAAAATGTAGAATCTTAGGCCTCATCCAGGCCTATTTCATCATAATATGCATTTAAACAAGATCTCAGATGATTCTTAAGCATAGTAAAGTTTGAGAAGCATTTCTCTGGGGACTGTGGTCTAGGTGTTCTGTTGGGTCTCCTTTTCTTCCTGTAACAGAGGACCCTTAGGTGTGTTTTCTTTTCGGTTGCCTTCCCACGGTTCCTTTTGTTCTCCCTGATCAAAATTAACCTGTGAGGGTCTCTTGAGCATCAGCAAACCAGCAGTGATGAGAGGTATTGCGGGCTGCTGCAGCCCGTGTGGTACCGACTGTAGGCACTGAAAGGATACACTCTCCTTTCTCGCCAGCAGTTAGCCCTCGTTGGCTGGATTCAGTCTGGCTCACCTGTGTAGTTCTTACAGTTCCTCTGGGCCCTGAGGCCCAGCAGGCTCCCCAGGTCTACTGTCAAGATCCAAGCCATGAAAATTCAAGGGTCTCTGAAGGCCAAACTTTTTTCATGGAACTGCATCCTGACCCCTGTCACTTGTCCCCAAACTTCTACCTGGCCCAGACAACAGTCATTTGTCTGATAGAGATTCACAAAGTTTCCCTTGCATCTGCTGTTGTTTTGTTCTGGAGAAGTAGTTTCAGGAGATATTGGGGACTTTTGATAGCGCTGCTGGAGAGGCCAAGGGAGGGTTTAAATTTGTTTTAATTTCATTAAGCTTTTGAATACCTAATAAAGTCACATGGTTAAAACTTAAAAGGTACAGAATGATACACTATGAAAAAACTCTCTCCCTTTAATCCTTTTTCCTACACCCTTTCAGAGATATTCTACCCATATGCAAAGAAAATATATACATAATTTCTCTCCTTTTTTACACAAATGGCAACATACTCTGCTCTACACCCTGCCATTTGTTTTTCTTTTTACTTAATGATGTATTTTAGCACTTATTTTATAACAGTACATAAAGAGCTGCCTTAATCTTCTGCAAAGTTGCATAGGAGTACATTGTATTGCTGTTGATCCTCTATTGTCTCCAACTAATGAACATTTTTAAGTCCTTCCATTTTTCCCTTTTAATATATAACTTGCAATACTTTACCTAATTTATGATTTTTTCTAACTCTGTACAGTCATTTTTGCCAAGAAGAAAATTTTTATTCTTATGTTGTCAAATATAACAACTTTTTCTGGTTTGGGAGATTTTTTATTGCTTTGTCTTGTGATATGTAAGGCTTTCCTACTTTTTGTTATTTAAAAATGATCCCTTTTTTCATTTTTTATATTTACAGATTTTTTTTTGGTATGTGGTATTTTTTCAGTAGTGAAATAGACATAACATAAATTTTTAACTATTTTTAAGCGTACAATGCTGTAGAATTGAGTACATTCACAGTGTTTTGCAACCATCACCACTATCCATTCCCAGATGGAAATTTCCAGAAGGACTGAAACTTTTGATCCTTGTGGAATTTATTTTGCTATTGATGTATGTAATATGAATCCAACTTTTTTTTCCCCTTCATGGATAGTTGGTTGCCTCAAAACCACTTACTGTGTCTTTTTCTATACTATCTAGACTATTCATTTGCTTTTACCCTATTGCTTTAATAACTGTATTTTCATGATATGTTTTAATTAATATCTGATAGGGCTGGTCCCCCTGATAATGCTTATTGTTCAGATTGTTTTTATAAGTTGCCTCATTTTTCCATATAAAGAATCTGCCTGTCTGTTTGGTTTTATTTAATCTATTGGTAGGTTTTATTAGGATCACATTTAATTTATAGATTAACTTCAAATGAACTGCCTTCTGTATAAATTAATTTTCCTATTGGAGAACATGCTGGCTGTTATCTGTTCAGAAATTATTTTGAGTTCTTCAGTGGCATATTATATTATTCATCATATATCTTTTACACATTTCTTGTTATGTTTATACATAGGCATTTTATTTTTCTAATGCCAAAACTTTTTTTGATTATTAGTATCAAGTAATAAGTCTATTTATTTCTCTGTATTAAGTCTGTATCCAAGTCCTTTCTTGAGTTCTTTCATTATTTGTAATAAGTTTTCTATGGATTCTTTTGGGTTTTTCAAACAAAAAATTAAATCATCTGCAAATAATAATATAACCCTCTCCTATGAAATTTTTATGCCTTATTTCTTCTTCTGGTCTAACTATGTTAACTAGTATGTCTAACACTGTTACATCATAAAAGTGAAAACAGAATTATTTATTCTCTTAACATTGGTTATAATTAATTTGTGAAATTATACAGTTACTTTCTGAGGAGTAGCTCTTTGACAATCTAATCTTTTTTGCTTTAAGTAATCTATCTGTTTAGATTTTCTTTCTCTTCTGGAGTCACTATTGTTAATTTACATTTTCCTAGAAAATTATTTACTTCATCTAGGTTTTCAATGTATTTGTGTAAAGTTAAGCAAAATAGTCTTTTAACTTTATGTATGTGGTTATTTCCTGCTTTTTAGTTTCTTCTTTTGGGAAGTTAGTATTTCAAGGAAGAGTTTTTGAAAGATTGTAGACACTAGATGGTGCTTGTGTGCTGGTGGGAATGATTCAGGGGGTTTTAATCCCTTTCTGACAAAACATTTTAGAGAAGGAGAAAGTTCGTGCTCCCAAGAGCCTTGAGTGGCCTTTTGAACAGGGAACTAAATAATTAGAGAAAGCAAGTCACTCTAGAGCACCAGCTAATAATATCGTATTATATATTTCAAGATAGCCAGAAAAGAGGATCTAGAATGTTATAACCACAAAAAGATGGTAAGTGTTTAGGTGACAGATACGCTTACTGTCTTGATTGGATCATTATACAATATATGCATGTATTAAAACAACAAACTGTACCCCATAAACATGTACAATGAAAATAAATAAATAAAATAGAAAATAAAGTCTTAAACATAAAAGAAAGAAAGAGAGAAGGTAAGTGGTCATGGTTCAGGAAAACTTAAGAATGAGGGAATTTCCAGAGACCTACTACGAAAGAGAGTGGCAAGAGCTTCCCACAACAGTCAAGTTAGGATCTGTGTATCTGTGTGGTCTGGAATATATCTGAGAGCCACCTGACTCCTGCTCTCTTCTTTCTGTCTCCCCACCTTTTAAATTTGAAGAAATGTATTAAGCTATTTCTCACAGGCTACAGAAAGGATTCTTTACTATGAACAGGGAGATGAAGTTCCAAGTTACAAGAAAATTGAGGGAAACCACTAACGAGAAGTTGGTGCCAAAACCCCTATAAGATCCAGGGTTTCCAACTCAATTCCAACTGCACTTCTGGAACCCATAAAATGTATAAGAAAAGGAACAAATCCAGTTGTGACAGAAAGACTGAGTGAGAGCAGGGAAAACACAGCTGTGTCCTTATATCCTGTGCCCCACTTTGAGGACACATGCAAATATAGAAGGGTACTTCAAAAAGCTCATGGAAAAATAGAATTAAAAGGTAACATGAATCCTTCCATGAACTTTTTGAAGGCCCCTCATACATCTATAAATTTTCTCCTTTACAAACTTTTAAGAAATTATGATTAAATATGATACAGTGTCATGTTTTTTAAATGTTTAACTTTTTTAAATAAAGGACATAGCTCACTAGTTCTGTCAACTTGAATTCTTAATAGATATGAGTTAATCATAAACCTGACACTGCCGGAATCGGCTTCAATACAAAACACATTTACAGAAAAGCTTTTTTGTTTTGTCAATAAGGGATGGAAAGTACTTTGTGGTATGGGCACTGAGACCCAGCCACCTCCCCACTCTCTCCCATCACATAGGACTCCATGTGGCCTGGGTACAGCTATTCTACTTCTGCTTAGAATTCAAGCAAGGCTGATGCCCACTTGGGCAAGGCAGGAGCAGCTGCATCTCCTTTCATGAGGACTTCCAGCCCTTGGCGGTTGTTGGGCAACCAACAGCACAAACAAAGGGGCTCTTGGAGGCAGAGGTGCCTTCCTGTGCACCCGTCACTCTGCCACCTACACAGCTCTCTGAAAATGGTGACAGATGGCGTAATGGCAGAACAGTGGAAATGCTCTGGGAGCACAAAGTAGGCAGCCTAGATGCAACTAGCATCTCAAAAAACTAAGCAAAACAGTGGGACACCCTAAACTGATCACTGACCCCACAAACTCTGAGACCCGAATGGGAAATGATAGCATTTGTTGAGTAGAAAAGGAAAGAGAAGACAGACAGGTGGAAGGTACTAAGCAGCTGTTTCCCTACTGAGAAAGTAAATGAAATAATTTTCCTAAAGGCTGGAATAGGAAGGAAAGAACAGAGTTGTGAGAGAAGAAAAATTTCCTTTATACAGCATAGGGTCATATGGGAAGATTTCCCTTTCCCCTTAATTAAGAGGTCAGAGCTGTGTGTGTGAAAGTGGAGTAAGGGCCTTTTTTTTTAACTGCATAAAATGTTCACCATGTGTAGGAAGGACAGAGGGAGCGGGGAGCATAGGAAAGTGCACAGTCTCTGGGTTACCACAACCCCCTCGGTTCCCAGAGGGAAACTTTTCTGTTTTCAAACTGTTGGATCATGATAAAACTGTCAGTAATAAAACAAGGAAACTATACCATTCGTCTGTCTATTTACAACCTTCTACATCAAGATAGAAAAGTATAACACCACGAACACAAGCAATCTGTGTCCCTATGTCAGACAGTGGTTGGAACGTGCACTACTGCATTTAATCTCCCAAATGACACATAGAGTTAGGTATTCTACTCATTTTACAGTGGAGGAAGCTGAGGCTCAGAAAGATAAAGCTACTTGTCCCAGGATACATACAATTTTCTGGCCAACATGGGGCAGAACCAGAGTTGAGACCCAGTGGGTCTGCCTCCAGAGCTCTTTCAACTATAGCAGGGTTTTGTGGACAAACGTCTGGGCGCCAGGACACAAAGTAGGAGCCTGACTCACTTGAGGTAGCATCCACAGCACACAGAACACCACCACTGCTACCACCCCGTGCTTGGAGGCAGCTGGTAACCACATTTAAAGGTCACCAGCAGATGAGAGGCAGGGTCCCGCCTCCCCCACCTCTGTTGATGGTGCCACAGTTCACCCATCGCTGAATAACAGGCAGTGGGAGGCTGTCCTGGCCCATGACTCACCACACATGCCCTCCTCAGCCTGGAAGCAGGATTAGGGATAGGTAAGGATGGAGAGATTGTGGAGATTGTTTCCACCAAACAACAGGAAACTGGTGTCCCAGACACAGTTTTCACGATCACAGCTGCAGCAGCTGAACAAAGCAGGGCTATTTGTCTTTCAAAGTAGGGGTTTGATGGTGATTTTCATGTGCTGTGGGCTGGTAACTTGGAGGCATCCCAGAAAGGCCAGAGCTCCCTCTTTCTCCCCTTCACCCTCAGAGAAATGAGAAGGTGGATATCATCAAGCCCCAGCTGCCGGCCAGTGCCCTCACACCCGACTCCTCAGACCTGCCAAGTCCTGCCCTGGAGCAGCCCCGCCTGTTCTGCTACTCACCAAGAAGGAGTCTGATTTGGAGCATGAGGATCTGCGTGGGAAGCCAGCTGCTGCCTAAGGAGCCCATTTCTGTCTGATGACTGTCTGGTGAGACTTCTCGCTCTTCCTCTGCCCCACCCTCCTACAAATCCTTTCCGCTCAGCTCTGATCACCCATGACGACGAGTGAAAGCAAGGCAGGTTTGAAAAGAGAGGGTGGTTTTTTGATAATAGGAATAATTTATGTTGATTTTATAAAATTTGGAAAATGGAAAATTATACAGAAGAATAAAATGACTTATAAAACCTTACAAAACTAATCACCATAAATATTCTTGTGTAGTTTCTCTGGGTATGTTTTTAAAGTAAAAGTTCTTTTTAAAAGAAATTATCTTTCCATATAAAATAGTGGTCTCCAAAGTCTGTTATGTGAGATGATTGTGGTATAGGAAGAAAACAGAAAAAAAAGTCTATTTATATTTTTGTTTACAGTAAAAATAAAGAATTAATATATAATATGTAATAGATTGCTAATACATAATATATTTTCCCTGGCACCCTGGCTTGCTGTTTGTCAGAGAATTGCGTGTGTGAACTACACCAACAGAAGAGCTTAAGACCCCAAGGCCAGGGCTGAATATGTCACACTCACTCCAGGGTAAATTTTACATGATTGCTGTCTAGTGGGCATGGATATCACTGAACAAAACTACACAGAATGGTTGAGTTGTTCAAAGATTTCCTCCTGATATTCGTAAACTAAAGATAATACAGATAATACACATAATGCAAATCAACAAGAAAAAGGCAGAGCTGACACTTTCCCCACACTCCTCACCAACATATTATGAGGCAAAACAGATGATCCAATTAAACTGGACAACAAACCACCAAAAATTCAAAATGTTCAAGAAGACCATATGATGTATGGACTTGCCTTACTATTGTTAATAAACCCTACTCTAAATTCATACTGATCCTTGAGGTGTTAGCTAATATGGTTTGAAGCCATCATGAACTACAAGATAAAATATTGTTTATTTCATGGACATGGATATCATATTTGTAAAGATTTTATTTTTTGGTGTATGACTTAAAATGTGCAATTCACAAACCAATTAACATACATATAGTGGGATTGCATGCTTAAAATTTTTTACATGCTTATTTTTCACAGTCCTGTCATGAAAAGTTTGTACACTACTAACATAGACTATTTCATTTTTCTTACCTGCCTCCTGATGATTTTGAAGGGATACATTATATTTTCAATTTTACTAGTGGTTTCCTATAAATAAAGAGAGAGAGAGAGATAACCTATTTTTCCTCTAATTATTAATGCCATGAAAAGAATATTATCTATTTCACTTTCCCCTGTTAAATGAAAATTGAGCAAGTTTCTCTCTCTCTCTACCACTTCCTGGTTTTTGTTTATATAATTTGGGGTTTTATATTCAGTTTACAATTATTCATTCTTGTTTACTCTATGCCTTCTTTCTTAGAAGTTTAAAAATATTTGCATTACAGAGGAGCCAAGGGCAGCCCCCTCCACCCAGAAGAAGGAAAGCAGCAGAGCACACCCAGGGTCCTAGGCAGGAGCCAAGAGCAGCATCCCCTGCCAGAAGAAGGCAAGGAGCACACCAAAAACACCACTTCCACACACGTGGCCCACCACAGTCACTGCTACAGACATGGATGCTGCAGAAGTGGCTCAATGCCACAGCAGTAGCCACAGCCACCATGCAGGTGGCCCACCAGACACTCAACTGCATTGACACCAGCAGAAACTGGATAAACCCACTCCAGAGTAAGAGAAGAAACAACTGCTATACCACATGACCAGACATCAACATAAATATACTAGAAATGCAAAAATACAAGAAAATATGACACTGTCAAAAGAATACAGTAATTCTCAAATACCTGGCCCTATAGAGCAAACCCTTGAAATGACTGAAAAGGAATTCTAAGCAATAATCTTAAGGAAACCCACTGAGATAAAAGATGACTCAGTTAGACAACATAATGAGATGAGAAAAAAAAAAAGCCAGGATATGAAGGAGGAAGTTTACAAAGCAGTTAATACCTTAAAAAAGAATGTAGCAGAACTCAGGGAACGGAAAACTTCACTCAACAAAATAAAAAATACAAGTTAGAGCTTAATCAGCAGACTAGAACAAGCAGAAGAAAGAATTTCTGATCTTGAAGATAGTCCCTTCGAAATAACCCAGGTGGACAAAAAGAAGAAAAAAAGAATTTTAAAAAATGAATAAAATCTAAGAGAGTTAGCAGACAAACTTAAGTGCACAAACATTCAAATCATGGCTGTTCCAGAAAGGGAGGAGAAAGGAAAAGACATGGAAAAACTATTCAATGAAATAATAATAGGAAACTTCCCAGAAATAAGGAGAGACACAGACATACAGATCCAGGAGGCTCAAAGATCCCCAAATAGATTCAACCCAAAAAGGTCCTCTCCAAGATACATTATAGGCAAAGTGGCAAAGCTCAAAGACAAAGCAAAAATCTTAAAAGCAGTAAGAGAAAAGTGTCAGGTCGCCTATAAGGGAGACCCTATCAGACTAACAGCAGACTTCTCAACAGAAACTCTACAGGCAAGAAGAAAATCATATGATACATTCAAAATACTAAAAGAAAGAGAATACAATACCCAGCAAGGCTATCCTTTGGAAATGAGGGAGAAATAGTTTATTTTCCAGACAAACAAAAACTATGGGAGTTCACCACCACATCACCAGTCCTGCAAGAAATCCTCAAGAGAGTCCTGCATCAGGAACCCAAAAAATGATAATCACTCATCTTACTAGCTGTAGCTCTGTCCAAACTCTGTTTTTTCATAAATCACTCTTGGTAGATGGTGCATTTCTAGGAATTTATTCATTTCATCTAAATGATCTAATTTGTTGACCAACAATTATTCACAGTACTCTCTTATAACCCTTTGATTTCTGTAAATTTGGTTATAATGACCCCTCTTTCATTTCTGATTTTAGTTATTTGTGTCTTCTCTCCTTTTTCTTAGTCCATCAAGGTAAAGGTTTGTCAATTTTGTGGATCTCATCAAAGTACCAGCTTTTCGTTTCACTGATTTTCTGTATTTTTTTTTCTATTTTCTATTTCTTTTATCTATGCTCTAATTTTTATTATTAACCTATTTTTCTAGGTCTGGGCTTAGTTTGCTGTTCATTTTCTAGTTTCTTAAGGTGTGATTTGAGATCTTTCTTTTGTATTAATGTATGCATTTACATTAAATAAATTTCCCTTTTAGCCAAAAAAAAAAAAAAAAACTAAAAGTAGAACTACAGTATAATCCAGCACTCCCACTGCTGTGTATTTATCCAAAGGAAAGAAAATTAGCATAGTAAAGAGATATCTGCACTCCCATGTTTATTGCAGCACTATTCACAGTAGCCAAGATATGGAGTCAACTCAGATGTTCGTCAACAAATGAGTGGATAAAGAAAATTATGTATATATACATAATGGAAGACTATTCAGTTATAAAAAAGAGTGAAACCCTGTCCTCTGTAGCAACATGGATGAGCCTAGAATGCATTGTTAAGTAAAATAAGTCAGGCTTAGAAAGAAAAATATTTCATAGTCTTAAGAGCTCAAAAAAGAAGTGAGCTTATAAAAATGGAGTAGATTTGTAGTTACTAGAAGGAGGGCAGTGTAGGGAAGAGGGTGAAACAAGAACTTGGATAATAGATACAAAATTACAGGTATATAGGAAAATTAAGTTCTCGTGGTCTACAGTAGTGCTAGGTGTCCCTAATTAACAATAATTTATGGTATGTTTTAAAATGGCTAGAAAAAGCGAGTTGAAATGCTTTCATCACAAATAATAGCTCTTTTCAATAACAAATATGCCAAATACTCTGATTTGATCATCACACATTGTATACATGTATTAAAATAGAACTCTGTCCTCCTCACCAAATAAATTTAGTAGTTCTATTCTCATTAGAATAAACTTTACTTCAGTTCAGGTATACAAACACCACTGAGTAATTTTTGTATGCCCATTACTGTTCTGGCTCCTCAATATCAAAGTAGGTAAGGCAGAACAATTAAAAAGCACTCTAAAGAAGGTGGCCAGATACTTTAAGAGTACAAATAACAAGAACAATAGCAAGTCATGGTTGTAGATGTTTTAGCGCTTGGTATTTATGTGGAATATTTGGTGTAGAAAATAATGCTGATGCTGAACTTTTATGAATTTGGAAGAGTTAGTCAGTATTAATTGATAATAATTGGGTGGAATAAAAATGATGATGATGGTAATGATGTAGACTAATGGAGAAAGTTCATTGGTGCTACGAGACAATTTTTTGTTTTCATACATGTAATTATATGTTTCCTACTTGCCATTAAGATGAGCACACTTTTCACCTATGTTGCAATTAATAAATGCCTTCTTTCCCAAACTGGCATTGGAATTTCCGCAAGCACCTCCTTCCTTCGCTTTCATGTCTTTACACTCCTTCTGGATTGTGGGTTTAAACCCCATGACCTGATTATCAGTCACTTGGCCCTTATCCACATAATGATGCTTCTCACTGTTTGTTTTTGCTGCCTCCAGACCTGTTTGAGTTACTAAATTTTAAGAATGACTTCAAATATAAGGTTTTGTTCTGCCTGAACAGGGTGATGAAGGGCCTCTCCATCTCCACCACCTGCCTCCTGAGTATGCTCTAGGCCATCACCATCACCCACAGCACCTCCTAGCTGGTGAGGTTTAAATACAAATCCACAAGTGTAATCATCTACTCCGTCTTCTTCTGATAGTTTCTCTGTTTGTCTATCAGTAGTAATCAGATCTTCTACAATGTGGTTTCTTCCAATGTCATCCATACCAAGCTAACGATTCTCACTAAATACTGCTCACTTTCCCCCATGAGCTACAGCATCAGGAGTGTGATGGTCACATTGACAACATCCAGGGATGTCTTATTGGTAGGACTTATGCTTCTTTCAAGTGCATACATGGTGATTTTCTTATTCAGGCATCAGAAAAGATCTCAGCACCTTCACAGCAACAACCTCACCCCAAGACCCTCTCCAGAGAAATGGGGTACCCAGGACCTTCCTGCTGCTGTGGGACTGAGGGCAGGTTGAACTACCCGTGCAAGTCTGCAGAGCATAGGATCAGCCAGTGTCCTGAGGACAGCACTGGCCTCTTGTTTGATTACTCCTCTGGATTCTTCTCTTGATTTACTTTTGATTCAGAGAAGTTCTCCTATTTACTTTCAACTATTTTAGGTATTTTAAGTATTCTTGAAACTCTCTGCTTTTTTCAGCTGTTGCAGAAGAGTTTTGAAAATATGTAGTATATGTTTTCCACAAACACAAATATCCACAAGGCACACTTGAGTAAAATATCTTACATAGTTAGTTTGTGGCATACAATATTCTCTCAGGAAAAAACTCAAGGTCATTTTGAAACATCCCCTGACTCCTGCAATACACTATACATTAACAATGATTTGTAGTGCGCAACTTATTTTTAATCTTTGATATATAATTTTATGTTTTACACAAATTTATGAAATTATAATCCTCCCTTCAGTGATGAATACTTGCATATGGCCAGAATTAATATTTTTCAGTCATATTAAGATAGTTGTGTAGAATTAGTTACCTGATGTAGTTACTTGAATTCAGGTTTTGGCTTCAATTATGATGCTTCTCCCTAGAATTTCCCTGACTCCTTAAAATTGGTATAAATTTTTGAATCCAGTTTTTACGTAAAATGACCTTAAATAAAATTTGCATGTGGCTAGAAAAAAAATTTTAATGAAAACAAAAATAAAAATATTTGCATTACAAATTTGGTTCTCTAGTTGTTTGAGAGGAATGTGCTGAATTGTGGCCAAGTTCAAGTTTCCTTAAGAAAATAGAAGCTTTAATGTAAGGATTCTCATGTACTGAGACTGGAGCTGGGTCTGGAAAACCTCAGAAAGGTGGAAGCTAGGGAAATTTAGACTATTTACATTATTTCTCTATTTTAAAGCAATGCTACAACCAATATCTGTATTAGTTAGAAACACACTTGGCTGCTGGTGGGAAGGACCTTATCGTGGCGAGCTAAACAAAGTATGGGCTTGTTTTTCTCTTGTGTCCAAAAAGCTCTGTAGAGAAGCAGTGTAGAGAAGGAATGGTAACTCCATGAAACATCAGGGCCCCAGGCTTCTTCCATTTTTCTGTTTCAGTGTGTGGTTTCTATTCTCAAGGTCTCAAAACGACTGCTGGACTCTAGCCTTCCAGTTCCAGACCCAGGTAGGTTACGGAGAGTTTTCCTCAAGTCACATCCAGTGACTTCTGTTTACATTTTAGTGGGCTTCCCTTTCTTACAAGAGAATCTGGGAAAAGAAAATCTTTAGTTATGCATGTCACTACTGCCAGATATAAAGGGGTATTTCAAAAGTTCCCCGGAAAAAGAGAATTAAAAGGTAATACGAATCTTTCCATGGACTTGTTGAAGTACCTTATATAATTAGAAAGGGAAGGGATCAATAGTGGGTAGGCAACTAGTAGTTTCATCCATAACACTCTTCAACATGTTTTTTGGAGCATGCATATGGCTTTGCTTCTGTTTAAATATATCCCTGGAAGTAGAACTTGAAGATCAAAGTGCATTGTACACGTCCAACAGGAATATACTGTCAGTGCATTCCTAAGTGGTTGTGCATGTTTCCATCCCCACCGACAGTCCATGAGAGCTTCCCTTTTTCACAGCATTGCCACTACTGGCTATTATTAATCTGGCTGTCAAATGTGATATATGAAAAATGGTATCTTGTTGTTTTACTTTCTGTTTCTCTGAAAATTGGTGAATTTGAGCTTTTTTTTTTTTTTTTACAAGTTCACTCGTTGACTTTGACAAATAGGGCTTTGTCCAGGGAAAAGACTCTTCCCTTTTTTCCTATCCATTTCCCCTCTCTCCCCTCATTCCAACTGCCCCAAGACAGGACTTGGCGTGCTCAGAACTGAAGAATGTATAAAATGCTAATTGAGCTGCTACAGACAGATTCTGTGACATATCATGTGAGGGAGAAATTGAGTTTTCTTCTGGACAGAGTAAAATTAAAACCAGAAAGAAAAGGCCAAGGAAGATGTTTGCTAATCAGAGTCATGAGGGCTGGATGAAGAAAGCGACAGAGAAGTGGTTGTTTTGGATGTTCTGGGAAGTTGGGGATTCAATTCCCATGCATAGCTCATAATGAGGGTCTGTGTCTGGAGTTTCCTCCATGGGGGAGAAGTAGCAATGGCTGAGAGAAGAGGAACATCAGCTCTTCCCCGGCTTAAGGTTTGACCGATTCATGGTATTACAGACTCATGGTGCCTGAACAGGGAGGGACCTTTTGAGCCTCTACCTAACACAGAAATCCCCCATGAACCACTGACAAAAGGCAACCTTGTCACTGAACAACCCCAAGGATAGGGAGGACTTCTGGTCCAGCATCTTTTGGAATGTTCATCCTTATGTGCCTCAGATATCGACTTGATTAAAGTTGGTCTGAAATTCACTTTTACAGCTTAGGATGGTCAAAAGCCATTTTCTATCTTTAGTTTATAAGGAACCTCATAGTCCCCTCCCCATACCATTACTAAAGCTCCATTACTAAATCCCTCCCAATGTTTCAGGTCTGCCCTGTTTGCATTCATTAGAATGATCCACTTGGGCTAATCATCTCATTAGTTTAATAACTTCACCAAACATCTGGGGGTTGTCATAGGAGGAATTATATTGCATAGTCCCTTCCGTCTTCTTGGTACCCCCCTCACTGTCTCCTTTCAAAGCCAGCTTCTCTTGACAAGTGACTCTTTCCATCGTTCACAGACCCCTCAGAGGGGAACTACAACCTCTCTCATCCAATTTGCTTGTCTCATATCTTCCTCATGCTCTTCTGCCTTCCTCAGCCTCTTTAGAATTTCGGTAAATAAAATTTTCTCCATCTCATTACATCTTCTCAGAAAAATATTTATAATTTTTTGTAAATTCTCTCCCCCAAGAGTGGGAAAGGAGAAGATAAATCGCAATATTTACTTGAAACACTGGGCTCCTTTGTCCTGTATAATATCACAGTCCCTCCTTTTTGTAGTGGTGGGGGCAGAGCTCTTCTTTGGGGCTATTTTAATAGTTCTGTAACTTTATGGTCTATTATGTCTCTTGCCCTCATCTTAGGAGAACCAGCTCATCAAATCTGGCTTTATCCAGGCAACCCAGCAGGCAGGAATCCCCCTTCATCATTAGGAAGTGCCAGGGAGTTCACACTTGGAAATATGCTACTATTGTTTGATGAAAACTTATAGCATTTTGGTTTGGAGTTGATTTTCTGCCACACATCTTCCTCTTCAGAGTTAGGGACCACCCTAGTCTTGCTTTCAAACTGAATAGGGTTCATTTACCCTGTGCCATGGAAAGCCAATCAGAAAAGCATGTGTCTTTGCATTAGAGAAAGAAGGGCCATTTTGAGAAAGCATGAGATTAGCATCTCGGACCCATCTTCCACACAATAGGGAAGGTGATAAATTTATGGGGAAGTGATTAGGAGCAGTGTGAGGCATGGAAATAAAAAAAACCAAAGATTAGTGTCTGGAGCAGTTTATAAGCTGGTCTGTGAGTCTGGAGTACCTAGAGCATCTTCAATTGGAGTGGACTGGCAGTGATCATCTGACAGATTTTTCTGGATTGGAGTTTGTGTGTACCAGCTTGTTTAAATATAAGCTACTGTGGTGATTTTTCTTCAAAATCAAGTTGACTTTTTAGCCTGAAAGGCATTAGGAAAAAAGTGGCTTTAATTTTTGATGATTTCAAGTCAGAAAGATGAGATAGAAACTGAAAATTCTGGTCTGGAGAGTCATTCCCAGATATCGGAGGAAATTAAAAGTTAGGATTCAATCCAGGTAATTAAAACTCAAAAAACAATGGAAAAGGTAGAATCAACTAAAATATGTACTATAGTTTTCTTCTGAAATGTAATTTTCTCTTTCCAGTCCCCCTTTTTATACATATATTTATCATAAGATTAATTCATTTACAAAATAAGTTTAGTTTCTGGCCTGATAATCTGCATAAAATACAGCAAGAATAATTATTTATTTTATAGGCTCTTTTTCAAGTTGACTTTGCTAGGACGTTTATAAGGAATCCCAGATTAGACCTTTAAAAGCCTCTCCAGGTTTAGGAAGCCAAGCCAGGGATTTGACTCACTCCCTGATTACCTTTATTAGTTGGGTGAATTCCTATCTTCTGCCGGTTCCCAAAATATCAAGGTTCCTGGGTCTGTCAGTAAAATTCTTTACATACCACAAGGCTAGGACACCTGCAATCATTTACACAGGGTGTCAGGCCAGTCTTTCCTAGGGGCTTTTTATGGGCTCCATAAAATCAATACAAATTCCTTAAAGTAGTATGATCATATCTGAAAATATATTTCAGTCAAAGCCTTGATAAAATAACCAGTGTCTCCAATTTTGTTCTGTTACAAAAGAAAACAGATGGTTATTGAACTTATACATAGAAGTAAATACTGGCGAGGATGCAGGGAAAGGGAAACTCCTCTGCACTGTTGGTGGGACTGTAAATTAGCACAACCATCATGGAAAACTGCATGGAGGTTCCTCAAACAACTACAGATAGAAATAACATATGATCCAGCAATCTCACTACTGAGTATGTATCCAAAGGAATGGAAATCATCATGTCAAAGGGATACCTGCACTCCTATGTTCATCGCAGCTCTGTTTACAACAGCCAAAATATGGAACCAACCTAAGTGTCCATTGACAGACAACTGGATAAGGAAAATGTGGTGTATTACACAATGGAATACTACTTAGCCATAAAAAAGAATGAAATTCTGCCATTTGCAGCAACATAGATGAGTCTGGAGAAAATTATGTTAAGTAAAATAAGCCAGACAAGGAAAGAGAAATATTGCATATTCTCACTCATAACTGGGTGGAAAGAAAGAAAGAAAAAGGAAGGAAGGAAGGAAGGAAGGAAGGAAGGAAGGAAGGAAGGAAGGAAGGAAGGAAGGAAGGAAGGAAGGAAGGAAGGGGAAGGAGGAAGGAAGGAAGGAAGGAAGGAAGGAAGGAAGGAAGGAAGGAAGGAAGGAAGGAAGGAAGGAAGGAAGGAAGGGGAAGGAAGGAAGGAAGAGGAAGGAAGGAAGGAAGAGGAAGGAAGGAAGGAAGGGGAAGGAAGGAAGGAAGAGGAAGGAAGGAAGGAAGGAAGAGGAAGGAAGGAAGAGGAAGGAAGGAAGGAAGGAAGGAAGGAAGGAAGGAAGGAAGGAAGGAAGGAAGGAAGGAAGGAAGGAAGGAAGGAAGGAAGGAAGGAAGGAAGGAAGAGGAAGGAAGGAAGAGGAAGGAAGGAAGGAAGGAAGGAAGGAAGGGGAAGGAAGGAAGGAAGGGAGGGAGGGAGGGAGGAAGAAAAAGACCACAACAATACGTTGAACTTTCAGAAGGAGAGAACAAACCTAAAGATACTAGAGATGGAAGGAAAGGGGTTTGGGAGTGATAGGTCTGGCAGAAGGCATAAGGAAAAATTATGATTTGTAATAATGAATATGCTAATAATAAAAAATAAAATATATATTGTCATAAAATAAGAATACTCATAAATAATTTCAAAATCCTGGAGGGATTAAGTAGAGAGAAGAGTAATGTTTCAGTCTTGCCCCCCAAAAGAATACTTTACCAAGTAGCCCAAAAGAAAAAGAGAATTTCTTAAAAATCTGAAAACAAAACATGCAACAAATTAGTAATGTTTCAAAAAGAAAAATCATTAAAAATTATTTCAGTCCTTTATCAGTTCAGTCCCACATAATTAATTCTTGTTCTGCTTGATGTTAAGTTAATTTTATGAGTCCAGTTTTTCTATTGGAGTTCTAGAGTTTTTACCCAGTCCACCTGAATAATCTCAAAGTCATCAGCAGAAGTCTGTATTTAAAAGTATCTGTTAGAGTCTTTTTATCCTCTCCGTGAACTTCTTTGAAGAAATAACACTCTAGAATTTGCAAAGACCTTTTAAAAACTGTATCAAAATAAAGTAATTTACTGCAGCATGGTTAAAGACACATATGATAAAAACTGGTTATTTCCATGGCCTACAATTTTTCATCATAGCCATAACTATGACTGATAATATATACCAAGACATATCAGAATTTTTAAAATTTTATATGATTTTGGAATACATATTAATAACGCATTTGTGAAAATATAAAGTTACGTATTTTGAGAGAAGAAACTTAAATCTTTAACTCAGTTTTCCTAAGTAATCCAAAGACGTAATAAAGACACAGAATCCGTTTCTCACTTTTTTCCCTCTTTTTTTATATAATTTACTCAAAAGATGAACACAAATCTTTTACCATCTTTTATTAACAACACATGAAAATCTTTTTTAAAAGAAAAGTGGAGCTTTTCTTCAGTAGAGTGGGGCTCAGGGCCACATACTCCCTACCCCACCCCATTTCCACTTTGGCCAAACCAACTGCCCCCATGAATTTCTAGGCAAATTTCCTGCTGGAAAGTTTCCAGCATTTGAGGGTAACAATGGATGTTGCGTGTTTGAGAGCAATGCCATTGCCTCCTATGTGAGCAATGAGGAGCTGCACGGAAGTACTCCAGAGGCGGCAGCCCAGGTGGAGCAGTGGGTGAGCTTTGCTGATAGTGACATAGTGCCGCCATCCAGTACGTGGGTATTCCCCACCTTGGACATCATGCACCACAACACACAGGCCACTGAGAATGCAGAGGAGGAGGTGAGGCGAATCCTGGGGCGGCTGGATGCTCACTTGAAGATGAGGATTTTTCTGGTGGGTAAACGAGTGATGCTGGCTGACATCACAGTTGTCTGCTCCCTGTTGTGACTCTATAAACAGGCCTTGGAGCCTTCTTTCTGCCAGGCCTTCCCCGATACCAACTGCCGGTTCTTCACCTGCATTAACCAGACCCAGTTCTTGGATGTCTTGGGGGAGGTGAAGACGTGTGAGAAGATGGCCCAGTCTGATGCTAAAGAGTTTGCAGACAGCCAACCTAAAAAGGACACCCCATGGAAAGAGAAGGGCTCGTGGGAAGAGAAGAAACCCAGGCTGAGCAGAAAGAAGAGAAAAAGGCAGCTGCCCCTGCTCCTGAAGAGGAGATGGGTGAATGTGAGCAGGTGCTGGTTGCTGAGCCCGAGGCTAAGGACCCCTTTGCTTACCTGCCCAAGAGTACCTTTGTGGTGAATGCATTTAAGTGCAAGTACTCGAGTGAGGACACACACTCCGTGGCACTGCCATATTTTTGTGAGCACGTTGATAAGGATGGCTGGTCCCTGTGGTACTCTGAGTATCACTTCCCTTAAAAGCTCACCCAGAACTTCATGAGTTGCAACTTCATCATTGGAATGTCCTAGCAACTGCACAAGCTGAGAAAGAATCCCTTTGCCAGTGTCATCCTCTTTGGAACCAACAAAAGCAGCTCCATTTTTGGAGTATGAATCTTCCAAAGCCAGGAGCTTTCCTATCCACTGAGTCCAGACCAGCAGGTGGACTGTGAATCATATATATGGTAGAAATTGGATCCTGGAAGCAAGGAGACCCAGACACTGATTTGAGAGTACTTTGCCTGGGAGGAGGCCTTGCAGCATGTGGGCAAACCCTTCAATCTGGGCAAGATCTTCAAGTGAACATCTCTTGCCATTGACTAGCTGCCTGCACTGCCCTTCAGGGAGATGGGGGTCATTGAAGGAAACTGAACAATGAAAAAAAAACAAAAAAAGAAAAGAAAGAAAAAGCCAAATTTTACTTTTGTACCAGTGTACTATTAATACTAAATCTAATTTTAATAAAAACTTATAAACAAACACATCCAATCTCAGTCAGTTTTGTCCACACAAGACAAGATTTCTATAAAAAATTTTTTCTTTTACAAAAACAACATTTTTCTGTTTTTTGATAACCTTTTTACCAAAAACATATTCTGCTTTCCTTACTTCCTACCTTTTCTCATAATACTCTGTATACAGAATTGTTTTTCTCATACCTAGAAGTTTTAATTACCTATATTAACTACAATTTTAATTTTTAATAACCCTCATTTTTAGTGAAAAACCTGGGAAGCAAGCAGTTTTGAACTGTTTTATATCAATATTTGTAGGTGAAAACCATTTTCTAATTTCTGGAGACATGTTTTCAATTTTTTTTATATGGCATAAAGCCAAATGTCAAAGTATATAAACTTAAACTTACATTGAATAACTAATGTTTCAGTATTTTAACTTAGGAATAACTTGGACATTTATGATTACCTATTGCTTAATTCAACATAATACAACTTTAAGATTTCAAACTAATTGAAAAGGATTTTTTGAAACTAGGACAAGTTTATAAATATTTATCCCATTCACCTTTGTCTAATTTACTCTTTCTTAGCAATTACATTTGAATTGCCCATGGAAAACAAAGCTAGCCACTTAAGTTATTGTTCTTTTCTTTTGAAAAAACAAAACAAAGCTAAATGTGTATTAATCAGTCTTAACTAAGGTCCTTGAAATACTAAACCTAGGTACTCTTTCTCTAGCTGTCCTGGGTCCCTAACACCAAAACCTGGCATCCAGGGAAACCCTGTATGGCCCATCTGGATTAACAATTCTGGTTTCAAGACAGAGAACAAAGCTACACAGATAATGTCTAAGGGATATTGTCCCTCCCACCATGGCCAGTAGGGAGAGCTGGGATAAGGATGAGGAGACTGTACTGGACTTGGTTTTGTTCTGCAACTGGTGGTCCAAGCGTGTTAGACTCATATCCCCAGTCCTCACCATGGCCATCTGTCTAGACAACAGAATTCAGAGGCTCAGAACCAAAGACATAAACTCATAACAAGATGTGTGTAAGGCTTTGAGGGACGTTCAGCACTCAGTCCTCACAGCCTTCAGCTCATAAACAAATTAAGCAAGTATCAAAAATATCACAGAAGCAACAATTTTACGATTTTAAAACATGTAGCAGAGACAGTATAACTGTTTGATCAATATACAGACCTAGACAAAAAGTCTAAATTCTAAAAAAATTTCTATATTGCCAAAAATTTTTTAAACTAGCTTTATTTGCCAAAGATTACTAAAGTCATGTGAACTTGAAAAGCATTTAAGCTTATTTACTTAATTTATGAGTATGCATTATTTATAAGCTAATTGGTACCATGTAGACAATATACAAACACATATATAGATATAAACATACATGTGGATACAACATACAGCTTACACATGTACACATGCATACATAAAACATAGAAACAAATAATGATCTTATAAGTTCCATGTAAATATTAGTTA
The DNA here is from genome assembly GCF_027409185.1 of Cynocephalus volans. Classification (NCBI taxonomy): domain Eukaryota; kingdom Metazoa; phylum Chordata; class Mammalia; order Dermoptera; family Cynocephalidae; genus Cynocephalus; species Cynocephalus volans. The sequence goes on along the minus strand of NC_084467.1, from coordinate 114,466,973 downwards.
TGAAGCAGATACAATATGAAACTCACTAATTGGATTAAAATCGTTCCTATAAAAGGAACAAGTTAAAGCTTATCTGTATCACATGGCCAAAGCCTCACCTAAAGCAAGGTAGCAAATTTACATATCAAGGCATAAAGAAAGAACGCAAGCTTTTCCAAGAAAGTGTTTTGGTGTGTCAGAGACAGAGGAGGATCAAAAAATAAACATAAAGACAAAAAAATCATAGAAATTCACTACAACAGCAACTGGTCAAAATCCGAACAAATACCCCAAAAGATCAAGTGTCATGCAAATAATTTAAAGCAAACATTTTAAATTAATTTTTATAACTGTCTTTTTCTGTTTTAAAGGAATTTGTGATGGGTCCAAACTGTTTTAACCTCAACCTCTGCTCAAATTTTGTTACCTAGTTTTCTGGATGTTAATATTATTTCTTTTCTTTAATCTTGCCAAAATCATTTTTAAGGCTAACTGTTATGTGAGTCTTTTCATAGGTACCTATAAGACAGCTGTTCTAGACAAGAGCTCTCTAAATAAATTTTCTTTTGAACATAGCCAATTCAAAGGATCTACTGTCTGGCCAGGGACAATTCAGGATCCTCAATGGTGTATCCATTTTAATAGCACAAAAGTACACCAAGGTTGCTACACCTCAGGTTAGTCACACAAATATTTCTCTTCTTATTAATCAAAATTTTGGAAAAAGGAAAAAACAATGATTTTTATCATCCACTGTCCATTGCTCCAGTAAATGCCTTCAGTGGTGACTCTGCTCCTGTGGCAGTTTTCTGCCTGAGCCCCCAGGCCTTTCCATACATCCTCTGAAATCTGAGTGGAGGCTGACATGCTTCCACAGGTGGGGCCCTGATCCAATATGACTGTTCTCCTTATAAGAAGAGAAAGAAACATAAGAAATGAGTGCATGCACAGAGGAAAGGCCATGTGAGGACACAGAAAAAGGGGGCCATCTGTGAGTCAAGGAAAGAGACTTCAGTAAAAACCAAACATGCTGACATTTTGATTTTGGACTTTCAGCCTCCAGGACAGTGAGAAAATTAATTTTTGTTGCTAAAACCACCCTTCTGTGGCATCTTATTATGGCATCCCAAAAACCTAATATACCAGTGTTATGTATTAGTAGATGTAACCTGAAAAATAAGGAACTTCCCCCTACGGGAAATCTCCCCCTTGGCATATAGAAGAGTTCTTATTGGTATTTTGTGTCTCAGAAGGTGCAAAGTTTACACCTAGATTCCCAGACTATCTCTGCATTGCTGCAGTGCCCACATATGCAATCATTCCATGGGCCCAGATGGCCAACTTAAGTGCATGCAGCAAGATATTCACTAGCCAGTTCCAATATCCTTCCAATCCTGGAAGGAGATTCTTCTGATGAGTATTTAAATATCCTTCTTTAATATCCATAGTTATATTTCCATAGCTATTTTTATGGTACCACACCCTATTTAGACATCCCATTGGGCCAGTTTTCCATTGCTGTTTTCCTCACCATATGACCAGACCACTGGCCTTTGCCTATGATTTATAACAATCCAAACATGGAGCAAACAACATACTATTAACACCACTGAGCTGATTTATTTCTACTTTATTCAGCCAAACTGGTACCCTTCCAAACAGGATGTCCATTCACCTTGGAACTGCACTCCATAAAACAGGTGGATTTGGGGATTTTTTTAGTTAATAAAGAGTTGTTAATAGGGTACTTCTCAAGTGGCCCAAGTGGCCATAGGATCCATGAGCTCCTCAGGTGTTTCCAAAGTCAACCCCTGTAGAAAAAAAGAGCCCACCTGCTCATGAGTACTCCTTACATTTCTGTGGTAGCATGTTCACACATAAATCATTTCTGTTTTACTATGGAATTCTTCTGGGTATGTCCTTCCCATTAGAGCATTTATCTGGCATCATTCAAGACACTGTGGTATATTTCAAGATTATTTTATGTCCTCTGGTCATAGGAGTAGTCTCAATTAGTATCCAAGAGCAAGCTAGTTGTCTCTCAGATAGAAACTTTCTGATCCAAATTCCCAGAAGACACTGCTGGGCTGCACCCAGTGGCTTTCCATAAGTCCCAGTCTGCTTTCCACATAGGGCTGTTGTACAGAGAATTTATTCATACCAGCACTCCAGCTAACTGCTAATAAAGCATTAATTAAAGAAGTAATCTCCTTTTGTCTACACATTCTACACTGTTTCAAATTGACAACTTGTACGGGCTCAGGAAATATTATTGCTTCTCATTTAGTATGTTCTATTGATACTGACTAAAGGATGAATTTACATATTTTTTTTAAGATAATATTAGGTAGGGGAAGCATTCCCAGTTCAGACACGATATCCATCCCCATAACACATAAAGGTAAAAGAGATGCAAGTGCTTCACATAAAATCTGTCCAGACATTCCAATTTTCATCCAAATTTTAACCTAAATCCCATCAACTGTTGCATTTCTATATCCTCCCAATCTAACCACAGCCCAGGTTAGGAGTTCACCAACAGGTTTGGAACCACAGTGCATGGGAATCCCAGTCAAAGAGTCCCATAAACATCTCTTTTTCAATCCCTGATCATTTTACCAACTCATCTGTAAAAAGCCATGGGTACACAGCTGGGGTCAAGCCAAGGGACTCTGGTCTTTTGGTCAATACTTACCTTGACTGGACTATGAGATCATTGCTTGGAAACCAGGTTTCTCATTCTCAACATTGTCCTCTATATTTTTAAATTTCTCCAAACTAGGATGAATAAAACACATTTGTTTAGGATCCCTCTGTGTTGTGTGATCAGTAAGGATTCCTACCTGTCCACCTAACTTCCAAGAAAGCTCCATTAAGACTCTTTTTTATTAATGTACTCTTCATTCATCCCACTTCTTAAAACCTATTTTTAAAAAATTTACCTTCAAAAAATGAGGTCCTTGACTCTCCTGTTTCTCTTTTTCTCTTTCCCCATTCTCTTGTGAATCACTCTAATTCTCTTCATTATCTGTGGTTTCAGCATGACTTTTCTCTTTTGTAGCAGCCCTGAACCTAAAAGCTATAACCTGGACTAGTCAGAATTCAAGTTTGTCCTAGCCTCAGGATTCACCCTAATATTCTCTGTAACTTTCATTTTAGCTATTATAGATAACAATTACCAAGAGATTGTATATTTAGTTTTTTTCTTGTTACTTTCTATTACCTTATGCAATCAGTGAGCTAACTCCAGAGGAGTTGCATCTATCATTTCTAAATCCAATTGTAACTTTTACTTCTAGCAACTTATCATAGCACAGCTGTAGTTCCATACCATGTGTGACCCTGAGACCATACAGCAGCCAAAGGTTCATCACCCCTCTCCTCTTATCCTACCTTTTCTCAAACACCATGTTCTAGTGAGTCAGGATTCTAGGGAATTCAACTTCTGACACCAACCATGAAATCTGGACCCACTAAAAACTTAGAGGTTACTGTCCACACAAGACAACCTCTCTTCTGACAAGTTCGGAGGTGGGGCAGGATTCCCAAACCACCCTCGAGTTTTGATACTTTGCTAGAGAAACTCACATAACTCACTGAAAGCTCTTATACTCAAGGTTATAGTTTATTACAGAGAAAGAATATAGACTAAAATTAGCTAAAGGAGAAAACACATAGGGCAGAGTCCAGGAAAAGTACCAATCATGGAGTTTCCAGTCATCCCCTCACTGTGAAGTCAGGATAGCATTACCTTCCGGCCATAGATGTGTAACAGTATGTGCACTTTGCCAACTACTATGTGCAATTAGACATCCTGAGTCTTTATGATCAGAATTATTATTTGGGATCCATCATGTGGGCATGATTAATTGCCCACATGGTTAACTGCAGTCTCCAGCCATTCTGGAGGTCACCTAATGCCATATGACCCAAAGCCCCACCCTAAATCATATTGCTGGTCTTTTGACACAGCCATCCCCACCCTAGGACGATCTGGTGTGGCCAGCACCCACCCTACATCATATTGCTGGACTATCCAGTGACCCAAGGCCCTCAGTCAATCCAAGAAATTCCTATCAGGCATGACATAACATGGAATAAAAGATTACCTCCCAGAAGTCAAAAGCAAAGGCCATACCTCACTTTGGGCAAGGTTAAATTCTTTGCTACACATACCTAGAACCAATTAGTCTTCTAGTCATTGCTGAGGAACTCCATGTGCATGTTAGGGTGTATCGTCAATTCTCAGCTGAGTAGTTGACAACTCTGCTTTAGCTTTCACTTCAAGGTCAGCCAGGGGTGAGAGCTTAGGATTTTCTCTGGCCTTCCCTAAGCATCAACACAGTAGTGGAAATGCATACAGCTCTATGAATGTGTGTGGCATTTTAGATTCTGAGGAATACATGAGAGCTTCTCAAAGCCCCTGAGAACATCTCTTTCTCAGCTTTCCCTTCTAAGCTTTTTGATTACCCTGTTATTTGCATCAACTAATCCTCTGCTATACACAGCCACAAAGTTGAACAATTACTAGTGGCTGTTTTAAACAAATCCTCCTAATTATAGGGCTTGTTGCAGTGGGAGATCTCCAAGTTAGGTCAAACACAGAAACCATTGCAAGTGGGGCTTCCTGGGAACCACCAAGAAGTCAAAGAATGACAATTCTTTGGGAACAAACCTTTAAAAGAGCTCCAGCCCTTTTCTGCTGCCTCAAGTGGCTGCTAGACCACTGGTTCTCACCATAAATGCAGGCTATTATTTTTCAAGACAACAGTAGAGCTGCAGAGTGGGATGTTGGTCTGGGGTGAGTTACTTACTCAGATTAAGCAATTTTTCTTGAGTAAATACCTGTTGGTTTGCTGCAAGAGCTGTGTACTTTTCAGAGTTCTGAAAACATTCTGTACAAAGTTAGCAGGTTTTCTCATTGCTTTATGGAAGAGAAATTTTTTGAATGTCCTTAACTCTGTTACTTTCCACCCTTCAAACATACATGTTGAGGTATACTTGTTTTCATATTAATGCTAAATTAGTCAGTAATTGTATACTCTTCCTTTAATGACCCATTGAAATCACCCACCATCCTGTTATTTTCTGAAGTTTTAGTTCTAATTTTTTTAATTAAAAATTATTATCATTATTATTATTGTTACTATTATTATTTACCAGCAATAGTCAGTTGGGTGTAGAAAAGGATGGAAGAAGGAACAGACATACAGGGACCAGTCTATTGTCACTCTGTTCCTGCAGCTATTTGCTCCCCAGCCCTGCCCAGCCCAGCTCAGCCCAGGGCTGCCCAACTGTCTACTGCAAATCCCAAAGGGAATTTGGGAAAACAGCTCTTCTTTATCCAGAGGACCCTTTCCATGAAAAACATCGTAACTCAGAGCTTCTACTCCAAACTTCCTTCCACCTAGGTATCTAGCATTTACCCTCCCAGGCTGCAGTTTCTTCCTCACATCAGGAAACAGCCATCCTGCCTCTCCTCGGGGCCTCTCACAATTCTATCTTTAGTTTCTAGGAATCTACACTCTCCTTTCCTCCTGAGGCATATCCATAGCTGAACTGATGACAGATTTTGAGCACCTTTCCACTTACCACAGGCGTAAACTTGGATGAGTTATTTAGTCTCTTTGGAAATCCAGGACACTATGTTATCTATAAGGTGCGTGTAACAGCTAGACAATAGGTTATTTTAATGATTCAATTTAATGTATATTGTGGATTAATTGAAATAATGCATATAAAACCACAGGATATAGTAAATATTCAATAATTACGTTCTTCATGCAACCCAGCTCTCAGCTAGGGTGCCCTGTGTTTTGGGATACAAATGAAATAGACATGCCCTTCATTCCACATCACACAGAGGTCTGGAGCCTTTCTAAAATTTTGTTGAATTTTCAGAGCTTACATTCTCCTGGTCACCTTGTTCTTCAGATCTCTCATTCTTTCTAGACTCTCCATTTCACTGAGCACTATATTTCTCTCCTATCCGGCACTTCCCCACACACACACTCTGCTGCGACAGGTCCAGATCTGCCCTCCCTTATCTCCCCAAAACATTATCAGCACCAGGCAGTTACATGTAGTAAACTCTTCCCAAAGGCTCTGTGGTTAACGTGTACGTAAGTTAGCACAGGATGGAAGGAATGTCAGAAACGAGTAAGTTTCCGGTGTTTTGCCAGCATGGAATGTCTATTGACTGAGTCTCCTCTACTGTCCTCAGCCTGCATAATGCTAGTTCCGCTCTCCAAGCTACTCCTCCCCACCCCCACCAAATGGGTTTCATAGCACACAATTCCCAAAGAGTCCTCTCAGGAGAGATGTAGTGACATGTGTGGGCAGGGGGCATACAAGACTTGCTTTTCCTCACCCTGATGGTGACCAATGGATGAACTGCCCAGATTTTTTGCTCCAGTATAAGCTTATGACCATGATGCATGAACTGCCTTTGGAGGATATTCCTCCATTACTAGGTGAGGTGGGGGAAATCAAGCCAAAGTTGAATATTCCCTTGTCTGGGCTGCTGCAGAGCAGTTTTGGGGAAAGCACAGACTGAACTCCAGGTGACTTGCCTGAAGCTACACAGTCGGATGGGAGGGCAGTGTGATGTTAGGATGAGTCCTAAGCTTGTTGTCAGTCCAGACCATAACCTCTGATTAGCTGCGTGACCTTTTAAAGGTTGCAAAACCCATCTAGGTCTCAAGTTTCATATTCCTAAAATGGGTATATGAGCAGTGCCTCAAATGCCTTGAGTGTGTGGGAGTGGGGCCAACTCTGCAGGCTATATGGCCTCAAATACTGTTTCTCAGCATAAGGTAAATACCACTATTTGCATCGGAGATGTAAGAGTTAACACTCTCTACAAAGAGCTTCGTTCTCTTGTCCACAACTTCTTACTTAGGCAACTGACAATTGAAGTTTTTGAAAAATCAGAAAAGAAATCTCACTTATTAAATAGGGTAGGGACAGAAGAAAACCACCCAACTCAGGAGGGGCATGTTACAGCCTTGCTGTAAGAGGGTGACTCTGTGTCTGACCACAGGCTGGCACTGGTGAGCTGGGCTGCCTGGGACAGAGCTGTTAACCCACAGAAGGGGTAAGGGCAGGGCATAGGTGCGTGTGAGAACACTAATCGGGGAGGGGGCTGTTCAGTGTAGTAGCAGGCACATAATAGAGTGTGGTTGTTTCTACATTTATTCTACAATTATTTACTGAGTGTGTACTGTAGGTGTTGGGAAAAGATGAAAGAGCTTTCTCTAGAGTGGTGGGCTGTCACCACAGAGCTAACTTGCTAGCCAGAGGTCAAGAAAGAACTGACTTTCTAGTTCCACTCTGGAAGAGTTATGTAAAGAGCTCCCAGAGCTCAAGTATTCTTTTCTCTTGTCTCTTTCCCCTCCCATGTTTCCTCTGCAGCTGAACAGGCAGCCTGTGATGAGGCCCTGCTCAGAAGACACCCCCCCATACCACCCGCTAGTCCTGCCCGCTCCTGGGAGTCATCAGCCTCCTCCTCATTGAGTGTCCTGGACTCCCAGAGAAGGGAGGGAGTTGGGTGGGGCTGGGATGCTGGGCCCCTGAGCCCTGGGAGGGCTGTTTAGGTCCTGATGTCCCTGGGAAACAAAAAGAGAAAACCACTCTTATAATTTAGCAAATGCAGCATGTTTGATTAGAGCTTCAGGTAGACAGAAACAACAAAATGACCTTTTGCTAGTGAGGAGACTGTGAACCCTGAGATAGGGCAGCCTTGGCTACACTAAGGGAATCTTTACCAGGAAACTGAGGCCACTTGTGCTACACTGGCGGGGAAACCATGAGAGCCAGGAGAGTCTCCATGTCTGCTGAAAGAAGCTGGAGAAGAAAGGGTCCCTGCCATTATGGGATCCAGACAGAGACATGGAGACAGTGGAGACAACACCAGGAAAGGGAATTTGGGTTTCATACACTAGTTGAGAAGAGCTACCGTTGGTTTCCCAGTGTAGCAATAGGAGGATATGTCAAAAAATGAGCAAAAGTCTACGTTGATTGAAGAATTTTAAATTTCATGTGATTTAAATAAATGTTTAACTCTACCTTGTGAATGACCACACTTTCCCAGCTTTTCCTTTCTTCTCTTCCTAATTAGCGTCTTTTGTAGATCCCAGAGCTCCTGCTGCCTTCCCTCTCTCTCTGAGGCTTCCTTCACCTTCCTCACAGCTGTTGCTCACCTTCCAGCTTCTGCGAGATCCTCTCTGGCAGCCTGAGTGCTGAGCCTCCCTGCTGGTTTCCTCTTCCAGAAAGTGGGGAGTCTGGCCAGGCTGGCTCTTTAACCCTCAGCTAGCCACAGGTCCCTGCTCTGCTGAACCACTCTCCGTACTTACTTTCCCTTCCCAGGGGAGAGAAGTTGGAGGACGAAAGTAAAGCTCTATCACCAAGCCTACCCACCTCCCCGCAGCTGATCCTGCACATTCTGCCTTCTGTCTTCTGACTGTGAACAGTTCTTGCTCCTATGAGTCCGGTACTCCTCTGGGACTCCTCTGGGACCTATCTCCACATGACTACTCGGTAACATCATCCTGCAGGTTCTTCCTTCCATTATCTTTATTTTTTTCAATCTTTACTGAATTATTTTCATTAGCATAAAAACATAAAGTAATCCTATGAACTCTCACCCTCTTCAGTACTGTTCCATTTTTCTGCTCCACTCTGTAGCAAAATTTTCTTAGAAGAATTTTCTATATTTTCTGATTCCAACTCCCTCCTCCCTTTATCTCTTTTGTAAATTGAGATTTAATTCACATACCATAAAATTCACTATTTTAAAGTACACAATTTAGTGATTTTTAGTATATTTACAAAGCTGTACAATCATCACCACTAACTAATTTCAGAACATTTTTATCACCCCAAAAATAATCCCATACCTATTAGTAGTCACTTTCCATTTCCCTCTCCCCTGCACCTGGCAATCATTAATCTACATTTTGTGTCTATGAACTTGTCTTCTATGGACTCTTCATATAAACAGAATCATATGTGACATTTTGCACCTGGCTTTTTTCATTTATCCTGATATTTTGAAGATTCATTCATGTTATAGCATATATCAGTACTTTGCTCCTTTTTATGGTATGATAATATTCCATTGTACGGATATACTACAACTTCTTTATTTATAGATCAGTTGATGGAATTTGGATTGTATCTAATGTATGCTGTTATAGATATCTTTGCTATGAACATTTATGTACAAGTTTTTGTATGGATATATATTTTGTTTTGGGGGTTTTTTTGTCTTTTTTTTTTTTTTTTGTGACCGGTAAGGGGATCGCAACCCTTGGCTTGGCATCGCCCGTGCCGCGCTCAGCCAGTGAGCGCACTGGCCATCCCCATATAGGATCCGAACCCACAGCCAGAGCGCTGCTGCGCTCCCAGCGCCGCACTCTCCCAAGTGAGCCACGGGGTCGGCCCAGATATATATGTTTTGATTACTCTTGGATATGTACCCAGGAGTGGAATGTTGGGTCATATGTATTACTCACGGTTCTCCAGAGAAACAGAAACAATAGGATATGTATGGATATATATAAGAGGAGATTTGTTATAGGAATTGGCTCATACAGTTACGGAGGCCAGGAAGTCCTATGATCTGCCATCTGCAAGCTGGAGAACCAAGAAAACCAATCGTGTAATTCAGTCTGGGTCTGAAGGCCTGAGAATCAGAGAGCCAATGGTGTAAGCCCCATTCTGAGTCTGAAAGTCCAAAAACCAGAAGTACTGATGTCTGAGACAGGAGAAGACGGATGCCTCAGCTCAAGCACAGAGAGCAAATTTGCCTTGCCCAGCCTTTATGTTCTATGCAGGCCCTCAGTAGATTGGATGATCCCCACCCACACTGGGAGGAGCCATCTATTTTACTCTGATTATAATATTGTTCTTTTCCAGAAACAGCCTCACACACCAAGAAATAATGTTTTGCCAGCTATCTGGGCATCCTTTGGCCCAGTCAAGTTTCTGAAGAACTGCCAAACTATTTTCACAGCAGCTGCATCAATTCTACCTCTCCACCAGCAATGTATGAGGATTACTCCACATCCTCTGCAACACTTATTATTAACCATTTTCTAAACTACAATCATCTTAGTGGATGTTAAGTGATATCTCATTTTAATTTTAAGTGACTTAATTTGCACTTCCCTAATATTAATGATATTGAACACTTTTCATGGGTATATTACCGTTTATATACATTCTGTAGAGAAATTCTTTTCTATCCTGAACTCTCTGTCATCATGTATTGCCCCCACCACTCCACTGAAACTGCTTCTATCCAGGTCACCAGGGAAATCTGTGCCATTACCCAGTGGTCGATTCTCAGTCCTCGTCTTTCCTGACCTCTCAGCCATAATTGACATATCCTTCCTTGGTACTCAGTCTTCACTTCACCTTCTCTACTCGCCATTCTTTTTCTCCTACTCGTAAGTAGGTGCTTCCTAGCATGTTTTACATGTTTCTTTCTCATCTCTCCAACTTCTAAATTCTGAAATATCCCAGGATTCAGACCCAGACTATACAAACTACTTCTTGTCACTATCTACACCATTCAGAAATCTCCAGATCCTGTGACTATGTTACCTTACATAGCAAAAGGGACTTTACACATGTGATTAAGGTTAAGAACCTTGAGATGAGCAGATATTCCTGGAGTTTCTCAGTGGTCCCAATCTAATCACAAGTGCTAAAAAATGGAAACAGAAGAAGAAAAATGGGCCAGTGAGATATATAAATGTGTGAAGACTTGAACCATTGTTGCTGGCCTTATGGGGGCCACAAGCCAAGAAAACATGATTACTTGTAGAAGTTAGCAAAGGTCCACAGTTTACTGCCAGCAAGAAAATGAGAGCACCAGTCTTTCAACCACAAAGAACTGAATTCTGGCAGCAACCTGAATGAGCAGGAAATGGATTCTCCCCTAGAGTGTTCAGAAAGAAACGTAGCCTGACAACACCATGAGTTTATTCCGACTAGACTCACACCAGACTTCTGACCTCCAGAACGGTGTTCAGTCACTAAGTTTGTGATGATTTTTTATGACAATATGCCGGAGACCAGCTCCAGTCGAGTTTGGGGTCCTTGAAAGAGGGATGAGGAAACCGGCAAAAATAACAAACACAGACGGAGACCTCAATGCATCAGTATGCACGTTCTCTCTCTGCGGGCTGTCAGCGTGTTGCAGCTGGAGCACAGTAGAGCATGAGACAATGCCTTTGATTTAGATTTTTCTCTGCAGGGAGGTTTGGGTATTATTTTTATTGTATCAGCAAGCTTAAATCAATAGTCCAAAAATCAGGGAGGAAACTTTTTTAGAGGTCAGCATGTCTTAGGTGATCAACTCGTGCTTCTTTTTCCTGGAATCAGGTTATCAGATCGAAACCATCCCTTCATTGTCTTGAAGTTATCTTGTGACTTTTTTCTGTTAGCAAGCTGTGGTTAATATCCACCCTGTTAACAGGGTGGGAGTCAAATGTAAAAAGAACAGTGGATATTTGAGCAGCATTATCACGCACATTTTGAGGTTATGCATTTGCTGTGGCCCTGTAATCTTGATCTAAATGTTAAAGTGTCCTTGTGCACAGCACCATCTCTCACAAAACCAGTTACACTTTCTTATTTTTCTAAGATCTAATTTTGTAGGTTTAATAATTTTACAGTATATATTTTTATCCCAATACCTGATTCTTAATGATTTATTTAAAACTGGACACCACCAAATAAAGGGGGTTCTACAGTTTCGTTCCCATATACTTAATTTATCCCAATCACATAATTTCTCATTAATGCCAACCATTCTCTTGCCATTAATACAATCTCTAGTAAATGATGTTTGCCAACTTACATTAGGCTGCAGCTCATATTTAGTCATGAGCAGTGCTTTTGGATCATGTGTTGGTGTGGTCCATTTATCATAAGGGGATAATTTTGAATTGTCCAATTTACTCGGATTCTCTGTGGGAATGTTTAGTTCAATGACCGCATAATTATTTGTGTTATTTTTATAATCTTTTGAGAATTCAGAGAACTGCCACGCTAACCAAAATATCGAAAGAGAGAGTAAAAGCAGTACCACAAAGCCGAGGAAGGCCACCCTTCCGGTTGCAGCAAGTGCTCGTAGCTGCGGCCTTGCCAGCAGCTCTCCCTCCAGCGGCCTTGCCAACTCAGAGAGGGCAGCCCAAGCTGACTCCTTTAGGATCCTGCCATGGCGTGGACCACGCCAACAATAACAGAAAACTAATACAGATGTTGCACCATTGACATTTCTACTTGGATATCTAGTAGACACTTCCAGCTTGATTTGTCTAAATTCCAACAACCTAGACATGCTTCCCGTACGGTATCCCCTTCCTAATAAATGTCACCTCTATCCTTCCATGTGTCCCAGCCACAAAACCATAGTATCATTCTTAACTTTATTCGTTTTCTACATTTTACATTTTATCATCAAATACTGATATCCACTTATTTATACATATGTTCATATATTTATTGTACACACACACACATATAATAATATAACCAGCTCTCACCACCTCCCTGGTCCAATATAGCCACCATTTCTCTCCTGCACTATTGCAGTGGCCTCACAGTCTTCCTGATTCTATTTAGCCCCTTAAGTTTATTCTCAAAATAGCATCCACAGTGATCTTTCCATATGTAAGTTACATCAGTCACTCCTTAGCTCAGAACTCCCCTGTGGCTCCCTCTTTACCTGCAAGGCCCTGCACATCTGACCTCATACCCATGCTCTCCTCCTTCTTTATTCTACTCTAGGACACTGGGGTTTTTGCTATTCCTTCAACACGCCAGGCATTATTCTGCCTCAGGGCTTTTGCTTCTGCCTGGAATTCTGTTTCTTCAGATATCGCATGTCTCATCTCCTGACCTTCTTCAGGTCTTTGCACAAACATGTTCTCATCTGTGGGGTCTACCCTGACCAACCTATTTAAAACTGCAACCTCATCCTGGTGCCCTACTCCCTCCCTGCTGCTCTACTTTCCTCCGCAGCACTTCTTAGAAATATGTGAGCCAGGGTGCATTTAATCTAGGTTGTCCTTTAAAGACAAATGGGCCAATGAGGCTCCAAGAGTAAGCTGCAACTCCTAGTATGTAGATACCATTGTTATTCCCAGCAAAGTGCACAACCATTAAGTTCATGAACTTGCCCAAGACCCATAGCTAATAAGTAGCAGAGCTGGGATTCAGACCTTCTAGTTAGATTTTAAAGTCCCTGCTCTTGACCAGCTACATTATACTGGTTAAATCAGTTACAATCTATCCACATGATAGAATACCATTTAGGTAATAAAAAGGATAAATTACACTTTTACATATTTAAATGGGAAGGTTTCCATGAAATATTAAGTCTGTTAGGGAACAGTATAGATAGATAGCATTATCCTGTTATGATAAATACATATTTACACATGTTCTTGTGGGCATAAATAAAAATGTCTAAAAGTTGATATGTAAAACAGTTAAAAGTGGTTATCTTCTGGGATCTGTCTCTTTGTATTATTAGATTCTCTATAGCACTTATTAGAAAAGAATGATCATCAAAACTTTTGGAGAAAGGCAGAGCAGTGACATGATCAGAGCTAAGTTTCTGAAAGGTTAAACCACATGAATACAACAGGAAGATTATCACCTTGGAAACCAGTGAAAATACTTATTCTGACTTTCACTTTCTATTGTACTGAAATGACCCCTTCAGGGTCTTTACTGAAATCACTCCTAAACATCCCTGGATTTGTCTAGACAATACCAGCAAAGTGAAAAATTTGGTCTCATTGATACAAAAGGGCAACCCCCATGAAGTGCTCACAACCCTGGCTGTTCATCAGATCACCTGCAGAGCTTTTAAAAACAGAAGCCTGGACCCTATCCCCAAGGTAGGTATCGTCTATATTTTTTTAAACGTCCAAAAGTAATTCTGACACATGATCAGGATAGAGAACTGAGACCTGTAGTCTATACAGAGTATTTGTAAAATTCAAATGGAATTGTACATGACAGGGAGAGGCTGAGAGTGTCTTCCAAGGTGGTCCTCAGTATGTCCTCAGCACACAGAGCAGTAAATGTTGGTTGAGTGAAGGAAAGAATGAATGATGAGGCCCTTCATGTTGGCATTTCTTTAATATGTTTGCTCTGGTCGAGAACCTGATATTCAGACTCTGAGCCTGAGCCCATAAGCTACATTTTATCCATGCCCAGAACTTACATAGCTCGGGGAAGCAAAATCTTGCTAACACATGTTGTAAGACACTGATAGACAAAACCACATTTCTTATTTATTAATTTACAGTAAGAAGTACACTTCTCAACTGGGCAGGATATTCTTGTTAGCCCCACCAGTGTGTCCTCTTCCCAAAGACAGGGCACCTGGGAAACCAATACATCTATGGGCTGCTCGGGAACCCAGCCATCTGGGCAAGTGAGGCAATGCTGCTGGTGTGGATTCCACCAGACTTCCGGAGTCTGAGCTCTCCACCTCCATGGTAGGATTGACCTGCCCAGGGTCTGTACTTATCTTTCATTTGTCTCTGTCATTCACCTTGCTTTATGCTCCATTTCTTGTTAACCCTCCTTATTGACGTATTCTTTCTTTGGTCATGTTTATATGTGAGATTAGGTCTCGCCCTTTTGTGTGAGCTGGAATCTTTATAACTTTCCTGTGATCCAGGTATGTGGCATCATATTCCATTTCCAAAAACACAAAAACAAAAACAAATAAAAACATTCATCTTTATCTTCCTCATTTCCAAGTTCTAGCAGAGGCTGTGAAGAGAGAGGACATGCCTCAATACACCACATACCACCAGACTATGTTTGCAAACAGACCCAATGAGAAAAGCTGTGAACAGGGGAATGGAATGCTGTAACTCTCAGGATTGAAATCTTTACCTAATTTATCACATAGCCTTTCAGCAAGATCCACTCACATTTGAGACAGCAAAACAAAAACAGCAAAATTCTAAAAGAATGTAATATAAAACTAACATCTATCCAATTTAAAAATCATCATGAAAGGACAAATTTCTCGAAAAAAAATATACATCACTAAAATGGATTTACATGTGTGTATAACCTCAAAAACCCAACACAGAAAGTGTAAAACTTTCTATATATTTTCTCCTTCATGAGTATAAGGGCAATCCTATTACCTGTGGGTTCCTTTAAACCTCAAAAAAAAAATAGTTAATTTCTGTGCTAATGAATATGTTTTAGAGCTTGGCAGAAGACATAAAGCACTCATTTATGATTTCTGACTATAGAAAACTCTCCTTTAATATTATGATTCAAAAGCCGCCTGCCTCTATCTTCTCCCCTCCCTCAGAGTTTCCTGGTACACATGTCAACTATCATGTCTCTGGATCTCACCACCTGGTATGGCCCTAGGGTCTAGAAAGATTGTATATTTCCTGGGGATGTTGAGCACTCCCAATCTCCTGGGAAAGGAGTGTCTCTGGAGCTGGGCACACTCACCTTGCTGGGCAATTTTCTGAGCCCAGTAGACTTCCCCAAGATCTAAGGTGACAGTTTTCTGGTCTCCAAAGTTTCCAACAACACAGGTGAGGCTGGCATTGCTCTTGCACAGGGGCAGGCTCACAGCAGGACCCAGGGGTTGGGGCTGGTCACAGTGTCCCTCTCTGCTCAGCATCCTGGGGAGGCCCTTGCTCTCCCAGGCCATGTTCAGGTCCTCTGTGGCCCCTGCAGCTCTGCACTCCAGAGGGACATCGCACAAGTCTGGTGTGGCAGATGGTGACTCGGCCCAAATCTGGGGATAGGTCATGGGCCCTGGGGCAGGAAGGGACATAAATTATTATTGCATTTGTATGGCATGCTCCTCATCCATTATTTCAATAGTTCCAAAGAATCTTTCTGGGCAGGCAGGGCATTTTGCAGCCAAAGAAACTGAGGCTTGGAGAGGTGAAATAGTTTGCCCAAAGTCACACACTGGGAAAGTGACAGAGAACCCCATATTTCGAGAAGGGAAGACAGCCAGAGTCTCAGCTCTTTCCATCATTTGTACACCTTGCCCATATTACACACAGCTAAATTCACTTCCACCTGTCCTCCACATATATCATCAGATTCCTCACCAACTCTAAAGCACTTAGAAAGTGTAATCAAACCTCTTGGGAAATAACTTCCAGAAAAAGAACTTGCAAAGCAAGTCCTGAAAACTGGTTGTAAGACTCTGAAGGTCTCACCTATTCTGACGAAAGTAAGGGGAAGAGAATTTCTTTAGAAAGAGCTTTGCTATGAGTCCCCTCCCAGCCCATGGGTGCCTGCCCCTCATTTCAAACCCAGTGAGAAGGGTGTCAGTGAGACTATTCGGAGTTTGATGCAGCTTGGGGATGCACTGGACAGGCACTTGACTCATACTTGAGAAACCAAAAGCAGGAGATGCTGCTGAAACAAACTATGGTAGCAGAGTAGAGGCTTCTGTTTGGAAAGAGGCTGCATCTCCAATGATTAGTCACATCAAATGTGACCATTGCAATGCAGGGATCAAAGGTTCATCATCTCATACCCTCTCACCCTTCTTCTTCCTAAGCCAGATGTTTTAGTGAGTCAGGGTCATTCTAGTGAATTCCACTTCTGGTGTCAACTGTGAGATTTGGACCCACTACAAAGTTAGAGGCATAGTCCATACAAGACCTCCCTCACTTCTGACACAAACTTCAAGTTCAGGAAGTTCTCATATCACTCAGAGTTTCGGTAATTGCTAGAGGGTCTCAGACAACTCACTGTAGCTACTACACTCAAGGTTATGGTTTATTATCAGGAAGGGATACAGATTAAAATCAGCCAAAGCAAGAGACTCATAAGGCAGAGTCCAGAATAAGTACCAAATGCAGAGTTTTCAGTTGTCCTCCCCACATACAGTCAAGATACCATTCCTTTCCTGGCATCAGTGTGTGGTGATACTCACAGAGTATTGCCAACCAGGGAAATTCACCCTAGCTTCAACGTTCAGAATTTTTATTATGGCTTCATCAGGTAGGCCTAATTAATTTCCCAGGTGACTGATCTCAGCCTCCAGCTACTCCAGAGTTTGATTGATACTGCACAACTCAAACCCTTACCTTAAATTGCATTTTTTGGCCTTTCTGATATGACCAATCCTTACCTAACTCATCTATCCAGTGACCCAAAGTACCCTGGCAAACAAAGACTCTCCTTTCAGGCATGGCACTCCAAGGAGTAAAAGATTACCTTACAGAAGCCAAGAGATGAGGCCAGATTTCTATCTGGGCAAGGCAAAATCCTTTAATACACACCCCTGGAGCCCAGTTGTTGTGAGGAGCTCTCTGTGTGTATTGGGGCAAAACTTCATCACTCAACCAGGCAGTTGACAACTCTGCCTTAGCCTTCACTTCCTGCTCACATAGAGCCTCAAAATCAGCCAGAAATTAGCAGTTAGGGTCTTTTCAGATCTTTGCTGAGCAGATACACAGCCCTGAGAATTCACACAGAACCATGTTCTTCTAGAGTCCCAGGAATATGTCAGAATTTTCAAAGCAATGTTTTCCTCGAGTATAATTTGATTCTGTATTTGTGGCTTTTCTTGATGTGTCTGAATTGTTCCATGTAAATAGGAATCTTCCACTGCTGTTTCTAAAAGCCATGCATTCCTCTGCTCAAGCTACTAATTTTTCTTTTTTATGTTTCTCTATAATATGGCACACTCTCACAACCCTGGACACATTCTTCCTGTGTCTGGTTAAATTCAAATACCTCTTCATCAGATTTGACTTACAGGTTATCTAAATGAGTTTCCCATAAAGAGAAGTGCAAGAAGTTTTTCTTTACCTTTTGGGGAACTGAGAAAAAAAAGATTTTGCTTTTTAGCAAGATAATTTCCTGTGTTGTCCTTATTAGGTTTTTTGATCACTTAGGAAAAACAGGGCTCTGAAAGGATTAAGGTTTTTTTTTTACATCCATGACACTTTCTGAGTTGCTTTTGGAGACTTTGATTATCACTTATTATTATTTTGGCATCTTTGATAGGCTTCCCCAATATCAAAATTCTAAATTGAGTCTTTCAGATTTTCAAGTTGGGCCCCTGGAGAGCCTCAAAGGATGTATCTCTCATCCTGTAGAAATATTAAGAGCTCAGGCTTATTAGGTAAATTGTATGGGAAATATCGTCAAATGATAGGTGATACTAGATCTTCTTTCAATTACATTTATGAGTATGCTATTAATATAAATGTTATAAAATTTATAAAAGTCTGATGGTCCTGATGTGACACTGTCAGTCATGATTTTGATTGTTATCTTAAAATGCTGTATGCAATAGAAATAAAGAAATCTTCTGGTCCATTGCTAATTATAATGAGTTTTCATCAGATTTTAACCATGGCTATTCTAAGTCTCCATCACGCACAGTTTTGACTTTTCTGTAAAGGCATCTGCGATCAGATTCGTGGAAAACAAGCACTCTTAAACACAGGTTTTTAGTAACTTTAAGATCAATGGATTAAATAAAATTTTTCAGAACTCTAGTAAGAAAACTTATGGGTTCATGAAACTGCTAATCAAGATCGAGCAGACAAAAAATATAATACATAAGGTTGAATAACTGATAAAGATAATGTTTCTGTAACTTTTATTAAGAAACAACATTGTTGGTTTACTTCAATTTACTTAAAATATACTTAAATTTTAAAATATTTACTTAAATGTTTTGTTTTCCAGATATAGGGAAATTTTTTCTCCTAGGATATTGATAGTTCACAGAAATTTGTTAAAATATCCTTTTGTAAACAAAGGTAGAAAGAAGCATTTGCTTTTTCTTAGTTGATCATTATAAATTTAGAATCTACTAGCGCGTATTCTTATATTTTTATGTCAATATGGTTATTTCCATAAGTTTAATAAGAATTTGCTCTCTCTTTATAAAAGGATATAATTGGAAGCTTTGGTTATATTACCAAGGTTTTAACTGAAATATCATATTTGAGAATGTGCACAAAATGCCTGATTTCAAAGGTTACCAACCTTACAGTGAATAAATAAAAACTGCCACTGCCTGGCAGGCCCAGGAACCTTAAGACAGTAGATAAAATCTAAAATCTGCCTTGGTTTGGTTTCTTAGCCTCAAGAGGTTTTTAAATCTTGGATTTCCATTTGGCCAATGCAGAGGGATAAGTTATGTTTCTAAAAAAACTAAAATACACCTACTATTTATTAGGTTTGTAGCCCTGTTCATTATATTCAAGTTTTTATTACTTACCTATAGAGTGGACTAGATCCCAAATTCTTCTAGTTTCCTCCAATTCAACTCTCTTCCATAGAATTACTAAAAATGGGAAATTCTGTGTTTCTGAAGCTCTAAGCTGAAACTAAATGAATTTTAAGGGACAAGTCTTGTGCCTAATGTATGGTCCACATAAAAAGTTCTCCACACCACCCAATGCCATAATCAGACACATTCAAACTGCAAAGCACGATGAGAAGTTGAGTGTTTTATGCTGCAGACAGCTTTTCCTAAGACATTGGAAACAAAACTCCATATTGTGAGACTCTTACCCCTCTTAATGCCTACCTTTTTCACTTAACAGGATAACAGTCATTTGATTTATCCAATTGGTTGCCTTTAAGCCTAGGTTTAAGGCTCAAAATCACTATGCAAACTGGGATTTTCAGATTACAATTAATTTTATTTTGTATTCCCTGTTTGTTTTTTTAACTTTGTACCTGTTACTTGTTAAATATTTGCAGAAGTACAACTCCTAATGAATAATGCTGGCCCAGAACTTTAAGATGATAATAAATGCCTAAGGAGCAGACAAAATTGAACTTAACAATGAACTCCAGGTAGACTTAGCCTAAGAACCACTCCCTTCAAACCTCCTTTGTTGCTCGAATGTAACTAGAAAGGTTTACACTGACTCTTAGCCATCATTTATTCCGTCCAACATGGAACCAGACCCGCAACCCAGGACAGGTTCATCCTGGGTTGAACCAAGGGACATCAGACCTAACTATAGGATAACTGATCAGTGATGCTTAGAAAAAAATCTTGATCCAAAAAAGGAAATGTAAAGTTTTCAGAATCAAAATGGAATCACTTGTGTTAAAACCACTGACAAATAGAGCGAGGGAAAGGCCGTGCAGGTGGCGTGCATGTATGCCTGATAGCAAGAGCTATCACAAAAGACTCTGCAAAGCTACAACCTTGCACAGATGCTATTGTAACCTTAATTTTTAAAATACTTCTGCAAGGACATCTGCCCAGCAACTGCCTATCCAACCTCTAACTGGCATGATCCTTACTGCTGATCATTTTAGCCAAGGATAATTATTCCAAAACAATTATGTAATCCTTCATCATTTTTCCTTTAAAACCCTTTGTCTTCCTTTACCCTCCGGAATATGCATAGTTTACTATAGCATGGATATTTTCATTGCAATGCCCTATTCCTGAAAAAATGCCATGTTCTTTTAGAGAGCCTCTCTCTGTTTGTTATTTAGGTTGACAATGGCTAACATAAACTAGGAGCTGAAATTTTAGTTTTATTTCATTTTATTAATTAAAAAATAGCCATTTTCATTCCACTCTGATCATTCAATATAATTGGCATATGCAGGACTCTATTCCTCTCCTAAAGACCATACCTGGAGTACAGGATCTTCCCACAGGGGAAAAAGGATAGAGAAGCCACAAGAATAGAAGAACAATGGCCAAATCCATACATTTTCCTTTGAACCAACAGGTAAACTGCAGCAGCTAAAATATGTATCCTGCAATTTAACCAAATTCATAGCCTCTCCTTTGGAGTAGGAGAGAGTAGGAAATGCAGAGAAGGGAAATGGAGTACAGAGCTTCACCTCTTTACAATTAGAAAATTCAGATGCTGTCATGAATGTGGCAAACTTCTAAATGTTTTTTTTTTAATTTTAATTTATCAATATACAATGTAGTTGATTTTCATGTCCCTTTACCAATCCTCTTTCTCCTTCCCTCTCCCCGTCCCCCCTCCATCAACATCATAGCTGTTCACTTGTCTTAACAAGTCAAGGAATTTCTGTGATGGTTGCTACATGTTCTTTTTTACTTTTAACTTTTTTTATGTCAATCTTTGCCAGTAAGAAATTGTAATTTTTCTGTACTCATACCTATTGAATCCTCATGCTTATTATTTCTGGCTTTGGAGACAAGCTTAAAAAGCTATTTCTTATGCTATGTTTATAAAAATATTAACCTGTTTAGTTCTACTATATTTATTCTCTTCCTTTTCATGTAAATATTTATTCTTTCATGTCCCAGAATTCATTCCATTTCCAGAAATTCTTATGCAGTAGTTCAAGATGAAACCTAAGCAGATGTGTTTGGAAAGCACTTTCTAAAGTATTCAGATGCTGAACCATAGATAAGAGATTCAAATATATGTTGGTATAAGTTCTAACTTATGTAAGATTATAACTTAATCTCTTCCCAAATGTTAGCCTTTTAACCCAACACCAATAACTTCCAAATTTATATCTCTAGCCCAGACTTCTCTGAACTCCAGATCTAGAGACGATTCAGCTCTAAATTTTTAAACCCACAGTTTAACAGCTTATTTTTAATACCTCAAAGACATCTAAAACTCAATTTACCCAAGATTGAATACCTAGTCTTCCTTGAGTATCCCCCATCCCAGTGAGGGATGTCACCATTCATTCTTGACACCTTTCTTCTCCCTCAATCCCATAGCCAACCCATCAGTAAGTCTTCTCAATTTTATTTTCTAAACATTTCTTAAATACATTCACTTTTCTCCATCTCTACTACCACTACCCTGGTTCAAACCATTGTCGTCACCACCTTCACATTAATAGCAGTAGTCAACTAATTTGGGTTTCACGTATTCTTGCCCCGTCTGATGGATTCTATATACTGAAGCCACAGTCTTCTTTCTAAAAAGCACATTTGATCATGCCCTCACTTCTTAGTGATTCCACCCTTCACAGGCACTGCCGTGCTGTGAGGGGTTGCCTGCTCACCACCCCAGTCTCATCTCTTCCTGTCCTCTGCTGTGCTCCCTGATTGAATAATCGCTGTTTTTTAGTTTCTCATATGTATGTTTCCTCCCACCACAGAGCCTTTGCACATGTTGTTTCCTACCCCTGGAAAGCTCTTCCTCCTCCTTTCCCTCTTATTAATTTTACTCACCCTTTTAAATTTTAGCTAAATCATCCTATCACAGAGAACCTTCCCTTAATCCCATCTTTAAGTAAGAGTCCCATGCTAGAAACAACTGAACTCTTTCTCTTCACAGCGTTTATATATGTTTGTGATTACATACTCATTAGTGTTATTTTAATTTAAATAAAACGAGGCTCTCAAACTCTTGGCTTAAATGAGAAATTCCATATCTTTTTCCATCAAGTGTGCAGGAAGAGAAGTGCCAATGATCATTCTCTAGCTTAACAACGAAAATTCACAAGTACTTATTTCTTTCATAAAACAGAGAAGTCAATTTAAATATTATTAGAGGATTAACAATTATTAAGTAAGAAAACTATCCAGAAGTGCAGTTGGTTTTGTAGAGATTAAAGGTTATTTGCACAGGATATAGCAACCACTGAAACCCAGGTGTCTTATAAATCATTGTCTTAAAACCTGGCTTCCTGTCTTGTTGCTGTGGTCCAAAGTGAAAGCTTGAGCTCTGCCCCTCATGTCACATTCTAACCAGAAGCAGGAGGAGGAGACAGAAGGGCAGGCCTCTCCCTATAAGGGTACATTCCAGGAGCAGCTCAGGGCACCTCTGCGAACACTGCATCCTTTCAATCTCTATGAATTTTTAACAGAAATTGAACTAAATGTTTTGTCTAGATCTATTAAGGAAATCACGTGATTCTTATCGTTTAACTTGCTAATGTGGTAAAGTTCACAAATAGATTTTTCTGATGTTAAATCATCCTTTTATCCCAAAGATGAATCCAATTTGGTTATGTTGCTGGGTTTTCTTTTTCAAATATTTCTATGTTTTGTTTGCTAGTATTCTGTTTAGCAATTTTAAATTTATGTTTATAAGTGAGATTGAGTTATAATTTTCCTTTCTTTTTCTTTCATTACTGCAGTTTACATCTAGTTTAAACAAACTTCATAAAATGAGTTGCAGAGTGTTTCTACGTTTTCTATCCTCTGTAAATATCTTGTACAAGATTTGGTTTATCTGTTCTGTGTGCATTTGGCAGAAGGGAGATGACTGACTATCTCACATCCTTTAACTCTTTGTGAAAATCTTATCTTCTCAGTGAGGCCTCCCTGTTACCCTGTTTAAAAGAGCAACATGCCAGTCCCCATCCTCACACCCAGGATTCCTGATCCTCCTTAACTTGCTCCACTTTTTATTTTTTCCATAGAAATTCACATTTTTTAACATACTGTGTAATAGTTTCTTGATTATGTTAATGTTTGCCTTTCACTCTCCTCAGCTAGAATATAGATCACAGAAGAGGAAGTTCTGTGTGTTATATAGGCGGATGTATCCCAAGATCCTAGAATACTTGACCTAGGTGTATTTATCCAGATAGTTAATACTACCTGCTGTAACAAACAACCCTAGAATCTCATGATTTTCTCAATCACATCACTGTGTTACAGGTTAGCAGCTCTCCTTAGAAACTTACCTTCAAGGATCCAGGCGCAGGGATCCAGGCTTCTTCTTCCATCACGCGGCTCTACCAAATTGGAGTTCTTTGCTTCAAGCCACTGAGACAGACAGTCATACAGTTCTAAATTGCCTCAGCCTAGAAGTTAAGAAATTACATTCCATTCATCAAAACTTAATCACATAGTCCATCTAACTACAGGAGAGTGGGGAAAATGTATCTACCTGTGTGACCAGAAAAAGACAAAGGAAATTATTTGATGAATGTTATTCTTATCTTCGTAGTTGTTCAACTAATATCTGTTGAATTAATTGAATTAATTCACTTCCAAGACTCTTCTGGTCTACTTTGATTTTTTTTCTCTCTGGCATAGACCTGCAACTTGTACATTTTTTAAATAATACTTTGTGCTTTATATTTCTTCTGGAGTCTGTTTTAGTAGGTTATATTTTTCTAGAAAATTATCCACTTAACCTAAGTACCTAAGTGTTCAAATACATTAGCCTAAGTTATTTATTATAATTCTTTGTAATTTTTTTCTTTTTTTTTTTTTTGTATTTTTATTTGCTTCTTTTGTATAGTAGTATCATTCTTTGTAATCTCTGCTGTCTCTATGGTGCTCTCTTTTTTATTTCCAAATTTTTTGTGAGCCTTTTCTTTCTTTTTTGTGGTCATTCTTGCCAAGTTTTTGTCTACCTTTCTGTCTTTTCTAAAAACCAGCATTTGGCTTTGTTGAATATCACTACTGCATCTTTATTTCAATTGCATTAATTTATCCTTTTATCCTTACATTTTATTCCTTTTATATTCAAGTTTATTCTTTTTTTCTAAACTTACAAATTGGACAATTTGCTCATTAATTTTCAGCCTTTTTATTTTCTAATATAAATATTTTTTATAAAGAAATTTCCTCTAAATAATATTTTAGCTGTAGCTCATAAATTTATACATATGCTATTTTATTATTATTTAGAAGATGGTTTTACAGTTTTCAAAACAGGGACTTGTATAGTTATCTTTCATCGATTTCTACATAACTAGCATTGAAATTGGAGAAAAAAGATACTAACTCTTTAATAATTATTCAAATTTGCTTTTGTCCTAGAATGTAGTCGTTTTACATATATTCCACAATATGTATCTGAAAATAATATGCATTCTCTGACTATTGGGTGTTAGGCTTGGTTTTCATCTATCCAATCAGTCAACTGTATTTTTCAAATCTTTCCCCTCCTTACTAATTTTTGTGTGTATGCTTTTTCAATTACTAAGAGTTAAGATCTACTATGAAAACAGATTTGTCTTTCTCTCCTTGCAATTCTGTCACCTTTACATTATGTTTCATGCGGCTGTGTTATTAAAAGCATTTCATACATTGCAGTATATTTAGAATTGTTATATGATCCCCTTTCTCCCTAATAATGTCTCTTGAAAACGCTGGATTTGCATGTATAAATAACTAGATTGAGTACAGCTGGATTGAGTTTTCTATTCATTCTGTTCATGTCCATTGTCTAATTGGTGAGGTGTTTTGCCATTTAAAGTATTGTGATTATTGACGATGTGGCATTATTTCTATCATCTTTTTATATCCTTCTATTTGTTCTGTTCTGTCTATGCTTCTTTTCTCCTTCCCTTCATGTAATTAGGTTTAAATTTTTATTCCATTTTCTTCTCCACTTTGGTGGAAGTTATACACTGCATTTCTTTTCATTTAGAGATTTGACTTAAATTATTAACATGAATACCTAATTCAAAGTCTAAATCAATATCTCACTCACTTCCTGGAACTGGAAAAGACCTTTGATCACTTTCGCTCTTCTCATCTCCTCTTGTCCTAAACATTATTGTTATCCTATATTTTTGTTCTACTTTTTGCTACAACAATTATAATTATTTTTATGCAATCAGTGTTCAAGTTTTCTCTGTTTACCACTTTCTATCCTCAACATTCCTTTTGTTTTCAAACTGCTCTTCTAGATCATTTTTCATCTCTATGAAGTAGTCCTTTAGTGTCTATTAGTGGTAAATGTTCTCAGTTTTAATTTGAATGGAAATATCTTTATTTTGACCTTATTTTTAAATGATAGTTTAGAAACAAGTATAATCCATAACTGGCAATTATTTATCTCACAAACATTTGAAAATATTACACATTATGTATTACCACTGTGAAGTCATTTTCTGGTCATTCCTTTGTAGAAGATCCACCTTTTCTATCTCCGGTCGTTATAAAATTTTATCTCTGTCTATGGTGTGTGCTAAAGCTGTAGTACATTTGGTTTAAGTGGAAAACCGCCCCAAACCCAGACAAATCCAGTGCCAAATGAGGAGCTGAGAGAGTTAGACCAATGAATAAATAGATAAAGAGGAAAAAATGAACACAGACTGTCATAACGATAAATGCTTCCAAGAAACCAATGTGTATGGAAAACAATCAAAGGCCCTTGGGGAAACTGGGGCAGCCCACGTCTAGAGTTAGCTGTCTGAGGCTAACGAGCCTCCAGCTTCCGCCACTGGTGCTAGACCACCTCCCGCACCAGTGGTACTTGGAGATACATGATCCCACTGTGACCCTTAGTGTGATAATCAGTCAGCGGAGGTCCATGCCTGACAGGCCCAGGCTCCAAGGCCATGGCTACCTGGATTGGCTCACAACAGCAGGTCTGCAGACAAGTTTGAGATATTATCTAACTATATATACAGTTATTTTTATATATATGTGTGTATATATATATACACATATATATATGTCATATTTATACATAGTTACCATCAATACTTTTTTAGATTTACTAATATCTTACACATATTTCTCTGCTCAAAACTTATCTTTCTCATTCCTTTCTGCCTGTTTTTCCTTGGAAATATTTTGTTTTTGTGTTATAGGCTTCACTCCTCCATTTATCTCTTTGAACAGTTTAAGCGTAGTTCTCTGAAGTTCTCTTACACTCTAACTGTAGTTCCTAGACAATGGCTCCCCCTTCTTGGCCTCTGCAGGCTCTCAGAGGGATATGCATTTCTTGGCCTCTGCAGGCTCTCAGAGGGATATGCATTTCTTGGCCTCTGCAGACTCTCAGAGGGACATGCATTTCTTGGCCTCTGCAGACTCTCAGAGGGACATGCATTTCTTGGCCTCTGCAGGCTCTCAGAGGGATATGCATTTCCTAAAATGTTGGTGTTTTTTTTACTGTTATCATATGTTCAGCAATAATTGTTCTCTGCAGGAGTCCCTACATATGCCCCAAGTTGAGAAATTCTCCCCCTGGGTCTGTTTAGTGTTTTCTCTGCTCAGGCCCTAAATGAGAGCTACCAACCCCCTCTGCTTTTGGATTAAGAGTTACCCTTCATTCCTTGCTCTCTCTAATAAGTCTTTCTCCTTTCCCCCCTTTCATTCAATATTCTGATTGTGCAAGACAGCCTCTCAGTGATAATGACTAAGGCCAAAATGACAATCAGTCCTAGCCAGTTTGGGCCAGATCAGAGATTTTGCATGCAAGCATCAAGTTTGCCTAAAATTTCACCTTCTGATGATACAAGGTCAACCCCATTCATTTTAATGCTTAAATTTCCACCCTTTTGGGAATGAACATTGGTCACATTGAACACATGCCACACTGCCATGTGTGCTCATTCCCACTTGAATATAAAATATTATTTCTGTAGAAATAACCCAGCCCTTGTTGAATATGTATGAGTTCCCATAGCTGGACCCTTAGAAGATTGTGACTCCTGTCTGCTTGGGGAGCTTGGCATAGGTCATGAGACCAGCCTCTCTCCTGGCTTGTGTAACCCAAATAAACTTCCTTTCTACATGGTCAAAGGCCCTGTCATTGTGATCCTTTCAGCGTTTACAAAAGACAAAGACCCTGAGGGTGTTTACACGTGACAACACTAAGGCTTTGCCTATATTTAAAGTAGCCCTTAACCTTGATCACCTCTGCAAAGTCCCTTTTGCCATGGAAGGCAGTATTGTCACAGAGTCCAGGGATTAGTGCACCTCCACATTCTCACTAAGACAATGAGTGGATAGTGAAGACAGGTGGTCTGGGTGGTCAGCAGAAAAGGCTGGAGAGGGCTGGGTCAGACCTTTCCACAAGGTTCACCTATTAAAGCCCACAGCAGCCCCCACCAAGGAGGGAGTATGGACACTGTATATCTATTTTTACCATCAAGTGCCCCTATCCCAGGACAGGGGAAGATCTGAGGCTGTTTTCCTAAGACAACTCCTGGCTTTGGCATCTCAGGGTCTTTCTCTGAGAAACAGAAGTCTGGGAAGAGCCTGAGATAATACAAATTCCTCTTCCCATTCCACAAGAAGGTGGGTTTGGGTCCACAGACTGAGACTGAGGCTCAGGTCCAGACTAGCACAGGTGAAAAGGACGGTGGCTTTGTCCTGGGTGTATAATGTGCTCCTACCACCCATGCTGTGTCCACTGACCCCAGCCCAGAATCCAGAACCCAGATCCTAACTCCTCCTCTGGGGAACAGTCAATTCCTCTACACAGTCCCCATGCCTTGGCTCATGTTCTTGGAATCATATGCACCAGTGACACAGCAGAGGCTGTGGGGATCTGCCACCTGCACAGTCAGACAGAGTTCTCTTTCAGAAGGCTTCTGGAGGAGAGCATCCAGGAGCCATGTCAATGACAGAGGGTGAACCTTGGCCCAGCAGGCATGATGATCCTGAGTGTGAGGGTACCTCGGGAGAGTCGGAGGAAGCAACCTGGTCATGTGCACCCATAGAGCTCTGGCCATGAATTCAGGATAACACAGACCAGGGGCAGCTGCAGATGAAGCAGAACTGGAAAGGGCAGGTGTCTGCTGGAGTCAGGCTCAGAGTGCAGGTGTCCCACCAGTGCCAGATACTCCTGCTTCCTCCAGTTGAATGATCTTCATGGCCTGACCTGGGTTATGGACCTCACTGTAGACAGTATTGAGAGGCCCCTTTTCTTCCAGATGTTGTTCACTGATAGCCTGGAATGCAAGACAGAGGGTTCATGGACCAGCTAAGGGATGGATGAATCCAGAGGGATAGGGCAGAGCCAATGCCCACTAACATACACTTCTTATGAATTCCCCAAAATGCCCAGCACAACGATGGCTTCACTTGTAAATTTTCTTAGTAAATAATGACTAAACAGGCAGTGGGACCAGAAATGACATATGCCTGGGTATAAAAGCCCAGGGTTGGGCAGTGAGGGACCTGAGAGTGCCCAGACTGGCCACTTCTCCCACCTCTCACCTTGTCCTTGCCCTCCTGAGATGCCTTCTCCATGAGATCTGCATAGTAGATGCCACCATCATCTTCCATGTGGTCCTCCTGCAATCCTGCACCTGAGTCACATACAGACAAAGCTTGAACCTGTGCCTTGGAAACCTGTATACTTCCCCATTACTATGAACCCCAAAGCCATGGCCACAGCCACCATCCCCTCTGCCAGGCCAATCCCTGGCAGCTAAAGCAGGAGAAGGGAACCAAGGGTCCAGCGCAAGAGGAGGAGGTATCTGGGCCCAGAAGAAATGCAACCTGCCTCTTCCAGTCTCCATCTTCTTCTTCTCACGTGTCTTCCACAGGTACAGTCCAGCACACAGGATCAACAGCACAGCCACTGTGGTCCCTAGGATGCCTGGCAGGAGATTAGCCATGGACTGCCCATGTGAACCTGTTTCCATCACACAGTGAAGAAAGTTAAGGCAGGAGAGAATTGGGAATGCCCATTGCCAAAGGGAGACAGCAAGGGAGAAAGCAAGTGGAGAGTTGGTAAGGGGCCATGTGTAGAAGCTGAAGAGGGAGGAGAATGGCAGCTTCACTCATTCAGCCGGTTACTGAGCGCCTACTTGGTGCCAGGGACACTGAGATAAACAGGACAATGTCCACACCCTTGAGAAGCTCATCATCCAAGACAGAAGACTGAGAAAATACCAACTGCCAGATGGAGGGATGGCAGCTGCAATAGAGGTTTACCTCTTGTGCAAGGACTTCAGGTAGGGGCTCCCAGAGGAGGTGCTAGATGAACTGAGTCTCGAGGGAGGAGTAGGAGTGTCCCAGATATTCAGGGTGGAGCATTCCAGGAAGGAGAGGCACAACATCCCAAAGTCCAGCCCTAGGAGTTGGCAAAACCCCACTGCAGCAGGCAGGGGAGAAACAGGGCAGGGAGGAGCTGCGGATGAGGAGGAACAAGAGGGAAGCAGGAGTCTGTGTCCAGAGGATCTGTGGTCATGCTAAGGATTGAAATTTAGCTGAGACTCCAGGACAAGGGTGAGGGAGGAGGTAATGGGGTTTTTAGTAATGCTGACATGTCAGATCCCTGCAGCAGCTCCTAGAGGAAAGGTCAGAGAGAATAAGATGCACACAGAGTACCAGGTCATTCATTCACTCAGTGATTCTGTTTGTGAGCAAACATTGCCAGAAGCTGGCTTGGCACAAGGCCTCAAATAATAAAATGTGGCCTCTACGCTCAAGTTTGTCCCACTGATGGAGGACAAACCCATCATTACTACTCAGTGCAGAGAGGCCATGGACAACTCCTTAAGGAGGTGGTGCCTGAGAGCAGGACCAGCTACATCATTTTCAGGATCCTGTGCAACTGAACTTTGGAGGCCCTTGTGCAATAATCGATGCAAATTTCCACGTAGGAATGGCAGAGTTTTACCCACATATGGGGCCCTTCTCAGTGTGGGGCCCTGTGTGACTGTGTTGGTGTCATGCCCATGAAGCCGGCCTTGCTGAGGGGAAGGCTTGAGTAGGAATAAAAGAGGAGGTGAAGGAAATTGGGCATGGGAGGGCTGGTGGAATAGGAAACAACATGTCCAGAGGCTCAAAAGCTTGTAAAAGCAGGACACACTGGGGATCTACAAGCACGCCGTTCAGTGTAAAGTGTGTGAGTGAGGCCGGCAACATGCGTGGAGGAGCATCTGAGCCTGTAATCCTACAGGGAACAACTGGAGATCCCAGAGACAACACAGCAAATGCCTCAATCCAATCTGCTTCTCCGAAATGCCACTCTGCACACGCAGTGGATGATGGATGGGGTGGGGAGAGCTAATGGCAGGCTACTGCCTGAAATAGGAGGGGAAAAGCATGGGAGGAAGGTATGGACAGGAGAGACATTTGAAGGCACAAACAAGCTAGATGTGACTCCCAGACCTCTGTATGGGGTGACAGGTAGAAGGTGGGGCTAATAAACATGGCAGGGGGAGAAAAGCCCAGAATCCTCTGGCCCCAGTGCTACCTAAGCTCCAAGACAGCCCTCTTCTGCAGGTTGCACTCACCTTGGTTGCAAACTTCCTCAAGGTCTGAGGTGGCATTTTTCTGGTCCACCTGGTTGCTGACCACACAGGTAAGGCTGGTGTTGGGCTGGCTCAGGGGCAGGCTGACAGCCAGAGTCCAGAGGTTGGGGGCTGGTCTCCATGTCCCTCTCCACTCCAGTTCCCTTGGAAGGTCCTTACTCTCCCAGGTCACATTCATGTCCTCTGTGGCCCCTGGGGCCCCACACTCCAGGGTGACATTGCACCAGCCTGGTGTGATGGACAGTGGCTTGACCAGGATCTGGGGACTGGGCACCGGCTCTGGGACAGGAGGGAGGAAAGAATGGAGCTTCACATGTGTGGGATGCTCCGCACATTGCACTTTCTCACCAACCCCCATCAGACCCGTGGTGTGCTCCATATGAGGAAAGGGGTGTGTTTTACAGATAAAACACAATTTCTCAAACCTAAATGCTGAGCAAGTCACAGTAAAAAAGGAGCCACTGCATTCAGCTCTTTATGGTTTCGTTAGATTAAACACGTATTGAAAATCTGTCACAAAAAATATAGGATTCCACCTTCCCAAGATTCATTTTAAAAAAAAACAAAAAAAAAACGGGTCTCTCCAGGAGGTGGAAGAAGTCTGGGGATAAGGGCTGATCCTGGGCCAGGTCCTTCCCTTGCATCTCCAGCAGAGAAACCTCCTGACACTGCCTGCCCTTGTGCAGCAGGACATCAGGGCAGCTCTGGGAGGCCAGAGAAAGGCCCCATGCTCCCAAAAGCAGACACATTTATGGGAAGTGCAGTGGCAGGGACTAGGAACAACAGCCTCAAGTGTGGTTAGGACAAGCCACTGAAGTTGTGGTACAGACAAGAAGAGAAGAATCAGATTCACAAGCCAGTCTTAGAAATCACATGGGGCCAAATGCTGCAAAAGCCACTCTCTCCATAGCAGGCTATTTATGCAGAAGGGAACTTTATGCAAACAGGAATTCTAGGGAAAGAAGGAGTTGGCTAATAAGTTTTCTAAGAGGTGTCACAATGTAAACTTTCTCCTACACCTATTGAGGCTTTAGAGCTGGAATTGTGAAGTCTGTGTGAGTGAGGCTGGCCTCAGGCTGGTGCTGGATGAGAAGAGAGGGACAGGGAGGACTAGAAACACCTGGATTTCTAGTTGAGGTGGGCAGAATCCTGGCCCCAAAGATCTACATGTCCTAATCCTCAGAAAACACGAGCATGCTAGTAACATGGCAAAGGGCAATAACTATAACAGATAAAGTTGCTAATTGACTGACCTCAAAATAGGGATATTATTCTGGTTTATTTGGATGGGCCCAATGTAACCACAAGAGATTTTAAAAGCAAATGAAGGAAGGAGAGAGGAGGTGAGAGGGACACAGTGTGGGAAGGACCTGACCCCCTTCGCTGGCTTTGAAACGGAGGAAAGGGAGCCTCAAGCCGAGGAATCACGGAGGCCACTAGAGGGTGGAAAAGTCAAGAAAACGTTTTCTCACCAAGAGCCTGAAGAAAGGAGCACAGCCCTGCCAACACCTTGATGTGACCCCAGTGTCTGACCTTTGGCCTACAACACGGTAAGATAATAAATTTATGTTGTTCAAGCCAGTAATTCATATCAGCAATAGAAAACTATTACACAAATTAAGTGACATTAATCATATAGAGAACAATTAATATTATTGCAAAAATTCCCATTTTCTCCAAATTTCCATTATCCTCTCCTAAAATACTGAAGTGATTTTTTTCCCCAGTGTGAATCTCAGTTCTGCCCTCCATTTGTGGTGACCTCACTTACCCTGTTTTCAGTGGAGAAAGAGTCTGAAGGCTTGTATCTAGAAGGAGTCTCGCAAAATGGGGCCGACAGGGCACTTCTAGGGACAAAAGAAAGAGACAAGCCACGGGGTTGATGTGAGGGGGTGTCACTTACCATAGACAATGAGATGGAAAACCTGGATAAATTCTCTTCCTCCAGGATACTTGGCCTGAGCCCGGTACTGCCCACTGTCCTGAGGAGTCAGGTCCTCAATCCTCAGGGATGTCACATTGGGCACATGGACCCTCTGCTTGTATTTGTCCTGGAGGCTGATCCAGGCTGGAGCGTCTGCCCCACTGTGGACTCGCAGCATGACTCTGTAGTCTGACTCGGGGCCAAAGCCCCATGAGATCTCCTCCAGCTTGGCTCCTGGATCTACTCCCGGCTTCGTGGCCACAAGAAACAAGACAGAACCTCCTCGGATCCCCTTCAGAGGAAAGTGGGCTCCAAAATCCTTAACTCCAGAACCACGTGCTCCAGAACTCCTGGCTACAGTGCTGCAGATACCTAGGGTATTGGAAACAGGAAACAGGAGTCTTTTCTCACTGAGAATAAATTAGAGAAACACAGAACTTTTCTTTTAATGAAATCCACCCCAAATTCTCCCTTGTTTCTGGGAAGGCTGCCTACTGCAACGAATTGGAAGCAATTCGGAGATCAAGTCCTGGTTCTAGTGGAATGTAGCCTAACCTTCAGTTTTCTCACCTGCCCCACAATGATAGTCTGAATCACATTAGGTCATGGATCAAAAGCACCTGACACAGGCTAAGTGGGTAACTGCAGGGGCGGCTTCTGCAGTGGCTTCCAAAGATCCCCCCTCTTTGTGTTCACACCCTTGTGCAATCCCCTCCCCTGAAGTGTGGGCTGCACCTAGTGACTTCCTTCTAACAAACAGAGCACAGCAATGTGATGGGGTGTCACTTAGGTATACCAGGTTATGCAAGACTATAACTTCTGTCTTCTTCACACTCTCTCTGTCTCTTTCGTGCTCTCTCTTGCTCACTCTCATGAAGCCAGCTGCCACGCTGTGAGCTGCTCCATGGAAAGGCCCACATGCCAGTGAAATGAGGGCAGCCTCCAGCCAAGACCTCGATTTCATCCTAAGCCAGAGGACCCAGCTAAACCACACCTGGATGCTGTCCTCAGAAATTGTGAGACAATGCATGGTACTGTTTTAAGGCACTAAGTACTGGGGTGAGAGGTCACACAGCAATAGATAACTGGTGCAACTACAAGGGTTGCTTACCTTCCTCCTTCCTTCCCCGCAGTGTGTTAGTCAGCATAGGCCAGGCTGTGCTGTGGTAACAATCACCAAATTCAGGGCCTTGGGACAAGGTAAGTTTGCATCTCACTCACACTACATGTCCCATGAGGGGTAGTGAGGGAAGAGCTGTGTTATACATGGGTGGGGGCTCTGCCATCTTCTAGAGGCTCCATATGGAACCACAGTGTCCTCATAGCCTCTTTAGCCCCCACAGCAGGGAGGGAGGCAGGAGAGACACGGGTGGCATTTTCATTACATCATCCAACTGCCAGGGACTGAAAGTAGACTGTTGGGTGAGCACCGTGTCCCTGACACCAAGAGAGCACTTCCCTGAGCAGTCCCCAAGAGGTCCCTGGTCAGTCTTCCTCAGTCATTCTCCCTGCAGAGCCCTGACCAAAGGGCACAGCCTTCCCAGCCCCCCTCCTCCTGAGCCTCTCCTCACCCATCAGGCACAGCCCCAGGGGACATGGAGACCTTCCGTCCTTCCTGGGGACAAGGATAGGACCGATCTGAAATTGCCAGGAGAAATTGGCCACAAAACAACCTTGTCCTTAAGGGATGAACAATCTCCTCCTTTCAGCAGGTCACCATCTACCTGCATTTGCTGATACCTGCTTAGGCACCCAGTCCTTTCTCCAGATCAGTAAATTCTTCCTTGTATCAGGCCTGGCCTTCTGCTGTATGTTAAACCGATTCCAGTGTTCACTGGAAGCAAAGAACAGCTCGTGCCAGGACTCACAGGGAGAGGTGCTTCAAACATCTCGTTTCCTTTACTCACTGACTCACTCCATCAGGCCTCTGCTCTGGGACAGGCCCTCATCACCCTCTCAGGACTAGGCCCTCAAACCAGGCTTGGCACCCCTTAGCCCCAAGGCCACAGGCCTTCAGGACCACATAGTGGGTCAGGGTCAGTGCTCCGTCCGTCCCTGCTTCGGGCCATCCAAAAGTAGGAGGTTGTCCTCCAGCCTCTGCATGGCTCCTCCCCAGTCCTTCCTTCCACATCTCACCCCTCTGACATCCAATCCAGAAGGAGGCTTGCTACAAACCCCACACTGTCGTGCAGAGCACACAGCCTAGGGGGCAGGACAGACACACAACCCAGCCCACAGAAGGTCACTAAGAAGAGCTGGATGAGGCTATGTTGCCAGATTCCTCTAAACAAGTCAGGACACAAACGCTGTGTCCCCACAGGTCCCCAGGACACAGGGCCCCATTGTCAGTAGCAATAGGCACAGAAATGCACTCTCCTCCTCTCCTAGCTCCAACCTGACAGAGAATAACAAATGCTGGCAAGGGTGTGGAGAGAAGGGAACACTCCTACACTGTTGGTGGGACTGTAAATTAGTACAACCACTGTGGAAAATAGTATGCAGGTTTCTCAAACAACTACAGATAGATCTTCCATACGATCCAGCAATCCCACTTCTGGGTATATACCCAAAGGAATGGAAATAATCATGTCAAAGGGATACCTACACTCCCATGTTCCCTACAGCTCTGTTCACAATAGCCAAGATACGGAACCAACCTAAATGTCCATCGATGGATGACTGGATAAGGAAACTGTGGTATATATACACCATGGAATACTACTCTGCCATAAAAAAGAATGAAATTCTCCCATTCACAACAACATGGATGAGCTTGGAGAAACTTATGTTGAGTGAAATAAGCAAAGCACAGAGGGAAAAATACCACATGTGCTTGCTCATAAGTGGGAGCTAAAAGAGAAAGTAGGAAGGAAAGAAAGACCACAGTGGTGTGTTGGACTTGCAGAGGGAGAGAGCATACGTAGAGATACAAAGTGGAGTGGGGGACAGAGGGATGGGAAGGGAGGTAGGGGATAATTGGGTGGGGGACACGGGGTATAATCACAGTTTGTGGTAATGGGCATGCTGCCAGTATGGATCAGGCCATCACATCTTGGGCATGAGGGGTGACAATCAGCTTTGTACCTCATAAATATTCATAACCAATAAAAAATCTTAATTAAAAAAATTAAAAGCCCTTGTCAAAAAAAAAAAGATAACTAGAAATAAGTCCCTATCTATAAATAATAACTCTAAATATAAAAGAATTAAATTTCCCAACTTAAAAATATATATACACCCAGGGATCCAGAGTATGTTGGAATTACTAGTGCGGTTCTAGTTACAGGCCTAGCCCAGGCTGTCCTAGCCTGGCGTGCTGGCTGGAGTATGGGGACATGTGACACCCACTGCTATATCGAATCTTGATGGATCTTGTCACTTGAACAGAAGAATCCCTACTTCTCTAATAGTGACCAGTGACAGGACACTGCTCTGACTGGCAATTGCATGTTCCCTGTCAGGCTCCCTGTCCACATGTCCACCCTAAGTGAGGCCAACTACCAGTCACAGTAGCCTGGTGCCTCCTAGTTAATGCGGCCCACAGGGCTTACGAATGTCCCAAAGAGGAAGGGATGGGACAGAGGCTGGGGTGAGACAGCCAAGGTTTGGGGTGGCCACTGCCACTGGGCTCTGAAACCCTGATTATGGGGCAGATTTGCCTCTGTGGCCTGGAGCGGGAAGAGGGAGAAAGGACAGACAAGTGAGCTGAACCCACTTAGGACATTCCTTCAACCTCTCTGGGGAAGAAGATGACCACACAAGGGTGACCATATCCCTGAAGGGAGGGTCCTAGACATGGTGTTGAAGCTGTGGAAGAAAGGCCACCCATCTTCCAAGGTCTCGCCTAGATGGCAGATCAGAATCAACAGTCTGAAGCCACAG
Organism: Cynocephalus volans; assembly: GCF_027409185.1. NCBI lineage: Eukaryota > Metazoa > Chordata > Mammalia > Dermoptera > Cynocephalidae > Cynocephalus > Cynocephalus volans. The sequence continues at coordinate 114,430,252 of NC_084467.1, read as the reverse complement.
GACTGCAGAGTAGATCCCATTTCAGTTCACACACACGCTTTCTCCCAGGGCCTCACAGACCCTGAACCATGGGCCACCCCATCTTCCACATCAATGAGCTCCCACGCTAAACCCCAACACCTATACCCATCAACCCCCAAAGTCACACTTCCCACAGGAAGGCACTGTGAAATGTCTCAAAACCCTGAAGGTCTAGTTTCTCCTTCCTTCCCCAAAAGTGAGACCCACTCACATTACATTCTCATAACCAAGGGAAAACAACTGAGGGAATTTTTCGTGATGACCTCTTTCAATGCGATTTTTTGTTTGTTTGTTTGCTCATCTAAGAATGCATCTGGCAACATTTATTAATAAAGAAGAAAAAAACACAAAGGTAGTCTCCAGCAAGCACCACAGGATGCAGGGAGGTGAGGTGCAGACATATTTACCAGAATCTAGTGTCTTCCAGTCAGGAGGGACAGGAAGGGGGAAATATTTATTATAAGTTTAATTGTACCTTCAGAAAAATATACATGTTGAATGTATCTCAGTATCTTAGAATGTAAACTAATTTGAAAATAGGTTCTTTGCAGATACGGTCAAGATGAGGCCATTAGGCTGGGCTTTGATCCAATATGACCAGTGTCCTTATAAAAAGAAGATATTTAGACACAGGCACAGACATGCACAAGGAAGATGATGGGAAGAGACACAGGCAGGACTCGCGTGAGGACGGAGGATTGAAGTGATGCAGCTACAAGACAAAGGGCACCACAGATTGCAAACACCAGAAGCCAGGAGACCCAAGGAAGGATCCCCTGGTTACAGACTGAATATCTGTGTTTGCCCGAAATTCATTACGTTGAAGCCTTTCCCCCGAGTGTGGCTATATTTGGAGATGAGCCCTCTGATGAAGTAAATAAGGTTAATGAGATCATAAGGAGGAGGCCTTGATCCAACAGGATTTGTGTCCTTGGAAGAGGAGACACCACAGAGCTCTTTCTCTCTCTCTCCCTCCGTATACATACACCGAGGAAAGCCATGTGAGGGCAGAGTTAGAAAACAGCCTTCTACAAACCAGAAAGAGTCCGCACCAGAAAATGAATTGGCCAGAACCTTGATCTTGGACTTCCAACCTCCAGACTGTGCAAAAACAACTTTCTGTTGTTTAAGCCACCCAACCTATGGTAATTTGTTATGGTAGCCCGAGCTGACTAATGAACACCTGCAGGTTTGGGAGGGAGTATTGCCCTCCTGACACCTTGATGTTGGGGCATCTAGCCTCCAGAACTGTGTGACAATAAATTTCCACTGTTTTACCCACTTAGTTTTGGTACTCTGTTATGACAGTCCTAGGAAACTAGAAAAGGAACTCAGGAAGTTTGGCACACAGGGACTAAATGTTGACACTTTGAGGATTTCTTTGGTAGCTGGGGCTGGGTCATTTGCCAGCAAATCACCTGAGGTGTGAGCTCAGGAGTGAGACAGACCTGGTTGGATCTGAGAAACTTAATTTTCAGTATCTATTCCCCTTTCCTTCCAAGTCCCAGATCCAGCCTTTTCTGGCTGAGGGATCTTTAGTAAGTTCCTAAATTGTCTAAGCCTTGAGTTGCCATGTGTGAATGATGGGTCTAATAATTGCAAGCTCTTACTGGGCTTCTGTGAGCATTAAATAGGATCACACATGAAAAGCACTCTCCAGTAAGTGTTTAGTTGTAATATCATTACTATTATAAGGGACCACCAGCTGTGGAATCCACAGTTAGCTAGATTTCTCCTGATGCTTCCACCTGGGAAAGAAGTCACCCATTCCCCATGATCATATTTCCCAGTTCCTACATTTCAGCAGCTCCTTCAGATACTGAATGTGTAATGATACTCAAGACAACCGACCAAGGTTGGCCAGTTACAGAGGAGATTGCATTGCAGCATCATCAAGTGGCTTTTTAATTTTTTTATTTTAATCAAATTATGCATTCATATGGCAAAGAAAAGGAAGGAGGAATAGATACTGAAAATTAAGTCTCTCTCTTATCTCTGTCTTGCACTGCCCAGTTCTGTTTCCTGGAGGCAGACACTATTATCAGTGTCTTGTGTGTCCACCCAGAGAGAATCTACACATTTACAAGCACAGGAGTGTGTCTCCATGTGCGCAACACACCCCATATGCCTTGTCCTGCTCCTTGCTTTTCTCATAACAACGTACGTTGAAACACATAGATGTGTCTCATTTACTACCTGCATACTATTCCATGTGGGACTCTAGTTCTCATCTCCTTCTGATGTTTGAGTTGCTGCTTGCCACTGCAAACAATGCTGGAATGAATCGCTGTGTATTTGAGCCTTTGCACGCACAAATGTGTATATATTAGGAAAAATTAGGATGGATTTAATGGAGCAAAGGCATATATACCTGAACTTTTCATGGATATTATTAAATATCTCCAAAGAGTGTTCCTATCTACACTCCTACAAACACATAATGATCAAACTTTTTATTCTTTGCCAAATTGAGAGGAGAAAATTAAATCTTGTTATAGGTTTAATGGGCATTTCTCCTATAAATAAAGTTCATCATTGTCGTTTCATACTGAGTCATATTATTTCCTCTTCTGTGAACTATAAACTGTCTGCTAATATCCTTTGCCCATACTTGGTTTTTTTCTCTTAGTTTATAGGAGTTAGACATATTTTAAGAAAATTAACTTTTTTTCTAATATACATAATACAAACATTTTTAAAGTTTGTTTTTCAACTTTACCTATGGACCATTTGCCATGCCAAAATGTTACCTTCGTGAAGTCAAATGCAATAAATTTTTTAGGGCTTACTGGTTTTACATCTTCCTTAAAAAGATAGCACCCACTTCAAAAGTATGCTTTTAATGGTCTCCAGTTTCCTTCAGGTACTTTTATAGTTTCAAGTCTTATGTTTAACTTTTGATCCGCCTGAAATTTATTTTGTGGTCAGTGAGGCAACGGAGCTGAGCAGTGTAACTGAGTGGTTGAAAGCTTGGACTTTAGAGTCAGCAAGACTGAAGTGGTGTCCACTTCCTCCATTTTCTGGGCCGTGTGAACTTGAGCAATTATTTAACCTCTCTGGCTTCAGCTTTCTCAACTGTGAAATGGAAGTAATAGCAGTACTTGCCTCAATGAACTATTCTTTGGATTTAGTAGAGAAGACCTTTCAGCACAGTGGTCAGTAATTATTCTATTAATCTTAGCTGCTCTCATTCTCATGATGAGTGTCACTTCCCCGAGCACACCTGGGTCAGACATCGCCAGTTCCCAGGCCAGAGTCCTTTCCTCCATCAGCTGCCCTCCCAGGGGTCTCCTCCTGGGTATAAAGGTAGGTTTCAGGGAGTCAAACGCCCTGTGGGATCAATCCCATACTTGGCTGCAGGGTGTGAAGGTCCAGCCAGGCCCTTTCTGTTTACCAAAGCCCCGAGTTTAGAAGGGAGCTCATTGCTCTATACCCACACACAGACACCATCAACTCCATGTTGTCAAGTACCTGAGGACTGCTGTATAATCAGGAGAGTGGTAAAGATGAAGGGAAGGACAGACTACTTGTTATCCAAAGCCTGGGCTAAATAAATTTTATATTATTAACTCTGTCTTGTCCACTTTCACTTTTCTTTAGTGGGTTGTCTTGTAATATAAAAATATGATATGTTACACTGAAAACAATTACGTGGGTATTGGAGTTGCTTCAAGTAAAAATTCAAAGTGGCCCTCCTTCCAAGGGTACACCCAGTAATCGATGTGTGTCCTCCAGATACTTCTCTATGTACCACAAACACCATAAACACCAGCGAGCACAGGGCGTCTATTTGTAAATTCATTTCAGCGTTCCTGCGGGCCTCCATAGGTGTCTTCTGTGGTTCTCTCTTTGAACTGGTTGTAACATCCTGTTGGTTTCCTCATTAATTAACCAGCAAAATAAAAGTATCCTTTAACACCTCAGTCAGCCATCCCACTCAGTATTAATCACGTTTAAATATACAATTTTTGATACCACAACAGAAACTAAACATAAGTGCTCTTAAAGGTAGGAGACAGAGATGATGCCCTTGAGACGGTAGTCTGAGTACACCAGCCCCCAGACCCCTGTTGGGAACAGAAGAGGCAGAGAAAACAGAGGGTCAGGTGGAGGAGGCTGGAAGGGGAGGATTTCTTCCCTCCTTTGTACGGCTGAGGAAGTGGCCACAGGGACTGCTTGGGGTCTTCTCTCTGAAGGAGCCCTAAGACAGAGCAAAGGCTTTGACTTAGCCACAGGAGAGTCCTGTCTGGGCAGACTCACCAAATCCTAGAATGTCACAGTTGGGCGGGGCCTCAGAGGTGATCAGCCTAAGCGCTTCCTTTTACATAGAAGGGGCCTCCCTAGGGGGTGACTTGTCCTGAGTCATTCAGGGAAGAGCCAGACCTGGAGCCCAGGTCTCCTCTCCCAATCCCAGGCCTTTGCTCCCCATCACTTCTTCCACCTTCTCCCCACCCTCCCCAGGAGCTCAGCCCCTCACTGCTCTGCTATCTGGTCCCAGCAGGACCTGAGCAGCTGCTGAGTCTCTGCTTCCCCTCCTGGGAAGAGGAAGCAAGTTCTGTGAGTAGTTCATCAGAGCAGAGACCTCTGGCTATCTGAGGGTCAAATAGCCAGCCTGGCCTGACTCATTACATCCTGGAAGGGGGAACCAGGGGGAGAAGAGGCTAAGCCCTCAGGCTGCCAGGGAGGATCTCCGCAGAAGCTGGAAAGTGAGCAAGAGCTGCAGGGAAGATGATGGAAAATTCAAAGAGAGAGAAGGTAGCAAGAGCTCTGGGATCTACAAAAGATGTTCATTTGGAAGAAGAAAAAGCCTGGAAATGTGTGGTCATTCACAAGGTAGAGTTAAAAATTTATTTAAATAATGTGAATTTAAGACTCAACAATCAACATAATTTTTTTAAATCTTTCTGATCATTCCCCCTAACACCACACTGGGAGACCAACAGTAGCTCCTCTCCACTCACACATGAAACCGAAACTCCCTCTCCCCGCGCTGTCTCCACTGTCTCCTTGTTTCTGCCTGGAGCACATAATTTCTTCCTTTCTTCCTTCCTTCCTCCCTTCCTTCTTTCTTTTCTTTCCTTCCTTTTGTTTGTTTTCATAATCCTCCAAACAACAGTGCCTATGGAGAAAACTGTACAATTTAACATATTTCTTCAGGTCAACAACATTGCTGTCAATAGAAATCAACCTATTTAAAGGAGACCTAACATCTTGCTATTGCAAAACTCATTTTTTATTCAAGACTTCCCGTTTTACGGGTGCTCTCTAATCTATAAAATTTATATAGTTCCCTGCAAGTTCATTTAGTGGCTGGGACAGTATAACAAACAAAAAAATTTAAAAATAAAAGAGTTCACCAAATTCATACTCACTGTTATTTTCTCATTAGTTTTTATTGAATTTCATTCTACATACAAACATATAATCTTCCATAAAATCATAAATGTAATAAACTGCCTTCACTAGGGCAGTCTTTCTTTCAGATCCCTTTTTTACTTAACCCCTTATGTTCTCTTCTTTCTTCCCCTCCATGTTTTTCTCCCCAATTTCATGCCCCCCTGTAGCACATATTACCAATCTACTCTTATAACCATATGGGAGTATAGACATCCTGAAATTTTGGAGGCTGCTTTTCTTTTCATGAAATAAGAATTTCATTGTATTTGCTTTTCTGAATAATACTCATGGAAATCAACCTCATGGAAATTAAAAATCTGTCCCAGACAACTGGTATACTTGTTTTTTTAAGCCTCCACAATATTCCATGGCACAGATACTTCTCAATTTTCCAATCATTACCAAACTAAGGGGCATCTCCTCTTCTTTTCCAGGGTTTTGCCCAAGAACAGTGCTGTGATAAATATGCTTTCATCTGGGGTCTCCTGGGTTCCAGCAGCACTTCAGGGTGGAGGGAAAGGCACCCACAAGGATAAGAAAGGACATCCTCCTAGAGTCCTCATTTTACCCAAAGATAAATTCTAACATTTTAAATGAAAACTAACACTAAAGTGGAATGCAAATTACATAAGCAATTTTAAGATGAACCTGAGACTTCCAAGGACCCTCTCCTTTGTAATGATCTTCTTGGAGCTGATCCCCAAGCCCAGGCTGGAGGGTGCACGTTCACACTCCCTTTTCAGTGGAGAAGCACAGGAAGTGCAGACCAGGGGAGCTTCCTTTGGCTCAGACACTGGGCTTTTAGGTTGGCCCCATCCTCCACAGGACAGCTGCAGAGACCATGAGGTCCCCTCTGAGCCAGGAGTGCCCCTCTCACCCCCTCTGTTTCCAGGAGCCAGGTTTTGTCTGCCCCCATCCCACTCTCCAGGCAGCCTCAGACTCTCATGGTTTCCCTGTGATTGCAGCAGAAGCAGCCTCACCTCCTGGGTAAAGATTCCCTTAATGCAGCCAAGGCTGCCTTAGCTCAGGGTTCCCAGCTTGTGACCACCAAAAGACATTTCATTCTTTCCATCAACCTGGGGCTCTAACCAAATACACTGCATTTGTAAGTTATATCAGAATGGTTTTCCTTTTTTCTTCATCAAAGACATCAGAATCTAAATACCCTCCTACAGCTCAGGGGCCCGGCCATCCCAACCCCACTCAGTTGCCCTCCCTTCCCAGGGAGCCCAGCACTCACTGAGCAGGAGGATGACTCCCAGGAGCCGGGAGGTCCAACAGAGATGGGGGTTTTCCAAGCAGGGCCCCATTGCAGGCTGTCTGCTGTCCTGTTCAGCTACAGAGGAAACAACTGAGGGGGAAGAGTCAAGACAGGAAGAGAAGCCTGAACTCTATGAGCCCTTACGAATTTTCCCTCTGAGAGGGCGGGGCTAGGAAGGCAACTACTGGGGAAACAGCAGATCAGCCTAGAGAAAGCCACTTAGCTCTTTCATTTACGCCAGCAGCTATGGTACACACTCAATGACTATTTACAGAATAAATATGTAAACAACCACACTCTATTATGTGTTTGTAACTGCATTGAACAGACCCCTCCCTGCTTGGAGTTCTCATGCATACACACACACATACACACACACATACACACACACACACACACACACACACACACACACACACACACACACACACACACACACCCTCACCCCTTCCCTGGGTTAATAGCTCTGGCCCAGGCATCCCTGCTCACCAGTGCCAGCCTGTGCTCAGGCACAGAAGTCGCACTCTTACAGCAAGACTGGGCTAGGACCCTCCTGAGTTCAGTGGATTTCCTCTGTCTCTACCCCATTTAATAAAACAAATTTCTTTTCTGATTTTCAAAAGATTTTAAATGTCAGTTACCTAGGTAAGAATCTGTGAGCAAGAGAACAAAGCTCTTCGTCAAGAGTGTTAACTCCAACATCACCAAGGCAAATATTGGTCCTTATCTATTTCTGGGAGCCATATGGATTTCTCAGCTGCCACTATATTATTAGTCATTGTCTCTATACACTCATGGCAAAGACAAAATCCCACAGAAGCTGACAGGCTCTTTGCTGCATCTCAACGAAGAGTTTTCCTGTAAGCCTCTGCCAGCCCTGCTCCTGCTACCTCAGAGGGGCGAATAGAGAGCTGCACATTTCGTCTTAGGCCTCAGCTTTAGCTGCTTCAAACTCACCTCCACCTACTGAGGCTCAGGCCCTGGCCTCTTCTCTCCAGAACAGAATACCCTACAACATCTGAGTGCCACGACCTCCCCCCTCCCCCCTTTATTATCCTGGAAGCAGCACCATCTTCCTAACTACTGGGAAGTGACTTTTTCTCCTCCCCTCTGAGGCTTTCTCCTCAGCTGCCCAGGCAGAACACCCCAAAGCTGGATCTGCAGGACTTGACCCATGTGTAGTGCTGGATCTCAGATCCTTCTGCCCCTTCCTGTGTAGGTCGTGAGTCAGGTAATTAAAAGAAGATATCTGGTAGCTTTGTGCAAGGTAGACGTATTTTACTCTTCAAATGTGAGCTTCACAGACATGATTTATCCTTAGAAATGAGCTCTGCCATTCTCCACTGACCCTCCATGCTCTGCCATCCAGTGGTTCAGAACAGTTACCTTTATACTCGCAGTACACAATAGTGGACACAAGCAAGCATTATATAATTATGACAATCATGCTGAATCAGTTAATGGGTACACATGTGCAGTTACACTACTTTTATAATTTGTTTCTAGTGAATGTGTTGAATCTTGCCCATTTACAGATGTAAGGCAAGAGATCCTGACTAAACTTTTCTACTTTCCTTACACCATGACCTCAAGGTAGTGAGGTCCTACATATAAAACCCATTTTAGGGATATAAGACCCTAATCCCAAACAGGTTATGTTACCTGTAATGTTTGCACAGCTTATTAAGGGCAGTGTCTGGACTCCTGACACAAACTCAAGACTCAGTATCACAGCCGCCCTCCCAACCCAGTGTATGGCCTCAAATGAGTCACCTGGAGTCCAGTCTATGCTCTCCCCAAAAGCACTCTGCAGGTTCCCAGACTAGGTGTTACTGGACAAGGTTCTTTGACTCCAAGTGTAACAGAAATTAAAACAGTGTCAATCAGTCCGTACAAGCAAGGCTTTATTAGAGTTTATGCCTCAGCACAAGGGAGAGAGCATGGAAGGCTCAGCCTTCTACTGGCATCCCAATGGGGAGGTCTGGGAGAATCTTAAAGGGACTCAGGTGGGAAAGGGGTATCTTCTATGCATATAGAAGTGGGGATTTCTTGGGACTTGTGCACTTGGAGGTCATGCTTCTTCATGTGTCGCATGTCTCATTAGCATGTTAAATTTCCACCCCTGGGTGTGAATTTTAGTATTATAATGAAGGAAAAAGTCAGTGAAAGGTCAGCACTGGAGTCCATCTTGGCACAGGCTGGTTTGATCCAGTTTTTGCAGCTAGGTCTTTTCCTTTGGGTAAACATCCAGTCCTTGCATCCTGCAAGATACTGCAGAAGAGATAAATGTCTTAGCCTTCTCTTTATCCGGGTATGGGCTGGATTCCTGTGATTGGGAAACTATTTGTCTCAGCCCTTTGTAGTCAGAGGTGAGGGGACCAGAATCCAGTCCCTATTCTGTCTCAAAGAGAGTTTTCACATAGGCTTGATTCCTCCTACCTCACCTCCTAATGGGAAGTTACTTCAAAAGACAGTGCATGAGTCCCATGGTCAGAAACTTATTATATGGAGTTAGGATCTGGGTATCTCACCTACTCGTCACTTGGGGTGATGAGGATCAAGTCTCACACCCTGTACCACCACTACCCCCATGTCTACAGCTCTCCAGAAAGGACTTCTTTGAGAACCACTTGGTTATGAAATTGATTTATATGGGAGGGGGTAGGGAGAAGAATCCTACAGAAATGGAACCAGCCGTGTGGCTGGAATCCAGGAACTCAGGGAGAGTGTCAGCCAGTAGACTTTCCATGCTGGCAAAATGCCACTGACTTAAAAAATCCAGGCACCTAATCTCATTTTCAGCATCCCAGCCATCCTGTGGTAAGGCATAACTCATACACAAGCACAAACCTCAACCACTGAAACTTTGGTGAGTTTATGACAGCACTTCAAAAAGTTTGTGGAGAAATAGACCCCCAAGACTATCCAGTTTGGTGATGTGTAATTGTTCATAGTAGTCTCTTATGATCCTTTGTATTCCTTAAGTATCTGTCATAATCTCTCCACTTTATAATGTTTTTGTATTTGAGTTCCGTTTTTTTTTCTTGGTTAATGTAGCTAAAATTTGTCAATTTTGTTTATCTTTTCAAAAACCAACTCTTAGTTTTATTGATCTTTTTTATTCTGTAGTCACTATTTCATTTAATTCTGCTCTAATGTTTATTACTTCTTTTCTTCTATTAACTTTGGGCTTAGCTTGTTCTTTTTTTCTAGTGCCCTGAGATGTAAAGTTAGGTGTTTACTTGAGATCTTTCCTTTTTGAGGTACGCATTTATCGCTGTAAGCTTCCCTCTTAGAACTGCTTACTTCTGGTATGTTGCATTTTCATTTTTGTCTCAAGATTCTTTTTTATTTCTCTTTTGGTGTCTTTTTTTTAATTTTTGATTCATTGAATATTAAGGAGTGTGTATTTAATTTCCACATGTTTGTGAATATTTCAAAATTTCCCAAGTTGTTGACTTTTAGTTTTATACTGCTATAGTTAGAAAAGATACTTCATATAATTTGGATCTTTTCAATTTTTTTATGACTTGTTTTGTGGCTCAACATATGATTTATCCTGGAGAGTGCTCTGTGTGAACTTATAAAGAATGTATATTCTGGTGCTGTTGAATGGAACATTCTGTATTTGTCTTTTAGGTCCATTTGGCCTATCGTGTTAGTCAGGTTTATTGTTTCCATATTGATTTTTCTGTCCGGATGATCCATCTGTTGAAAGTAAGGTACTGGAGTGACATCATCGAGGTGGCAGAATAGATGATTCCCAACATCATACCTTCACAAGTAACCAATTTACAATTATTAAAAAGCAAAGACTGCCAGCCTAGAACTGCTGGAGCCAGGGGAGGAAGAGGAGAGATCCATGGAGTTTGAAAAGGCATAAGAGGGAGTGGTGAGAGAGTGTAGGAATGGCACCTATCATTCTGAACCACCACAGTAAGGAGGCTGGAACTAGCTGTTATACCAGCCAGAAAAAGCCACAATGGCCTCCTTCTCATAAACCTGCTTGGAGTCTGTAGGAGAAAGAAGAGCTTCTTAGTGTACCACACCAGCACACAGGCCATAAAGACCACTTGCAGGATTCCCCAGGGCCCACAAAGGAGCAGGCAGCTGCAACCAACTAGAGAGGAGAGCCACCCAGAGACTGGTGAGATATCACAAGGGATGCATACATGGCCTGCCCCACGGTAAGCAGTTGGAGTGTGGAGTAAAGGCTGGCCCACTGGGGAAACACTGGGCTCAGCATAGGCAGCTTGTGTCAGTGGAAATCAGGCAGGGCAATAGAATTGTAGAGGGCACAACCTGCAGGAAGAAAACCCATCCCAGCCCCAATTTCCACATAGCCCAGATCAGAAGTGATTCATGATCATTACAAAAAGCCTTTCCTGGTGAATCAGCAGCAAATAGTAGTCTCCTCAAATGCCTAGGCATCAATGTAAAGACACAAAGATCGAGAAAGAACAGAAGAATATGTCGCCACCTGAGTAAACAAACAAATCACTAGCAACAGACCCAGAGAATGAGCAGATCTATGAAACATGTGACAGAGAATTCAGAATAACCCTCTTAATGATGTTCATGGAGTCACAAGAAAATACAGATAGAACATTAAATGATATTTGAAAAATAACTCAGGAGAAGAATAAGAAGTTTGACAAAGGAATAGAATCAATTAAAAAAAATAAATAGAACTTCTAGAAATAAAGAATACAGTAGCTGAACTGAAAAACTCAATAGAAAGCTCAAAAAACAGACAATCAAATGGCGAAAAGAATCAGTGAACTCAAAGATAAAACACATGAAATTATCCAATCAGAGAAGCAAAAAGAATAAGAAAAAATGAAACAGAAACACAGCACATATGGGACTCCCTCAAGCAAAATAACTTCTGCATAATTGGCATACCCAAAGAAGAAAAAGGAAGAAATGTAGAGGGCATATTCAAGAAAATACTGGCTGAAAATTTCCCAAGTATGGAGAAGAATGACAGCATCCAGATATAGGAAGTTAAGAGGTCACAAGTCAAATTCAATCCAAAGAGGAACAACCCAAGGCACATCATAATCAAATCATCAAAAAACAAAGGCAAGGAGAGATTACTAAAACCAACAAGAGAAAAGAAACACATAACATTGAATAGAGCCCCAATACATCTCTCAGCTTACTTCTCAGTAGAAACCCTACAGACCAGAAGAGAATGGGACAATATATTCAAAGTGTTGAAGCAAAAAATAAAAATAAAAAAGACTGTCAGACAAGAATTCTGTATCCAGCAAAACTAACCTTCAGATATGAAGGAGAAATAGTCTTGCCCAATAAACAAAACCAAGGTAATTCATCAACACTAGACCTGCATTACAAGAAATGCTAAAGGGAGTTTTTCAATCTGAAGGAAGATGATGCTAAGGAGCAGCAAGAAAACATTTGAAGGTACATGACTCATTAGTAAAGGAAGTTCACAGACAACCTCACAATAATCCAATAGTGTAAGGATGATGAATAAACTGCTTACATTGCTAGTATGAAGACTAAAGGACAAACCTAACAAGATGGTAACATATAAAGGAACCATATAAGAGAAAGGCAATATTACAAGATATACCCTGAAACAAAAAAATTGGCAAAAAGTGGGGGGGGGGTGATGCCAAAGCATAGAGTTGGCTTTGGTTTTTATTTTTTCTTAGATATCAAAGTTAAGTTATTACTAGTCTAAAATAATGTGTTATAATTATACCATGTTTTGTGTAAGTCTCATGGTAACAATAACAGAAAAACTTAGAAGAGGCATACTAAAAATAAATAGCTAGAAAGCAAAATGTAAAGCTAGAGAAAACCACTCCACCACAAAAGAAAATAGTAACACAACAAAAAGGAAAAAAAGATACAGAAAACAAAATAGAAACATGGCAGTAATGAGACCCTGTATATCAATAATAACTCTAAATGTAAATGGACTCGATGCCCCAATTAAAAGACACAGAGAGACTGAATGGATTATAAAACAAGAACCAACAAAATACTGCCTACAAGAAACTCACTTTACCTATAAATACACACACCAGCTGAAAGTGAAGGGATGGAAAAAGATATTTCACGCAAATGGAAACCAAAAAAGAGCAGCAGTAGCTATGCTTATATCAGATAAAATAGACTTCAAGCCAAGGAAAGTAAAAAAAGATAAGGAGGGTCATTATACAGTCATAACGGGATCGATTCAACAAGAGAATGTAACAATTCTAAATATATATGCACTCAACTCCCAAGCCCCCAGTTATATAAAGCAATTACTATTGGACCTAATGGGAGATATTGACTCCAACATAATAACTGTTGGGGGGACTTTAATACTCCACTTTCAGCAAAGGACAGATCATACAGACAGAAATTAACCAGGAAACATCAGAATTAATCTCTACTGTAGGCTGACTTGACCTAACAGACATTTATAGAACACTTCATCCAACAGCTGCAGAATACACACTCTTCTCAGCAGCACATGGAACATTCTCTAGAATAGACCATATGTTAGGACACAAAACAAGTCTCAACAAATTTTTAAAATTGAAATCATATCAATTACCTCGTAGGACCACAATGGAATAAAACTAGACATCAAAGGGACAGTAGAAATCATACAAATACATGGAAATTAGACAATATGCCCCTAAACAATGAATGGATCAAAGAAGAAATCAAGAAGAAAATTAAAATATTCACAGAGACAGTGAAAATGAAAACACAACATATTAGAACCTATGGAATACAGCAAAGGCAGTCCTAAGAAAGAAGTTTATAACAATAAGGACATACATCAAAAAGAAGAAAAACTCCAAGTAAACAACCTAACTTTCCAGCTCAAGGAGCTGGAAAAACTGAAACAAACCAAACCCAAAATCAGTAGAAGAAGAAAAAATAACAAAGATCAGAGCAGAAATAAATGAATTGGAGGTTAAAAAAAACAACAAAAAAAGATCGATGAAACAAGGAGCTGGTTTTTCAAAAAGATAAACAAAATCTATAAAAATTTAGCTAGACTAACGAAGGAAAAAAGAAGACTCTAGTAAAATCAGAAATGGAAAAGGGGACATTACAACTGATACCACAGAAATACAAAGGATCATAAGAAACTACTACAAACAACTATATGCAAACAAACTGGAAAACCTTGAAGAAATGGATAAATTCCTGGACACATACAACTTACCAAAGTTGAATCATGAAAGACTGGAAAACCTAAACAGACCAATAACAAGTTATGAGATTGAAGTAGTAATACAAAGTCTTCCAACAAAGAAAATCCCAGGACCAGATGGCTTTACTGTCAAATTATACCAAATGTTGAAAGAAGAACTAATACCAATTCTTCTCAAACTCTTCCAAAAAAATTGAAAAGGAGGAATGCTTCCAAACTTATTCTATGAGGCCAGCATTACCCTCATACCAAAACAGGAAAAATACACACAAAAAACTACAGACCAATATCCCTAATGAACACAGACGTGAAGATCCTCGACAAAATACTAGCAAACAGAATCCAGCAACACATTGAAAAGATCATACATCATGATCAAGTAGGATGCATTTCAGGGATGCAAGGACGGTTCCTGTTGGGAAAATGGTCAGGGCCCCTCAGATGTTCGGAATCTTGCCGAGCATTTGCTGTGAACAGGTTGTGTGTGGGTGGAGTTAGTGTGCCTGTGGGGCACCGCCACCTTGGCTGGAGCTTACTACCTCGAATGGCCGCCCTGCTCAAGCAGCCATGCCTTTCCAACCTGCAGCTTCCAAGGACCTGTTTGCCAATTATCTAGCCCATAAACCTGTGTGTGAGGGGTCTGGTGACCCAGCCTGGCATGTGAGGGGTCTGGTGACCCAGCCTGGCATGTGAGGGGTCTGGGGAGCCAGTCTGGTGTGTGAAGGGTTTGTGACCCAGTCTGTGAACGGGCTTGAGAGGTCTGTGAACTCCAGACCCAGCCCTAGCATGACAGTTCCACATACACAAATCTATAGATGTGATGCAACACAGCAACAGAATGAGAGGAAAAACCATCTGATAGTGTCAATAGATGCAGAAAAAGCATTTGACAAAATCTAACACCCCATCGTGACTCAACAAATTAGGTATAAAAGGAATGTATGTCAACACAATAAAGGCCATATACAACAAACCCACAGCTAATATCAGACAGAATGTACAAAAATTGGAGGATTTTCCTCTAAGATCCAGAACAAAACAAAAATGCCCCTTTCCCCAGTCTTATTCAACATAGTAATAGAAATTCTAGCTTGTGCAATAAGGCAAGAGAAAGCAATAAAGTGTATTCACGTTGGAAAAGAAGAAGTTGAACTATCTCTATTCACAGACGACATAATCTTATACATAGAAAACCTTAAAGACTCCACCAAAAAAATTACTAGAACTAACGAATGAATTCAGTAAAGTGGTAGGATACAAAATCAACAAATAAAAATCAGTAGTCTTCCTATATGCCAACAACAAAATAGCTGACGAAGAAATCAAGAAAATAATCCTATTCATAACAGCTACCATAAAAATGAAATACCAGGGAATAAATTTAACCAAGGAGGTGAAAGATCTCTACAAAGAAAACTATAAAACATTGGTGAAAAAACTTAAAGAGGACACAAATAAATGGAAAGGCATCCCATGCTCATGGGTCAGAAGAATTAACATCATCAAAATGCCCATATTACCCAAACAATCTACCCATTCAAAGCAATCTCTATCAAAATACCAGTGATGCCCCTCCCCATGGCAGCACAGCCCCTGCCGCACTTGCGCCCTTGGCCGCCATGCAGTTTATGTTGCTTTTTAGTCATCAAGGAAAGCTTCGACTGCAGAAATGGTATGTCCCACTTTCAGACAAAGAGAAGGAAAAGATCACAAGAGAACTTGTTGAAACCATTTTAGTATGGAAACCTAAAATGTGCAGCTTCCTTGAGTGGCCCGATTTGAAGATTGTTTACAAAAGATATGCTCGTCTGTATTTCTGCTGTGCTAGTGAAGATCAGGACAATGAGCCAATTACCCTGGAAATAATTCATTGTTACGTGGGATTACTTGACAAGTATTTTGGCAGCGTGTGTGAACTTGATATCATCTTTAATTTTGAGAAGGCATATTTTATTTTCGATGAGTTTCTTTGGGGCAGGGAAGTTCAGGAAACATCCAAGAAAATTTTTCTTAAAACAATGGAGCAGGTTGATCTACTGCAGGAGGAAGCTGAAGCCCCATGTAGTGTTCTTGAAGAAACTGGACTGACGTAACTGTCCCCCCTTGTTGATGATTTCTTGTGGCATTTCACACACTGTAGATGGTCACTGCCTTCATGGCCATGTTAGCTAATGGTTTAAGATGTCTTATCAGTATTACTGTTTGGCTAAGGTGCTTCACACAGGCCTACACAATTTTTTTAAGGGAACTTTGTTTAATCAAATGATAAATTAAAGAACGTAAATATGAATTAAGATGATGCAGAAAAAGAAAGATACCTTTTCTGGATATTTTTAAATTTATAGGTCAGTCAGTTTCTCTTAATCTGACTAAGCGCGTGTATGAAAATGACACATCTACATAGATGTAAAATCAAATAGTCAGGCAATATACACTTATTAATTACTGTATTTGATAAAGGAAACTTAAATTATACTGTGAAACCTGGTTTGATGAAACCAAACACTAGTGCAGAATTTCAGTATATATAAGAATAAAGGGAATTGACATGTCACGTATCAAATGAATGAAAATTTAACTCTGTTAAAACTTAAAAACAAAAACAAATTTTTATCAAAGACCCGTATTGAAAACTATGTATCTTAAAGCAAGGGGAATATAGGTTATTTTAAATAACTAAATTGGAATAATGTTGTTTTACACTAAAATGTATTTCTTAGGCATTTGAACCTGGGATGACAGATTATTTCATAATGTTGAGCACCCAATTTTTAAGGCCAAGGCATATTTGATTTCTGAGATGAATTTTTTGTGGTCATAATCATTTACTTAGTTGGTTTCCTTTTGATACTCCCAAATAAACTGGGAAAGTTAATTTACTAGGAATTCTTCATAACAGTATCTTACAGAAAATGTGTTCCTCTCTTCACAAAGTACTGCATGTAAAGTCACTGTTTAAAGCACTAATGTGCCTTCTGGGTGCTTGTTAAAGCCAAATTTATTTTGCTTCCCTCCTCTTAGAAGTGCTACAAACTTTACAACAGCTTCCTTTCCTTCTATGGCACTGCCTAGTTATCAGAAGTCATATAAATTTTAAAAAGACACCTTTCATATGAAAAAGTGAATTAAGTGAGATAAAATGGCATTAGTTGGCCCTATATTTTTAAAGCTATATAATTGTTCAGCGTCACTTTTATATTGTACTTATACATATCTAAATATGTCTTCATGGTTTACATTTTCACTTGCGTATGCTGGGCTGGATTAAGCTTTGTTGTGACTGACCAATATTGAGGCCACGTGAGCACTGTCTTATCACATAGCCAATTAGTTATAATAAATGTTCAACGTATAAAAAAAAATACCCATGACATTCTCCACAGAAACAGGAAAAACAATCTTAAAATTTATATGGAACCACAAAGATCTCATATAGTAAGAACAATCCTGAACAAAAGAACAAAGTTGAAGACATCACACTTCCTGCTTTCAAAATATAAAATAAAGCTATACTGTAAACTAAAACTGCATGGTACTGGCAGAAAAACAGACAAACTAACCAATGAAATAGTACAGAGAGCCCCAAAATAAACCAATGCACTTACAACCAACTGATTTTCAAAAAAGGTGCCAAAAACATACAATGGGGAAAAGACAGCCTCTTCAACAAAAGGTGCTGGGAAAACTGGATATCTGCATACGGAAGATTGAAACTAGACCCCTCTCTCTCACCATACACAAAAATCCACTCAAAATGGATCAAAGACCTAAATTTAGGAATCAAAACTATAAAACTACTAGAAGAAAACACAGGGAAAATGCTACACAAAATGGGAGTGAGCAGTACTTTTTTAAGCGAGAGTACAAAGGCACAGGCAACTAAAACAAAAATGCATAAATGGGACTACACCAAATTCAAAAGCTTCTGCACAGCAAGAGACACTATCAACAAAGTGAAGACACAACCTACAGAATGGGAGAAAGTGTTTGCCATTACACATCACACAAAGAGCTAATATCCAGAATACATAAGGAACTTAAATGACTAAACAGCAAAAAAACGAATAACCTAATTAAAAAATGGGTAAAGGACCCAAACAGACATTTCTCAAATGAAGACATACAAATGGCCAACAGGTACATGAAAAAATGCTCAACATCACTAATCATCAGGGAGCAAATTAAAACCACAATGAGATATCATCTCACTGCAGTTAGAAAGGCTATTATCAACAAGACAAAAAAATAACAAATGTTGGCAAGGATGCAAAGAAAAAAGAAACTCTCCTACACTGCCAGTGGGAATGTCAATTGGTACAGCCACTGTGGAAAACAGTATGGAGGTTCCTCAGAGAACTAAAAATAGATCTACCCTATGACCCATCTATCTCACTGCTGGGTATATACTCAAAGGAAATGAAATCAACATATCAACAGACACCTGCACTCCCATGTTTACAATTCACAATAGCCAACAGATGGAATCAACCTAAATGTCCACCAATGGATGAAAACATTAAAAAACAACCAACAATAATGACAACAAAAAAAACTGTGGTGCATAAATGCACAATGGACTACTACTCAGCTATCAAAAAACTAATATTAAGTGAGGTAAGTCAGGCACAAAAAGACAAATACAGCATGATACCACTCATATATGGAAACTAAAAAAAAAGGAAAAGAAAAAAAGTGGTTCTCATAGAAGTAGGGAGTAGAATAATAGTTACCAGAGGTGGAGAGGGTATGACAGTGGGGGGAAGAAAAGTTGGGGATTAATGAGTACAAAACTATGCTACCTACTCTAAGTGAATCAATGTGCAGTATATGCATGTATTGGAGCAGAATATTGTACCTCACTAATATGTACAAATAAATGTTAAAATATTTTGAATTAAAAAATAAAATTTAAAAAAAGAAACTAGTATATTGAAGTCCCCTACTATTATTTAGTTTATAAATTTAGGTGCTTTAATTAGTCTGTTTTTGTGTTGATATAACAGAATACCTGAGACTGGGTAATTTATAAAGAAAAGAGTTTTTTGGGCTCATCTGAGACAGCTGCATCTGGTGTGGGCCTTAGCCTGCTTCTACTGATGGCAGGCAGCCAGTGAGAGCAGAGAGATCACATAGTGAGGGGAAGCAAGAGAGAGTGGGGGAATGCCAGGCTCCTTTTAATAATCAGCTCTCGCAATAACTAACAGAGCTAGAACTCACTCACTAACTCTCACCCACCAGAGAAGGCATTAATCTATACACGAGGTAACTGCCCCCATGATCCAAATACCTCCCAACACTGCCACACTGGGGAATCGTATTTCAACGTGAGCTTTGGGGGGACAAACATATCCAAGTTATATCAGTGCTCTGATGTACAATGCATATATAGTTACAGTTGTACTTACAATTATATTCTCTTGATGAATAGACCACTTTCTCATTACATCCAAACCATGTCTCTTGTGACAGATTTTTACTGAAAGTCTATTTTGTCTGATATAAGTATGGCCACCTCTGCTCTCTTTAGTTACGATTTGCATGGAGTATCTTTTTCCATCTCTTCTCTTGCAGCCTATGTGTGTTCTTAAGTCTAAAGTGAGTCTCTTCTAGGCAACGTATTGTTCTTTTCTGTGTAGAATTTAATGCATTTACATTTATAATAATTGTTGATAGGTAATGATATGCTATTGCCATTTTTAATTGATTTCTGATTGTTTTACAATTCTTTGTTCCTTTCCTTGTCTGTCTTCCTTTGTGATTTCTTGATGTTTTCGTAGCATTATGCTTTGATTCCTTTCTCTTTATATTTTGTGTACCTATAATAGCTTTTTTTTTTCCTTTTGGATTACAATAAGGCTTACACAAAACATCATATAGTTATAACAGTCTGTTTTAAGCTGATAACAAGTTTACTTCAATCACATACAAAAATTCTACAGTTTTACTTCTCCCCCCTCCCACATAGTTTACACTTTTAATGTGATCTTTTTAGGGCTGGCCAGTTAGCTCAATTGTCTAGAGTGCAGCCTTATAACACCAAGGTCACAAGTTTGGTTCCCTGTACTGGCCAGCTGCCAATAAATAAAGCAATCTTTTTATCTTCTGCATCTGTTACAAAATATTTAATACTTTACCCTTTAACATTTATACTAGAGTTAGAGTGATTTACACATTACTTTATAAGAGGACTTTGAATTTGACTATATAAGTACATTTACCAGTGACATTTACACTTTCATATGTTTTCGTGTTGTTGGTTAGCATCATTTTGTTTCACTTCAGATAACTACCTTTACTATCTTCGTAAGACAGATCTACTACTGATGAACTCTCTCAGCTATTGTTTGTTTGGGGATGTCTATCTCTTCTTCATTTCTGGAGGACAGCTTTCTCAGACATACCATTCTTTGTTGGTAGGTTTTTTCTTTCAGTATTTTGAATACATATTCCCACTCCTTCCTGATTTTCAGAATTTCTCTTGAGAAGTACACTGTAAGCCTCATTGGGGGTTCATTTTACATGATGAGTCTCTCTTATCTTGCCACTTTCCAGATTCTGTCTTTGTCTCTGAATTTCGGCAATTTGATTGTAATGTGGCCTCAAAGTATTCCTCTTGGGTTGATCTTCCTTGAGGCCCTTTGAACTACATGAATCTGGATATTCACATACCTCTCAATATTTGGGGGGTTTTCAGCTAGTATTTTCTTTTATCTTTTTTGTTTTGGTTTGGTTTTTGGTTTTTGGTTTTTTGCAGCAGCCCTGTATGGGAATCTGAATCTGAACACTTGCTTCACGTTGGTGTTATGACACCATGCTCTAACTTACTGAGCCAGCCCTCAGCTTATAACAGAAATACCTGAAACTGGGTAATTTGTAAAGAAACAATATTTATTGCTTACAGTTTCAGAGTCTGGAAAATCCAGAGTCCATGGAACACATCTGGTAAGGGCCTTTTCCTAGTGGTGACTACCGTGATGCAGGGTAGCACATGGCAAATATGGCAGGAGCAGAGAGAGAGTGAGCCTGACCTCCTCACTGGCTCTCCTTTTAAATCACCAGAACCATGCCCATGACCACCATCAAACCATCAGTGGATTAATCCATTTACTAGCGTATGGTCTTCACAGTCTAGTCACCTCTTTAAGGTCTCACCTTTCAATTACCACAATACAATTTTCCACACTCTTAACATTGTCACAGTGGGGATTAAGTTTCAGGGGAACATTCAGTCCACAGCAGTTAGTATTTCTTTAAATAAGTTTTCTTCCCCTTTTTTTTTCTCCTTTGAAGACTCCCATAGTTTGTATTTTCATACAAAGGTGGTTTCCCATATGTTGCTTATACTTTCTTCACTTTTTTTGATTCCTTATTCTTTGTGTTCCTCTAATTGTCTAATATCAAAGGACCTGTCTTCAATTTCGGTAACTCTTTCTTTTGCACGATTGAGTCGGCTGCTGAAGCTCTCTATTGAATTTTCCAGTTTTGTCATCATATTCTTCAGTTCCAAAATCTTTGTTTGGTTCTTTTTCATGGTTTCTATTTCTATATTAAACTTCTCATTTAGTTCATGCGTGGTTCTCTGATTTCCTGATTGTTTATCTGATTTCTTTTACACCTTATTGAGATGCCTTAAGATGATTATTTTGCATTTTTTGTCAAGTAATTTATAAATCTCCATTTCTTTGAAGTTTATTACTGCAGTTTTATTAGTTTACTTTAATGATGTCATGTCGCCTGATCCTTTATTTTCCATTTAGCCTTGCATTTGTGTCTGTGCATTAAAAATCAACCACCTCTTACAGCCTAGTTATGGAAAATAAAGACCTTCTCCTGTTGCATCCCCACGCTGATAGGATTTTTTCTGGGATCAAAGCTGAGTGGGGTTGGAGCCAGGTCATATAGCTGCTGCTGGGTCCACAGGGTGCCAATGGTTGGCAGGCCTGTTACTAGGGCCTCAAGAGGGTGTGAATACTGTTTGGATCTTGGGTAAATTGGACTGCCTCCAAGATCTTGGTCAGTAGGGCTGGCACAGGGACAAAAGTCAACAGTTGGGTCCACAGATCGTGGTCCTATTTTCTGGTGCATAAATGGGTATATCTTCCTCCTGGTCAATGAAAGGGTTCCTGCAGGATCATTGAGTGGGCCACTGGGTGGGCAGAATTGGCCCAGGACTGTGACTGAGCAGACTTGAAACCAAGTCCAGGGCTGCTTTAGGGCCAACAGTTTGCAGGCTTACCTCCAGGTGAGTGAACAGGCATATCTCCTGCTGGGTTCCTGAATAGGCAAGACTGCCCCAGATCACAGCTGAACAGGGCTGAAGCTAGGTCACAGGGCTGCTTCAGAATCTGAAGTCTGAACAAATGTGTATCCCCAGTGGGCCCATGGGTGGGCAGGAATACTCTCTGACCACAGCCGGGAGGGGATGAACCATGTTTCGGGGTCACATCAATATCCACAGTGAAACTGAAGTTGACAGGAAGTAGAGCAAGTTATAGGTCCGCTTCAGGGTTCACTGCCAGGACCGAGGTTGGCAGGCCTATCACCTGAGGCCTGGGTATTTGTGACCTCTCCCAGGTCCCTTGACAGATGGTTCTGGTGGAAGGACCAAGGACAAACAAAGTTGTAGCCAATTCTACAGGAAGATGGAGCTGTTTCCAGGTTTGTAGCCAGGAACACAACCAGTAAGCCTGCCTCTGGGGTGTTAGCCTGTCCTTTCAAAACAGCCCTCCTCAGTCTTGGGCTCCACTGGAGTTTTGCAACCATTTATCTGTATCCCAACTCTCTCACAAACATACTTTTGCCTGTAGAAGTCTGCCAAAGATTTGTTGCTGTGGGGAGATCTGAGTGGGGTACCCCCTATTCCACTATCCTGCTCTCAAACTTTACTTTTTAAAAATACACTAAACTATGTACAATCAAGAAGTTCACTGAAATCCTAGTAGGATAAGTTCAAAGAGATAGCATATCAAAGTCAGTATATGAAAGTCAGAGTCTTCAGCCTATCAAAGTCAGACTCTTAAAAGACAATACCTAACAGAGACTCTTCAAAGCAGAAATAGAGGGGAGATGCAGCATGCACAAGGGATTTCCAATAAGATTAACAGCTGATTTCATGGATGCCGAAGGCTCTGGGGTGACATACTCAAAGTGCTCAGGAAAAAAATCTTACAGTCAAGGATTCAATATCCCACAAATCTAGCCTTCAAAAATGAAGGAGAAACTAAGTCATGCCTAGAAAAACAAAAACTGAGAATGTGTCCCTGCTACAGTTGCTGTATACCAAATGCTAAAGGGAGTCATTCAGGCCAAAATAAAGGAACATTAGACATTAACTAAAATCCATATGAACAAATAAAGAACACCCTAAGGGTAATTAATTAGATAAGTATAAAAAAATGTGAATGGCTTTTTTGTGTTTATGACAGTGTATTAGTCCATTTTCTGTTGCTCATAACTGAATACCTGAAAGTGGACAATTTATAAAGAAATGGAATTTATTGCTTATAGTTTTGAAGGCTGGGAAGTTCAAAGTTCAGGAGGGACAACTGGAAAGGACCTTCTTCTTGATGGTGACTCTCTACAGAGTCCCGTGACAACACAGGGTATCACATGGCAAGAGTATATCCATGTGCTTTTTTCTTCTCTTTATAAAGCCACTGTCTATTCCCTGATAACCCATTAACCCACTAATACATGGATGGATTAATGCATTCAAGAGGACATAGTCATCATGATCCAATCACCTCTTAAAGACCCCATGTTTCAAATACCATAGTCGAACTTTCCACCTACTTAATACTGTTATTATAAGGATCAAACTCCAACATGAGCTTGGGGGGACTTTCAAACCACAGCATAACAGTTTTTTCTCCTAATTTAAAATAAATCTGCAGAGTTCCAGTCAAAGTGGCAGAATAGACGGTCCCCAGCATCACTCTCTCCCACAAATCAACAAATTTGCAACTATAAAAATGTAACAACAGCCAAGCTGGGTCTGCTGGAGCTCAGGGGAAGAGGAGGAGAGACCTATGGAGTTCATGAAGGTGGGAGAAGCCATGATGACAGAAAGAAAAAACTGCTTAGAGCATTTTGGGCCACAGCCACTTTAATGCTGGAGCTGCTGAGCACATGGAGCAGGAGCTGCTGAGCACATGGAGCAGGAGCTGGCAGAAGCTGCAGCTGTGCCCTTCAAATGGAGTTGCTTGGAGGCAGCAGGGGAGAAGAGAGCCTTGGTGGCTTCCAGGACAGCAAGACCACTAATAGGGATCCTGAGGACCCACGCAGGAGCAAGGAGCCAGAACAACTGAAAAAGGGGACACATTCAGAGGCTGGTGAGTCATCGTAAGGGACTGGCAAATGGTCTGTCCCCTGGGAAGTGTTTGGAGCGTGGGCAGTGAGGGGGATGGGCCCACCAGGAGAACACTGGGACACAGCAAGGACAGCTGATCCATGCCCCAATCAGCACAGGGCTACTGAGAGGAGACTGGTCAGGAATGCAGAATAGCATGGGGTACAGTTTGATAAAAAAAAACTCAGGCCCAGATCAGAGTTTCTACACAACCCAGGTGCACTGGGTGTCTGGAGAGCCAACACCTTGGGGCCCCACCTGGGGGCCCAGAGTATGGAGCCAGGGACCAGAACCCTGCCAGCACTGCCAGCACCGCCAGCACCTCAGGGGCCTGCCCGGAGTTCTGAGGCATAGAGCCAGAGACCAGACCCCCCCACCCATAACCAGGCACACCACCAGTGCCAGGGAGCTTGCCAAAAACATCACCTCCATGTGGGTGGCCCACCACAACCACCACAGTAACCACAGCTGCTGCAAAAGTGGCTAGATGTCACAACTACCATGCAGATGGTCCACCAGCCACTGGAGTGTATTGACACAGGGAGAGTCACCAGAAGAGACCAAAGAAAAGAAGAGGATGTCTCTGTCCACAAAGCCTATTCCAGAGTAACAGAAGAAGCGTCTGCTCTATGATGTCATTGGGGGACCTGATCTCACCTCTCAGCATTGGACAGAACATCTAGGCAACAAATCAACACAGTAAACATCACTCTTTCAGAGGAAGAGAAGAAATCTAGGATCATCAGTGGTGGGAGGGGGAAAGGAGAGGGGAATGGGGAGAGATTGGACAAGGGGCATAAAGAATAAGTACAATTTGTAACAATATACATACTAGTAATATTGATTTGATCAACATATGTCAGCATTGAATCTCAAAAATATGTATAATCAATTATGATTAGATAAAAAAATAAAATAAAATAAATTTGCAAAACATCAAAATTATAAGTCTGTGTTAATGAGTACACTAGGTCAAAGGCAGACTTGTACAACAATGATAGAACAAGGAGGTGGAAACACAGCTACATAGGATTAAATTTTTGTATACTATTGAAATTAAAGGGGTACTAATCTATTTAGAAATGCATAAATAAAGGTGTTAATTTTATTTCCCAGAAATTAAAAATATTGTGAGAGAATACCATTAACAATTGTAGGACAAAAATTAGATAAACTAGATTATGGACTAATTCCTAGAAAGATACAAACTGTGAAAACTGACTTAAGAACAAATAGAAAATCTACATAAACCTATAAGTAAAAAGAGTAAATTAGTTACCATTTGTATGTAATGTCTTTTTTCCATCTCTTCTCTTGTAGCCTATGTGTGTTCTTAAGTCTAAAGTGAATCTCTTGTAGACAAAACATTGTTCTTTTTTATTTTATCTATTCAGCCAATCTGTGTCTTTTCATTGGAGAATTTAATGTATTCACATTTAAAATAATTACTGATATGTAATGATGTACTATCGCCAAATTTAATTGTTCTCTGATTGTTTTGTAGTTTCTTGGTTCCATTCTTTCTGTCTTTCTGTCTTCCTTTATGATTTGTTGATTTTCTTTTGCAGCGATATGTTTTGTTTCCTTCTCTTTATGTTTTGTATACCTACTGTATGGGGTTTTTTTTTATTAGCATGAAGTTTACATAAAACATCTCAGAGTTATAACATTCTATTTTAAGCTGATAACAAGTTTACTTCAATCAAATACAAGAACTCAACACTTTTACTTCTCGCCCTTCCACATATTTTACACTATTGATGTCATACTTGAAATCTTTTTATCTTATACATCCATTAACAGATTATTGTATCTATATTTATTTTTAACACTTTTGTCTTTTAACTTTTTTAGTAGAGTTAAAGGTGATTAACACACCACCATTACATTTTAGAGTATTTGAATTTTACTATATGTTTACTTCAACTAATAAGATTTATTCTTTCATGTGATTTCATGTTGTTAGCATCGTTTGGTTTCAACTGAAATAACTCCTTTTACTATTTCTCATAAGGTAGTTCTACTGGTGATAAACTCCCTCAGGTCCCTCAGCTTTTGTTTATTAGGAAATGTCATTATATTTTCTTCATTTTTGAAGGACAGCTTTGTTGGAGTAGTATTCTTGATTGGTAGTTGTTTTTTGGTTTTTGGTTTTTTCAGTGTTTTGAATATGTATTTCCACTCCTTCCTGGTTTACAGTGTTTCTGTTGAGAAGTCCATTGTAAGACTCATGGGGGGGGGGTCCCTTTTATGTAATAAGTCTCATTTATATTGCTGCTTTCCACATTTAGTCTTTGTCTTTGACGTTTGGCACCTTGATTTTAACGTGTCTCAAAGTTTTCTTCTTGGGTTGATCTTCCTTGAGGTCCTTTGAGCTAGATGAATATGGACATCTACATACCTCCCAATATTTGAGGGGTGTTTAACCATTTTTATAAATAAATAAAAGCTTATTTATTTAAATAAGATTTCTTCCTCTTTTTTTCTCTGTCTAAGACTCCCATAATTTGTATATTTATATGTATAGTGGTGTTCCATAGGTTCCTTATACTTTCCTCACTGTTTCTTTTTTTTCTTTTTGTTCCTCTGCTTGTCTAATATTAAATGACCTGTCTTCAACTTTGCTAATTCATTCTTCTGTATAACTGAGTCTGCTGTTGTAGCTCTCTATTGAATTTTGCAGTTTTGTCATCATATTCTTCAACCCCAGAATTTTTGTTTGGTTCTTTTTGGATTCTATTTCTTTATTAAACTTCTTATTTTGTTCATTCTCGGTTTCCTGATTTTTTTTATTGAAGCATAGTTGATGGTACATATCTGTGGGGAACAGAGCTGAATATCAATACCTGTTTGCAATATATGATCCTCAAATCAGGATAATTAGTATATTCAACATTATATAATGTAATAGTTTTCCATGGACCTTTACCAACTCCTCCCTTACTCCACCTCCCCCTCCCCCATTCCCACCTCTGGTAACCTCAGTTCTATTCTCTCCTTCTGAAAGTTCAACACATCATTGTGATTGTAGCATCTTTCTTTATTTTATTTGTTTATTTTTTTAACTCCCACTAATGAGTGAGAACATACAGTGTTTCTATCTCTGTGCCTGGCTTATTTCACTTAACATAATTTCCTCTAAGTTCATCCATGTTGCTGCAAATGGCAGAATTTCATTCTTTCATGGCTCAGTAATATGCCACTGTGCATGTAGACCATATTTTCATTATCCAATTATCCATTGATGGACATTTAGGAAGGTTCCAGCTCTTGGCTATTGTAAGCAGAGCTGTGATAAACATGGGAGTGCAGGTATCCCTTCTACATGACACTGTCCATTCTTTGGGCGTATACCAAGCAGTAGAATTGCTCAATTATATGGCAGTTCTATCTGTAGTTGTTCGAGGAAACTCCATACCATTTTCCATAATGGCTGGACCAATCTACACTCCCACCAACAGTGTGCTTTTTCTGCTGTTTTGGTTACTATAGCTTTGTAGTATAACTTGGAGTCAGATAGTGTAATGCCTCTGGCTTCTTCCACCCCACCCCCCACCCCCAGGATTGTTTTAGCTATTTGGGGTCTTTCATTGTTCCATATGAATTTTAGGATTTTTTTTTTTTCTATTTCTGTGAAGAATGTTGTTCGTATTTTAATGGGGATTGCATTGAATCTGTTGATCACTTTGTGTAGTATAGATATTTTGGCAATGTTAATTCTTCCAATTCAAGAGGATGGAATGTATTTCCATCTTTTTGTATCCTCTTTAACTTCTTTCAACAGTGATTTGTAGTTATCATTGTAGAGATCGTTCACCTCCTTGGTTAAACTGATTCTTAGGTGGCTTTTTTTGTTTGTTTCATTTTGGTTTTTGGTTTTTGGTGACTATTGTAAATTGGCTAGTTTCCTTGATTTCTTTTTCTGCCAGTTCATTGTCTGAGTATAAAAACACTACTGATTTTTGTATGCTGATTTTGTATCCTGCAACTTTACTGAAATCATTTATCAACTCTAACAGATTTTTTGTACAGTCTTTAGGTTTTTCTATATATGGATCATGTCATCTACCAATAGAAACAATTTGACTTCACCTTTTCCAATATGGATGCTTTTTATTCCTCTCTCTTGCCTGATTGTTTTGGCTAGCACTTCCAATACTATGCTAGATATGAGTGGTGAGTGTGGGCATCCTTGTCTTGTTCCCATCAGTATGATATTGACAGGGGATCTGTGATAGAGTTTGGATGTATTGTCCCCCCAAAACTCATATGGAAATCTGATCCCCAATGTGGCAGTGTTGGCAGCTCCTTGAGTCATGGGGCAGTTCCTTCATGAATGGATTAATGCTTTCCCTGGGGGGTGGGGGTAGTGAGTTGGTCCTCACTTCATTAGTTCCCATGAGAGGTGGTTGTTTAAAAAGACCCTTGCACCTACCATCCATCTCTCTCTCTCTCTCTCTTTTCTCTCTTTCCTGTCTCTCTCTCTGGCTTCCTCTCGCCATGTGATCTTCTTCTACCCACCCACTGACTGCCAATTTTCACTATCAGTAGAAGCAGCCTGAGGCCAGCACCACATGCAGCTGTGCCAGAATAGTGAGACAAAAAAAAAAAACTCTTTTCTTTATAAATTATCCAGTCTCAGGTATTCTATTATAGCAACACAAAAATGGACTAATATAGAAAATTGTTATGGAGGAGTGGGGTGTTGCTGTACAGATACCTGAAAATGTAAAAGTGGTTTTGGAACTGGGTAATGGGCAAAGGTTGGAGGAGTTTGGAGGACTCAGAAGAAGACAAAATGATGATGGAAAGTTTGGAACATTTTAGAGATTGTGACCAGAATGCTGATAGAAATGTGGACAGTAAAAACCATGCCTGTGATGAGGTCTCAGATAGAAATGAGGAACTTATCAGGAATTGAACAAAAGATAACCCTTGCTACATCATAGCAAGGAATTTGGCTGCATTGTGTCCATGCCCTAGGACTTTGTGGAAGGTGGGACTTAAGAGTTGTGAACCAGAACGTTTGGCAGAAGAAATTTCCAAGCAGCAAAGCATTCAGGAAGCTGCATGGCTACTTGCAACAGCCTTTGCTGAGTTATGGCAAAAAAGGCATGATGTAAAGCCAGAATTTAAAAGGGAAGTAGAATGTAAAGATTTGGAAAATTTGCAGTCTGGCCATGTGGTAGAGAAGCAAAGAGCAGGAAAAAAATGCAAGGGTAAAGCAGATAGACTGATTGCTAAAGATATTAGCATGGCGATGAAGCAGCCAGATGCTAATAGCTAAGACAGTGGGAGAAAGGCCCTGAAGGCATTTCAGAAGTCTGGAAGGGCATCCTTCCCATCACAGACCCAGAGTCCTACGAGGCCCAAGTTGTTCCAGAGGACAGACCTCAGGTGCCACTGCCTTCAGGAAACTGTTCCTTGCACCTCAGCTGCTCTGGATGGAGCAGCCCTGCCTCAAGCCACCTCAAGTGTGGTTTGTGCAGCAGCTCTGGAGAGCACAAGCCAGAAACCTTGATAGCATCCGCGTGGTGTTAAGTCTGCAGGCCAGCAGAATATGAGAGCAGTGGAGGCATGGAAGCCTCCACCCAGAGTTTAGAGGATGTATGGAAAAGCCTTGGGGCCCAGGCAGAGACCTGCTGCAGGGATGGAGCCACCACAGAGGCCATGTTCTAGAGCAATGCAGAGCAGAAAAATGGAGCCAGAGCCCCCACAGAGAACACCCACCAGGGAAATGTCTAGTAGAGCCAAGGCAGTGGGAACCCCAGAACTGTAGGGCCAGTGCCAACGTGCAATGCCAGCCTGGAAAAACCTCAGGCACCAGTGCAGCCCAGTGGGCTGTGCTCAGCAGAGCTGTGGGGGTGGGGCTGCCCAAGGCTTTGGGGGCCCAGATGACCTATTGTGCCCAGGATGCAGGACTTCAAGTCAAAGAAGACTATTTTGAAACTTTAAGATTTAATGTCTGCCCTGCTGGGTTTCAGACTTGTTTGGGGCCTGTTTCTCCTTTCTTTTGGCCTATTCCTCCCTTTTGAAATGGGAATGTGTACCCAATGTCTGCTCCACCATTTCATCTTGGAAGTAGATAAATTTGTTTTCAGTATTTACAGGTTCATGGCGGGAAGGAGTTTTGCCTTTGGACTCAGAGGAGACTTGGACTTTGGACTTTTAAGTTGGTGATGGAAAAAGCTAAGACTTTTGGGACTATTGTAATGAAATGATTGTATTTTATATGTGAATTTTGGGGGGCCAGGGATGGAATGATAGAGTTTGGATGTATTGTCCCCACCTGCCTGCTAAAACCTATTAGGTAAACTGATCTAACTCCCCAGCCAGCCTCCTAAATGCCCTTGTTCCACCATCACTCAATCTCACATACTGAGTAAATCATGAAACTTGGATTGATTGAACTGTTCACCTCTGCACAACACTCATGCTACCTGACAGAATCATCAACCTCCTGGTTGACACTATTATAAATTGATAATACCTGACCTCAACCAAATTTTAATGCTATTCAACA
Source organism: Cynocephalus volans (assembly GCF_027409185.1). Taxonomy (NCBI): domain Eukaryota; kingdom Metazoa; phylum Chordata; class Mammalia; order Dermoptera; family Cynocephalidae; genus Cynocephalus; species Cynocephalus volans. Next base: position 114,399,510 of record NC_084467.1, on the reverse strand, counting down.
ATCAGTTTTTTGCACAACAGATATTTAAAGATAATATAAATTAATGATAGCTCACACTTATTGAAAGTTTGCTATGTGCCATGCATTGTTCTAAGAATGCCGCATGTTTTAACCATTTAATCTTCATAAGTACTTAATGAGATAGGTATCATTATCCCTATTTTACAGATTAGAAAAAGGAGACATAGAAAGACTAAGTCCTTTGCTCAAGTCTACACTGCTGAGAAACATCAGAGTCAGCATTCAGATCCAGGTAGTTTGACTCCAGAGCCCACATTTTTATCATTTTGCTGACTGTCTCTCATATTTTCCAAACCTCTGCCTGGTATGGACTGGATTGTGTCCCCCCAAAATGTATAGATTGGTTCTCTAACCCTAATGTGATGGTATTTGGAGGTCAAGACTTTGGGAAGTAATTAGGTTAGATGAGGTTATTATGGTGGAGGCTTCATGGTAGGATTAGTGCCCCTATAAGAAGAAGATGTCAAGACCTTGATCTCTCTCTCTCCCCCCCCACCCCTCTCTCCCTCCATCTCTCACTCTGTCCCTCTCTCCCACTCTCTCCACCAAATGAGGACAAACTAAAAGGCAGCCATACACAAGCCAGGAAGAGAACCCTCACCAGAACCCGACCACACTGGCACCCAGATCTCAACTTCCAGTTCCCAAGACTATGAGTAAATAAATTTCTGTTGTTTAACTTTTCCAGTCTGTGGTATTTTACTATGGAAGCCTGAGCAGACTAAGACAGTGCCCTATCTTATCATTCATGGCAAATAACAGGACTTCCTCTTTCTTAGGGAAAAATATACAGCAGAAAGTAATGACTTCAAGCTTTTACCACCTAACTTCCAACTGACCTACATTTATTCATATCTGTCTTGTCTCCTGTTCCCACAGAAGGCACTGTGCTCCTATTGTCTAAGGTAAGGACCTATGTCTAAGCCCCTTCTCCTCCCACCTTTTCAAGAACCTTGCTCTCTAATGTATTTCCTCTTTCTCTGGTATGTTCCACTGACCCTACTCACTGTTTTGCTGCAGACATTAAACATTCTCAATACTCTCCCTTCTTAACATCCCCTTAACCCCAACTTTTGCCCTATTTCTCCATCTTGCACATCACAGCCACACTGCTCCACTTGCTCCAAGACACTCATTCCTCCACCTTCCTCCACCAGCGCTCCTCAGAAGGTCACCAGGTCAACCACCCAGCATTAGGCACTGTTGACCCTCCTTCCTGCTTAAAATACTCTCTTCCTCAGTTTCCCTGATATCTAACTCTCCTGGATCTCCCCCTTCCCCTCTGCCATCCTCCTCAGGTTCCATTCCAATGGTCCCTCTTCCTCTACCTCCACCTTACCCTCAAACATTGGTGCTTCCATGGATTTTGTCATTGGCTCCTTTCATCTCATTTTTCATTCTCTCTCTAGGACATCTATTCCCCTGACTTCAGTTATTATTCACATGCTGCAATGCCCAAGTCTGTATCTCCACCCCACACCGTCCACTTAGCATCAGACCTGCATTCAACTCTCTGCTAGTGTCTCCACTGGGACCTCACACCTGATGTGTCCAGTGCTGCATTTATCTTCATTTTCTAACATATTTTTGTGTTCTATTCTCAGTCAATAAGCCCCCATCCAAAACCCTGGGCCTTATTCTTGGCCACTTCCTCTCCCTGACTCCCTACAGCAGTTGATCAAGTAACTACAACATGTCAGATCTGTTGCTAAGCACCTCACATGCAATGATTTTATTTTACTGTCAAGATCTTAAGAAGGAAGAAATAGTAAAACTTTAGCTCTTTCTAGCACTTACTTGTGAGGACATTGAAGCACAGCCCCCTAAACCATCACACTTTTTCTCAACTTTCCCCTCATTTTATGACATCTCAAACAGGCTCCTCTATCCTCACCCCTCTCCCTGGCCCCAGATCCATGGATGTGACCCTTTTATGTCCTCCACTTCCCTCTCATCATACCCTATTGCAAGTGTTCATTTTTTGCATTATATGGAACTTGTGGAGAAGGAAGATGCATTATTCTCCCACAGAAAACAAAAGCAGAAGTTATTATTGTGTGTGCTTTCTGACAACAAACTGCTTTTTGTTTTACGAGAAATGTTGGAGTAGTTTCAGTTGATTAAACTGGGCCTACAAAAACATATTGAAAGTTTTTTCTTCCTACACAGCAAATTCTCTCTCCTTCCTGTCTCCACCGTGACCATTACCCCTCATACAAACAAAACAACTTGTTATTTGCTCATTTGTTTAATGCAAACAAGACGAAACTGTCTGCAATATCTCTTCCCTTCAATCTTCCCAGCTTAGCCTGCAGTTTCACCTGCAGCAGTTAGCTTCCCAGTGATCAGAGGGAACCAGGAAGTTTATCATTCCTAATCCCTGGACTCTGCAAAGGGATACACACACAACACACACACACGCAAACACATACATACACACAACACACACATATACACACACACACACCAGCCTACGGCCATACATCCGTGTGTGAATTATAACTAAGGCCATCCCAAAACACACAGATTACAAATAAAAGAGGATTGTAAATACCCTGAGAACATCGTCAGGGAACACTAAGATGTGTTAACTACAGCAGGCGGTGATATTATTAACTATTCTCCAAACAATCTGTGAGGCAAGTGCCCCCAACTTGAATGAAAAAACGATTCATATTTTCAATTTAGACCAAATGGTAAAGGGGATGGATCAGGAACTGGAAGTGAATACACAAGGCCAAGGTCATTGCTGCAAACACTAACGGCTCCATGCACCAGTGCCCTGACCCAACCTCTAATCCACTTTGCAGACCTGGATAGATTAATCTCCAGCTTTGCAGACCCCTTCAGGAACCTTACTGAACTCCTCTTAACCTGGAATCCAAACTTTTCACCTGGTGTTTATGTCTTTCAACAGTATAAAAAAGTATGATTTATTTCTTTCCATTGGCCTTGTATCCTGTGCTCTTGCTAAACTTACTTATCAGTTCTAAATGGTTTTCAGTGTAGACCTGCATGCTGTCTACAAATGACAGGATTTTCTCCACTTTCCCATCTGTATATCTTGTATCTCTCTCTCTTTTTTCTTTCATTAATTTTTCTTTTTGCCCTAATGCACTGTGTCAAACTTAAATACAGTGATAAACAGAAGTTGTGAAATTGAACATTTTTATTTTTTCCAATCTTAGAGAAAAAGTATTCAATTTTTCACTATTAAGTATGACTTTAACTAAAGAGGTTTTTTAACGTACCCTTTGCCAGATTCATCAGCTTTATTTATTTCCCTTAGTATTTTTATTATTTTCTTCCTCCTACTTGCTATGGGTTTATTTCACTTTTATTTTTCTCAATTCTGAAGGTAAGAATTTAAATTTATAGTGATATATTTTTTCTTCTCTAAATCTTTAATCCTACAAGTGTCCCTGTAAGTACTGCCTTAGCTTCATTCCACAAATTTTCGTATATTTTTATTTTTATTCAGCTCAGATATTGTCTAATTTCCTTGAGATATGCTGTTTGGCCCATTAAATATTTAGAAGTGTGTTGTATAATTTCTTTCTTTTTTTTTTTTTTTTTTTGGAGGCTGCCCAGTATGGGGATCCAAACCTGTGACCTCGGTGTTATAACACTGTACTCTAACCAACTGAGCTAACTGGCCGGCCACTCTCGTATAATTGGTTTAGAGAATTTCTGTTACCTTTTGTTATTAATTTCTAGTCTCATTTCATTATGATCAGACATCAGACAATATAACTTATATTACTTCAAATCTTAGAAGTTTGTCAAGATTTTTTAATAACACAGAACAGGACATATGTTAGTAAATTTTCCATGTGCACTTGAAAGAATGTGTTTTCTGCTGGATGAAGTGTCCTATAGATGTCAATCGGGTCAAGGTGGTTGATGGTGGTGTTCGGTCCTATATTCCTGCTGACATTTCATCTACTGGTTCTGTTACTGGGAGAAAAGTGCTCAGGTCTTTGCCTGTAACTGTGGATTTATCTATTTCTCCTTTCACTCTTGTCAGTTTTGCTTCATTCGTTTTGAACCTCTGTTTTAAGTGCATGCACATTTAGGATTGTTATCTCTTCTTGGTGAATTGTCCTCTTCATCATTATGTGATATTCCTTTTTTTCCTGGTAATTGTCTTTGCTCTAAAGTCTGCTTTCTCTCATATTATTTAGCCATTTCAGCTCTTTGAAGTCCTGTTTGCCCGGCATATCTTTTTTCTCTTCTCTTACTTTTAACTCATTGATGTATTAAAGCCACACCAGATGGAGAATTATTACTGAATGACAACCTCCCTTATCTCTGTGTCCACTTGCCAGTCTACTCCACCAGCTGAGGTGCTCCCTTGACCATCCTCTTCTTTCTTATTTTTGTTGCCCTATCCGAGGATCCATGTTAAAAGGTCCCACCTCAGTTGCATCACCCCATTATCCATACAGGGCCTTTGGTTTAGTTTGGTTTTTAACATTTATTTGTACATATTTTTGTGGTATAGTTTGTTGTTTCAATACATGCATATACTACACACTGATTCACGTAGGGTAGATAACATAGTTTTTTACCCATAAATCCACCACTGTCCTTCTCCCCGACACCTTCTCCACCTTCTGGCCTCTGGCAACCATTATTCTACCCCCTTCTTCTATGAGAACTACCTTTTTTTTAGATTCCACATGAGTGAGATCATGTGGTATTTTGTCTTTTGGTGTCTGGCTTATTTCATATAACATAATGGTCTTCTGTTCCATCCATGTTGCTGCAAATGACAGGACTTCATTTTCTTTATAGCCAAATAGTATTCCATTATGTATATATACCATAGGTGTTTTTTTATCCATTCATCCACTGATGGGCATTTAGGTTGATTCCATCTCTTGGCTATTGTGAATAGTGCTGCTATGAAAATGGGAGTGCAGGTGTATTTGACATATTGATTTTATTTCCTTTGGGTATATACCCAGTAGTGGGATAGCTGGGTCATAAGGTAGATCTATTTTTAGTTCTCTGGGGAACCTCCATACTGTTCTCCACAAAGGTTATACCAATTTAGATTCCTACCAACAGTGTAGTAGGGTTCCCTTTTCTCCATATCCACAATAGCATCTGGTATTTTCTGTCTTGTCAACAATAGCCATTCTAACTAGAGTAAGATAATATCTCATTGTGGTCTTAATTTTCATTTCCCTGATGATTAGTGATGTTGAGCATTTTTCCATATGCTGTTGTCCATTTGTATGTCTTCTTTTGAGAAATTCTTGTTCAGGTCCTTTGCCCATTTTTTAATTGGGTTATTTGTTTTTTTGCTGTTGAGTCGTTTGAGTTCCTTATATATTCTAGATATTAACCCATTGTCAGATGTGTAGTTTGCAAACACTTTCTCTCATTCTGTGGGTTGTCTCTTCACTTTGTTGATTGTTTCCTTTACTGTGCAGATGCTTTTTAATTTGATGTAGTCCCAGTTCTCTATTTTTGCTTTTGATGTCTGTGCCTTTGTAGTCTTGTTCAAAAAACCACTGCCCCCTCCTATTTCAAGTAGCATTTCCCAATGTTTTCTTCTAGAAGTTTAATAGTTTCAGGTCTTGAATTTAGGTCTTTAATCCATTTTGAGTTTATTTATTTGGGTATGTTGAGAGACAGGATCTAGTTTCAATTATTTATATGTGGATATCTAGTTTACCAACACCATTTGTTCAAGAGGTTGTCCTTTACCAGTGTATATTTTTGGCATGTTTGTTGAAAATCAGTTTGCTATAAATTTGTGGGTTTATGTTTGGGCTCTCTATTTTGTCCCATTGGTCCACCTGTTTGTTTTTATGCCAGTACCATGCTGTTTTGGTTACTGTAGCTTTGTAGTATTAATTGAAGTCAGGTAGTGCAATGCCTTCTTTTTTTTTTTTCTTTCTTTTTTTTTTTTTTTTTTTTTTGACTCAGGATTGCTTTGACTATTCGGGGTCTTTGATTATATTTCATATGAATTTTAGGATTTTTTTCTACTTCTGTGAAGAATGTCATTCATATTTTGATGGGGATTGCATTGAATCTATAGATCACTTTGGGTGGTATGGACACTTTCACAGTGTTAATTCTTCCAATCCATGAGCATAGAATGTCTTTTCATCTTTTTGTGTCCTCTTCAATTTCTTTCAGTAGTGATTAGTAGTTCTTGTTGTAGAGATCTTTCACCTCCTTGGTTATATTTATCTTATTTTATTTTATTTTATTTTATTTTATAATTATTTTATTTTATTTTATTTTATTTTATTTTATTTTTTATGACTATCATAAATGGGCTTGCTTTCTTGACTTCTTTTTCTGCCAGTTTGTTGTTCAAGTATAAAAATGCTACTGATTTTTGCATGTTGATCTTGTATCCTGCAACTTTACTGAAATCATTTAAAAGCTCTAGGAGTTTTTTTGTAGACTCTTTAGGTTTTTCTGTCATCACAAACAGGGACAGTTTGACTGCATGCTTTCCAATCTGGAAGCCCTTTATTTCTTTCATACCACCCAACCCCCAATTTTTAAAATGTACACTACATCTTGAAGTCAAGTAGTGTGATGCCTCAAACTTTGTTCTTTTTGTTTAAGATTGCTTTGGCTATACAAAGTCTTTTGGTTCCATACAAATTTTAAGATTATATTTTCTATTTCTGTGAAGAATGTCATTAGTATTTTGCTAGGGATTGCAGTGAATCTGTAGATTTCTTTGGGTAATATGAACATTTTGATGATATTAATTATTTCAACCAGTGAACATGGGGATAACTTTTCATTTATTTGTGTCTTCTTCAATTCTTTTCACCAGTGTTTTACAGTTTTGTTGTAGAGGTCTTTCACCTCCTTGGTTAAATTTACTCCTAGTTCTTTTTTGTTTTGGTTTGGTTTGGTTTTGGTAGCATTTTCTGAATGGAATTACTTTCTTGATTTCTTCCTCAGGCCTTTTTTTATTGGCCTATAGAAATGCTATTGATTTTTGTATGTTGATTTTCTATCCTGCTACTTTCCTAAATTTATGTAATAGTTCTAGTAACTTTTTGGTGGAGTCTTCAGTGTTTTCTGCAGATATAATCATGTCATTTGCAAATATGGATCATTTGACTTCCCTCTTTTTGATTCTTGGTTTCTTTTTCTTGCCTTGCTATACTGGGTATAACTTCCAGCACTGTGTTGAATGAAAGTGGAGAAAGTGGGCATTCTTATTTGTTCTAAATCTTAGATGACATGCCTTCAATTCTTATTTGTTCAGTATATTAGCTGTGGGTTTGTCCTATATGGTCTTCATTGTGTTGAGATACATTCCTCCCTATACCTAATTTGTTGAGTGTTTTTATCATGAAGCACTATTGGGTTTTATCAAATGCATTTTCTGCATCTATTGAAATAACGTATAGTTTTTTTCTTCATTCTGTTGATGTGATGCATTGTGTATTGATTTGCATATGTTGAACCAAACTTGCATCCCTAGGATGAAGCCCACTTAATTATGGTGAATGTACTTTTTGTTTTGTTGATTCTATTTGTTATTTATTGAAAATTTTAGTATCTATGTTCATGAGAGATATTTGTCTGTAGTTTTTTGTTGTTGTTGTTTTCCAATTTTTGTATAAAGGTAATGCTGACCTCATAGAATGAATTTGAAAGTTTTCTCTACTCTTCAATTTTTTTTGAAGGGTTTGAGAAGAATCAGTATTATTCTTTAAATATTTGGTAGAATCTGCAGTGAAGCCATCTGGTCCTAGGATTTTCTTTGTTGGAAGACTTTTTATTACTGCTTCTATATTATTACTTTTTATCGGTCTGTTTAGGTTTTCTAACTCTTCACAACTCACATTTGATAAACTGTATGTGTCCAGGAATTTATCCACTTCTTCTAGGTTTTCCAGTATGTAAATATATAGTTGTTTGTTATAGTTTATTATGATCCTTTGTATTTCTGTGGTATCAGTTGTCATGTCTCCTTTTTTATTTCTGATCTTATTTATTTGAGTCTTTTCTCTTTTTTTCATTAGTGTAGCTAAAGGTTTACCAATTTTGTTTATGTTTTCAAAAAAACAACTCTTCACTTCATCAATTTTTTGCATTTTTTAAATTTCTAATTATTTCTGCTCTGACCTTTGTTATTTCTCTTCTTCTACTAATTTTGGGTATGGTTTGTTCTTTTTTTTTAATTCCTTCAGGTATAATGTTAGGTTGCTTATCTGAAGTCTTCTTACTCTTTTGAGGTAGGCATTTATTGCTATAAACTTTTCTCTTACAATTGTTTTTGCTGTATCCCTTAGGTTGTGGTATGTTTTGTTTCCATTTTCATTGGTCTCTAGGGATTTTTCAATTTCCTTTTTAATTTATTCTTTGACCCATCCATTGTTTAGGAGCATGTTGTTTAGTTTACATGTTTCTGTACAGTGTCCAATATCCTTTCTGTTAGTGTTTTATTCTGTTGTAGTTCAACAAGGTAGTTGGTATAATTTCAATTCTTTTTAATTTGTTGAAGCTTGTTTTGTGACCTAATATGTGGTCTACTCTAGAGAATGTTCCATGTGCTGCTGAGAAAAAAAAATGTGTATTCTGCAGCTTTTGGATGAATTGTTCTATAAATGTCCGTTAGATCTAATTGGGCTAGAGTGGAGATTAACTCTGATTTTTTGTTGTTGTTGTTGTTAATTTTCTGTCTGAATGATCTGTCCTTTACTGAGAGTAGGGTATAAAGTCCCCAACTGCTATTGTGATAGAGTTTATTTCTCCCATTAGATCTAGTAGTATTTGCTTTAAATATCTTGGTGCAGTGTTGGGTGTGTCTATATTTAGAATTGTTATTTCCTCTTGTTGAACTGACCCCTTTATAATTATCAATGACCTTCATTATGTCTTTTAATTTTCCTTGGCTTGAGGTCTACTTTATCTGATATATATAGCTACTCCTTCTCTTTTTTAATTTCCACTTGCATCAAATATCTTTTTCCATCCCTTTACTTTCAATGGTTGTATGTCTTTATAGGTGAAGTGAGTTTCTTGTAGGCAGCTTATTGTTGCTTCTTGTTTTACAATCCATTTGGCCATTCTGTGCCTTTTAACTGGGGAATTTAATCTGTTAACATTTACAGTTATTATTGATATATAGGGGCTTGTCACTACCATTTTGTTACTTTTATTCTGGTTGATTTGTAGATCCTTTTTTCTGGTCTTATTGTCTTTCTTTGTGATTAAGTCACTTTCTATAGTGCTATATTTTGATTTCTCACTGTTTATTTTTAGTACATCTATGACTGGGTTTTGTGTTATGGTTACCATGAGGCTTACAAAAAACATGTTACAGTTATAACAGATTATTTTAAATTAATAATAACTTAACTTTGATTGCTTAAAAAAAAAGAAAAAACCAAAACCAACTTTATGCTTTGATGTCACTACCCACACACACACACTTTTTGACACTTTGTTGTTTCAAGTTACATGCTTTAATCTTGCCTATCTCTTATACTGTTGTTGAGTTTTTTATTATCCTGTTGGGTTTATCCTTTAGACTTCATAGTAAGGACATAAGTGGTTCATTCACTACCCATAGAACATTGAAATATTCTGAGATCTTCTGTGTACTTACTTTACTAGTGAATTTTGTACCTTCAAATGTTTTCTTGTTACACTTTAGCATCATCTTTCAGCCAGAACTCCCTTTAGCAATTCTTGTAAGGCAGGTCTAGTGTTGATGAATTCCCTTAGACTTTATTTCTCTTTCATATTTGAAGGTTAGTTTTGCTGGATACAGAATTCTTGGTTGACACTCTTTTTCCTTCAGCACTTTTAATTTATTATCACAGACTTCCCTGGCCTGTACAGTGTCTACTGAGAATTCCACTGACAGCCATAGTTGGGCTCCATTGAATGTCATGTGTTTCTTTGCTCTTGCTGCTTTCAGTATTCTTTCTTTGTCCTTAGTTTTCAATAATTTGATTATGATGTGCCTTGGGGTGTTTCTCCTTGGATTGAATTTGATTGTTAACCTCTGAGCTTTCTGTAGCTGGATATTGTCGTCTGTCTCCATAGTTGGGAAATTTGGGGCCATTATTTCCTTCAATGTGTTTCTAGGTCTCTTCCTTTCTCATCTCCTTCAGGTATATTAATCGTGAGTAAGTTATTTCACTGAAGGAGTCCAATTATTGCTGCAATTCTTTTTTATTATTATTCTTTTTTCTTCTTCTCTGATTGGATTGTTTTGTATGTTCTGTCTTTAGGGTCACTGATTCTTTCCTGTTTGATCAAGTCTATTGTTGAAGCTTTCTATAGAGTTTTCCAGTTCAGACAAAGTATTCTTTATTTCTAAAATTTCTATTTTTTTAAATGATTCTATTTCTTCATTGAGTTTCTTGTTCTTCTTCTGAATTGTTTTCCAAATATTCAATTTTCTATCCTGTGACTCTGAATTTTCTTGTGACTCTCTGAACATCATTAAGAGGATTATTCTGAATTCTCAGTGAAACATTTCATAAATCCACTGCTCTTCTGGGTGCATTTCTGGTGCTTTTTTGGTTTCCTTTGCTGGTGTCAAATTACTCTGTTCTTTTTTGATCTATATGTCTTCTGGGTCCTGAACATTTGAAGAGATGACTGCCTCATCCAGGTTTTACAGTTGGTTTTTGGTGGTGTTAGATCTTTCCTGCTTAATGTCAGAACTTTGTCTGACATTGTAGGGATTTTTCCTAGAAGAATTTTATAATTAAGTATGAAAATTGCATCTAGAGAAATTTCTCCTGCATAAAAATTGCTAAGCTTAAGTATTATGTAAGTATTTCAGTGAAATTCAGTAAGTTTAATAAGAAGTAAAAAAAAAAAAAAAGAAAAAAAAGTTTCAGCCCAGTAAGCCTAAATTTTAGCAAAATTTTGAATTTTAAAAAAATTGCTTTACTTAGGAGCTGGACTGAAACTTGGTTCTAGGTGAATTTATAATTAGGTATAAGGATGTGAGCATGAAAAGTTTTCTAGTTAATGATAAATATAAATTCTTTTGTGTGTGTGTGTGTGTGTGTGTGTGTGTGTGTGTGTGACCGGTAAGGGGATCTCAACCCTTGGCATGGTGATGCCCGCACCGCACTCAGCTAGTGAGTGCACCAGCCATCCCTATATAGGATCCGAACCTGCAGCCTCAGTGCTTCCAGTGCCGCTGCACTCCCAGTGCCACACTCTCCTAAGTGAGCCACAGGGTCGGCCCAATATAAATTCTTGTTTGGGGGGTTTGACAAGAAATTATTTATATTTATAAGTTTAATAAAAGTTAGAAAAGGGGGAGTTTGTGGGTTTAATCATTATATGTATAGAGGTATGCATACATGCATATGCATGTATGTGTGTATGCATGTTCATAAGCATGTAAGCATAAGTGTATGCATGTGCATATGCATGTATAGTTCAATTGCTTATGTCTGGCAAGCAAGAATCAATTAGCACCTTATGGTTGGTATGTGAATAAAGGATATTGATTTATAAGTCCAGCTACAATAGACTTGATTGTGTCAAGGCCTTGCCAGCCATGTTGAGTCACAGCATCCCCCAAAATTAAAAAATAACAAATGCATGAAACCACAGTTATGCATGATCATGGGCTGATTAATCTTTAGTCCATCGAGATGTCTTACTGAAGGGGAATGAGTGGGTAAGCTTAATTAGATGTCCCTGAAATAAGAACCAGATGCCAGTTATAATTTCACATTAGAAACCTCCAAGTATTATGGTCCAAGTGCAAGGAGAAGGACACTTCCTGAACAGGTTGCTGATTTCTTGAAGCTTGGTGGTAAATATAGCACTGTTGGAGGTGATACACATGTTGTCTAGAATTGATTTTACTTAATGCTCTATGTACAGTCAATAATAATATATCCTATGTACTCCAAGAATTTAGCTAGGTCAAGAATTTCATGATTAAGTGCTTTTTTTGTTTTCTTTTATTTGGGTGAATACAATACTATTAATCTTTTTTTTAAGAGATAATTTATTGTACATATATGTGTGGTACAAAGTTGACTTTCAATAGTTATGTACAATGTGTGACAGTCAGATCAGGATAGTTAGTTTATTCATCATTAAAATATGTAATCATTCTTTGTGTCCATTAACCAATTTCTCACTAGCCCCCCTCCCTCTACCCCCTCCCCTTTACCACCTATACTAACCACAGTTCTTTTCCCTCTTCTAAAAGTTTAACATATTATTCTGATTGTTGTTTATTTCTTTCTCTTTCTCTCTTTATTGTTCATGTATTTATTTATGGATTCAGCTCCCATTTATGAGTGAAGACATAACTATTTCTCTTTCTGCACCTGGGTTGTTTCACTCAGCATAGTTTTTTCCAGGCTCATCCATGTTGCTGCAAATAGCAGAATTTCATTCTCTTTTATGGCTGAGTAGTATTCAATTGTGTATATATATCACATTTTCCTTATCCAGTTATCCATCAATGGACATTTAGACTTTTTTGTAATGGGTTTGCTGCCAGAACACAGGTGTTGTGAAAACCACTGCTAAATCAAAGCCAAAATGGGAAAGGAAAAGACTCATATTAACATCATCATCATTGGACATGTAGATTCAGGCAAGTCCACCACTACTGGCCATCTGATCTACAAATGTGGTGGGATCAACAAAAGAACTATCAAAAAGTTTGAGAAGGAGGCCGCTGAGATGGAAAGGGCTCCTTCAAGTATGCCTGGTTCTTGGATAAACTGAAAGCTGAGCCTGAGCATGGTATCACCATTGATATCTCCCTGTGGAAATTTGAGACTAGCAAATATTACATGACTACCATTGATGCCCCAGGACAAAGAGACTTTATCAAAAACATGATTACAGGCACATCTCAGGATTACTGTGCTGTCGTGATTGTTGCTGCTGGTGTTGATGAGTCTGAAGCTGGTATCTCCAAGAATGGGCAGAACCATGAGCATGCTCTTCTGGCTTACACACTGGGTGTGAAACAAATGATTGTTGGTGTTAACAAAATGGATTCCACTGAGCAACCCTACAGCCAGAAGAGATGCAAGGAAATAGTTAAGGAAATCAGCACCTACATTAAGAAAATTGGCTACAACCCTGACACAGTAGTACTTGTGCCAATTTCTGGTTGGAATGGTGACAACATGCTGGAGCCAAGTGGTAATATGTCTTGGTTCAAAGGATGGAAAGTCACCTGTGAAGATGGCAATGCCAGTGGAACCACGCTGCTTGAAGCTCTGGATTGCATCTTGCCACCAACTTGTCCAACTGACAAGCTCTTGCATCTGCCCCTCCAGGATGTCTACAAAATTGGTGGTATTGGTACTGTCCCTGTGGGCCGAGTAGAGACCGGTGTTCTCAAACCTGGCATGGTGGTCACCTTAGCTCCAGTCTATGGTACAACTGAAGGAAGGTCTTTTAAAATGAACCATGAAGCTTTGAGTGAAGCTCTTCCTGGAGACAATGTGGGCTTCAATGTTAAGAACTTGTCTGTCAAAGATGTTCATCATGGCAACATTGCTGGTGACAGCAAAAATGACCCACCAATGGAAGCAGCTGGCTTCACTGCTCAGGTAAGTATCCTGAATCACCAGGCCAAATCAGTGCTGGTTATGCCCCTGTACTGGATTGTCAACAGCTCATAATGCTTGGAAGTTTGTTGAGCTGAAGGAAAAGATCGATCAGCATTTTGGTAAGAAGCAGAAAGATGGCCCTAAATTCTTGAAATCTGGTGATGCTGCCATTGTTGATATGGCTCCTGGAAAGCCCACGTGTATTGAGAGCTTCTTTGACTATCTCCTCTGGGTCATTTTGCGGTTCATGATATGAGACAGATAGTTGCTATGGGTGTCATCAAAGCAGTGGACAAGAAGGCTGCTAGAGCTGGCAAGGTCACCAAGTCTGCCCAGAAAGCTCAGAAGGCTAAAAGAATATTATCCCTAATACCTGCCATCCCAGTCTTAAACAGTGGTGGAAGAATGGTCTCAGAACTGTTTATCACATTTGGCCATTTACGTTTAATAGTAAAAGACTGGTTCGTGAAAACAATACATCGTAAAACCTTCAGAAGGAAAAGAGACTATTTTGTTGATCATTTTGTTTTTTGTGTGTGGCAGTTTTAAGTGATTAGTTTTTAAAATCAGTACTTTTTAATGGAAACAACTTGACCAAAAAGTCTGTCACAGAATTTTGAGACCCATTAAAGCAAATTTTAATGAGAAAAAAATAGACATTTAGTTTGGTTCCATACCCTGGCTATTGTAAATAGAGCTGTGATAAACATGTGGGTGCAGGCATGATTAAGTGCTTTAATGTACAATAACCATTCAGTGTTTTATGTACTGCATATAATTTAATGTACATGCTCATATGCATGGGGTAAATTCATGGACAATAAGACACATACGTACTATGTATAATCTAGCATATATAGTAGTAATACATTATTAATGGGGCAAATCACAATTCACAATATATGTAGGGTGTTTGTAATTTCACATTTATTCTTTCAATACTGACATAATACTTGAAATAAATTGTTTTGTTTTCAAATAGCAGAAATCAAGAATAGTTTAAGTAGAATTTCAGCTTTGGGTGCTGATAGTGGGGTGGAATGCTTCTTCCTTGATTGTCCCGGGGAGATGTTTTTCTCCACTTTTGGTTTAAAGACCAAAATAATATATTATACTACAAGGACTCTTCATTTAAGGAATGTATTCTCTATTAGGCTTGTAAGAGGTATGAGGATGAGAATAATGAAGAAATAAAGAATTTATGCTGCTTGTCCAATAATAATAAAAGGATGTTCTACTGGCTGGCCTCCAATTCATGTGAGTGCGGGAAGGTCAGAGACTAAGATTCAGAACAGGAACTGGCTTAATGATCAGAATATTATACTTCATTGTTTGGATAACTGAAGCATGGAGATGACTGCTAGGATTAGGATAGATGGGATGAGGGCTAAGATACCCCCTAGCTTATTAGGGATGGATCATAAAATTGCATAGGAAATACCATTCTGGTTTAACATAGGGTGGTGTGGGAGGGGATTTTCTGGGGTATAATTGTCCGGGTCCCCTAAAAGGTTGGGGAAAAATAGAACTAGGGGGAATAGGAGTAGTACTAGGAAAAGAAAACCTAAGATATCTTTAGTTGTGTAGTAGGAGTGAAATGGGATTTTATCTGAACTGGGTGAGATCTCTGATGGGTTGTTGGGTCCTGTTTCATGTAAAAGTAAAAGATGAACAATAACTAAAGCTGAAATAATGAATGGTAAGATGAAGTGAAAGATGAAGAAATGTGTAAGGGTGGCTTTGTCAACTGAAAATCCACCTCCAATTCATACTACTAAGCTTGTTCCAATATAAGGAGTAGCTGATAATAAATTTGTAATTACTGTCACCCCTCTGAAAGATATCTGTCGTCATGGTAATACATAGGTTATAAATGCTATGGCTACAACTGTGAAAAGTAGAATAATTCTGATATTTCAGGTTTCTAAGAAAATTTATGATCCATAGTATGGGCCTTGCCTATGTAGGAAGATAAAGAATATGGGCATTCCATTGGTATGCATATAATGGAAAATTCAGCCATAGTTCTTGGCAGATGTGCGATAGAGAAAAATGCTGTTGTTGTACCTGATGTATAGTGTATAGCTAAGAAAACTCCGGCAGTAGTAATAAGCAAATACCTATGCGTGAGCAAAAATTTCATCATGCTGAAATAATTGATGGCGCAGGTAAATCAGTGAATGTGTGATTAATAATTTTCAGGAGGGGATGAGATTTTTGTTTTTTGTTTTTTTTATTTATTTATTTTTTGGGGGGGGATGAGATTTTTGAATGTTGGTCATTAAAGTTCTTAAAGTTGAAATACAATGATAATTCTTCATGTCATTAGTTGCGGTTAGATTCCATGAAAGAATCATGACATATATTGTATTTTTATTAAGTATCATTTTTGTTATTGGTTTTATAGGATTTGCTTCAAAACCTTCACCTATTTATGGAGGCTTGGAGTTAATTGTTAGTGGCATATTGTGCTATTGTGATAAATTTTGGTGGGTCTTTTTTAGGACGTCTTTTTCAATTTATTTAGAAGACACACTAGTAGCATTTGGTTACACTACTGCAATGGCTACTGAAGAGTACCCTGAAACTTAGGGCCTCATGTTGTGATTTGGGGGGCTTTATTGCTGGGTTTCATGATGAAATTATTCATGATCTTATGAATAACAGATTATGATGAGATGAAAATTATTATCAATTTTAAAAACATAGGTGATTGAGTAATTTTTGAGAGTGAGGGGATTCTTCTTTGTGAGGATTCTGTGGTGTGGTTGTGCCTGTGGGTGTGGCTGTGCCTGTGGGTGTGGCTGTGCTGTATAGAATGGAAGTTAATTAATGGTGGTAGCTGGTTGATCTTTATCAGTATTCTTATTGTTATTGAGATTACTCATGGTAACTAGATAATAATATGAGTAAGACTGAGATAAGAAATAAGAAGAAATAGTTTGATTAAACCTTTTTGGTTAGAGATGGCTACTGAGCCTGTTATCTGAACATGGGAAATGTTTTTTGGAGTTACTTTTTCTAATCATGTTAAGTCTAGTACTAGAGAAGCTGTATTTTGACTTGCAAAGAGGTTAAGATAGGGTGATGGGCAATGAATAATTACTGGGAAGAAGTCTAAAAGGTTAGAAAACTTATATGAGTGTGAGGAAATTTTGAGTCTTGGATTTTATTTATTTAGATTTAGCACTAGTGCCACAGGGAAGCCTGAAATAATTATAGCAATAGCTGTAAGTTGTAGGTGAAGTGGTAGTCAATAGCCCGCCCAATAACAGGGTTTGTTAAGATGGCAGAGCCCGGTAATTGCATAAAACTTAAAACTTTTAATCAGGTTCAACTCCTCTTTTTAACAACAGGTTTATAATTAATCTTCTCCTACTCATTTTCCCCACTATTCTTGCAACAGCGTTTCTTACTCTCATAGAACGAAAAATATTATTCTATACACAACTCCGCAAAAGACCTAATATTGTTGGCTCTTACAGTCTTCTTCAGCCTTTTGCCAATGCAACAAAACTATTCATTAAAGAACTATTATGACCATTAACATCTTCTATTCATCTGTGTATCATTGCACCCATCCTTGCCCTCGCCTTAGCCTTTACCATATGAATCCCATTACCAATAACATATCCACTAATCAATATGGACATGAGTGTTATTTATTCCAGACACATCAAGTCTAGCTGTATTCTCTGATCATCACGCTCAAAATATGTATTAATTGGTGCTCTCCAGGACACTAGCCCAAACAATTTCATAGGAAGTTATATTAGCTACTATCTTATTATCATTCCTACTAATAAATGGATCCTACACATTATCAACCTTAATTATTACTCAAGAATTCATATGATTGCTTTTCCCATCATGGCCCTTAGCCGTAATGATTCATTTCAACATTAGCAGAAACCAGTCAAGCCCCATTCGACCTAACAGAAGGTGAATCAGAACTTGCATCAGGCTTTAACATTGAATATGTCGCAGGTCCATTTGCCCTATTTTTCATAGTTGAATATAGTAATAAAATTATAATAAATGCCCTAACCACTATTCTTTCTCTAGGAGCACCCACAATATCCTTACACCAGAAATCTTCACATTTAATTTCGTCACCAACACACTTCTAACAACCCTATTTCTATAAATCAGAGCATCTTTCCCACAATTCCAATATGAACAACCAATACATCCTCTATGAAAATATTTCCTACCACTAACATTATCTCTACGCATACAATATATTTCAATGCACATCTTATTATCAAGTATTTGACCACAAATATAAGAAATATGTCTGACAAAAGAGTTACTTTGATACAGTAAATAATAGAGGTTTTAATCCTCTTATTTCTAGAATTATAAGAATCGAACCTATTCTAAAGAACTCAAAAATCTTCATGTTACCTATTACACCATATTCTACAGTAAGGTCAGCAAAATAAGCTATCAGGGCCATACCCCAAAAATGTTGGTTTATATCCTTCCCATACCAATTAACCCTATAATTTCCTTCACAATTCTCTTTACCTGTTTACAGGGACAATAATTACAATATTGGGCTCACACCAAATAATGATTTTCATAGGATTAGAAACAAACACATTAGCTGTTATCCCTGTTCTAATTAAAAAAGCAAATCCACAATCAACAGAAGCAGCTACCAAATATTTCTTAACACAAGCAACAGCATCCTTTCTTCCAATAATAGCCGTCATAATCAACATAATGAATTCAGAACAATGAGCAATTACAAACATAAGTAACTGAACAGCATTACACTAATTACAATAGCACTAATTATGAGATTCCGACTCTCCTCCTTTCACTTCTGAGTCCCAGAAGTAATACAAGGAGTCTCATTAACATCAGGCATAATTCTATCAACATGACAAAAAATAGCTCCAATTTCAATTATATTCCAAATATCATCACCAATTGACCTATGTATTATTTTAATTATTGCTACCTTCTCTATTCTTGTAAGAGGGTGAGGAGGTCTTCATCAAACACAGTTATGAAAAATCCCAGCCTACTCACTAATTGCACATATAGGATGAATAATATCCATCCTCATCTACAATCCCCCGTCATGATTTTAAATTTGTCAATTTATATTACCTTAGCAATTACTATCTTTATAGTGGTTAAACTAAAAACAAATTTCACTATGCTATCATTATCATTTATGTGAAATAAAATATCATTAATCATCCCCATAAAGCTTATAAGTCTCTTAACATTAGGAGGGCTACCCCCACTTACAGGATTTTATACCTAAATAGATTATTATCCAAGAGCTAACAAAAAATAACAGCATCATTATACCAACATTTATAGCTAGTGTAGTATTGCTTAATTTATATTTTTATATATGTTTAATTTACTCTACATCACTGACTATATTCCCAACAACCAATAATATAAAAACAAAATGATAGTTCAAAAATACACAACAAATACTATTTTTACCAACACTCATAATATTATCAACATTCTTTCTCCCGCTCTCACCAATATCATTGATCCTCAACTAGAAATTTAGGTTAAACAGGCCAAAGGACTTCAAAGCCCTAAGTATATTTCACTTATTTTCTGATATTAAGGACTGCAAGACTCTATCTCACATCAACTGAATGCAAATCAATCATTTCATTAAGCTAAATCTTTACTAGAGTGATGAGTTCCAACCCCATGAAAATTTAGTTAACGGCTAAATACCCAACTCAACTGGCTTCAATCTCCTTCTCCCACCATGAGGGGGAAAATGGCAGGAGAAGCCCTGGCAGAACTAAAGCTGCTCCTTTGAATTTGCAATTCAACATGATTACTCACCTTGAGGCTTGGTAAAAAAGAAGATTCAACCTCTGCATTTACATTCACAGTCTAATGGTTTGCTCAGCCATTTTGCCTTTTAGCGTACATCTTATACTTACATTCATCAATCATTGGCTGTTCTCAACAAATCATGAAGGTATTGACACACTGCATTTATTATCTGGTGCTTGAGCTGGTATAGTGGGAATCACCCTAATCTAATCAAAGCTGAGTTCAGTCAGCCTAGTGCTCTCTCAAATGACAACCAAATTTATAATGTTATTGTAACCACCCATGCACTTGTAATAATCTTTTTTATAGTAATGCCCATTATAATTAGATTCAGTAACTGATTAGTTCCACTGATAATTGTAGCCCCAGGTATAGCATTTCCTTGAATAAATAATATAAACTTCTGACTTCTTCCCCCACCTTTTCTGCTTCTGCTTGCTTCCTCAGTGGTAGAAGCTGGCGCTGGAAAAGGATGAACCGTTTATCCACCTTTAGCTGGAAATCTAGCATATGCAGAGACTCCGTAGTTCTTACAATCTTTTCCCTACATCTGGCAGGTGTTTCCTCTATCTTAGGAGCTACTAACCTTATTACTACAATTATTAATATGAAACCTCCAGCTATATCTCAATATCCAACACCCCTATTCATATGATCTGTATTAATTACAGCTGTACTGTTAGTTCTCTCTCTTCCAGACCTAGCAGCTGGTATTACTGTATTATTAACAGACCAGGAGAAGACCCTATCTTATATCAATAACTATTTTGATTTTTTTGGTCATCCGGAAGTCTACAGCCTTATCCTACTCAGCTTTGGGATAAATTTGCACATAGTGATCTATTATTCTAATTAAAAGAGAACTGTTTAGTTATATGGGAATAGCGTGAACTATAATATCAATTGGTTTTATCATATGCGCTCATCTTATGTTTACAGTAGGAATAGATGTTGATACTTGAGTGTATTTTACATCGGCCACTATAATTATTGCTATTCCCACGGGAGTAAAAGTACTCAGCTGTTTAGCAACACTACATGGACATAATATCAAATGATCTCCAGCCATACTACGGGATTTGGGCTTCATTTTTTTATTTATAGTTGGAGGGCTCTCAGAAATCGTCTTAGCTAACTCATCACTAGATATGGTTCTCCGTGACACACATTATGTTGTAACACATTTCCACTGTGCATTATCAATGCGAGCAGTCTTTGCCATTATAGGAGGATCTGTCCACTGATTCCTACTATTCTCAGGTTACACACTTAACTCCACCTGAGCTAAAATTCACTTCACAATTGTATTTGTACATGTGAATTTAACATTCCACAAAACTTCCTCAGTCTATCAGGAATACCACAACAATATTCCAAATACCCTGATGCATATACTATGTGAAACACTGTATCATCTATAAGATCATTTATTTAATTAACACCAGTAATATTAATAATTTTATCATCTGAAAAGCCTTCACCTCAAAACGAGAAGTCTCAGTAGTAGAACTTGCCACTACAAATCTAGAATGATGTGTGGCTGCCCTGCACCATATCACACATTTGAGGAACCCACCTCTTTGAAAGCTTAAGACAAGAAAAGAAGGAACTGAACCCCCTAAAACTGGTTTCAAGCCAGACCCGTAACCACCATGACTTTCTCAACAAGCAAGATATTACTAAAATCATTACATAACTTTATCATATTTATTTTATAGGTTAAAGCCCTTTATATTTTTATGGCATTCCCATTTCAGTTGGGTTTCCAAAATGCTACCTCACCAATTATAGAACAACTTCTACATTTCCATGACCACACTTTAACAATTGTATTTTTTATTAGCTCTTTAGTTGTCTATATTATTTCTCTAATGTTAACAACTAAATTAACTCATACAAGTACTATAGATGCTCAAGAAGTGGAGACAGTATAGACTATTCTGCCTGCTACTATCTTAACTCTAATTGCATTACCATCTCTATGAATCTTACATATAAGAGATGAAATCAATAATCCTTCTCTAAGTGTTAAAACTATAGGCCACCAGTGATACTGAAGCTATGAATATACAGACTATGAAGGCACAGATTTTGATTCACATATGATTTTCACTACAGATCTTAAATAAAGGGAACTTCAGCTATCAGAAATCGACAACCCAGTAGTTCTCCCAATAGAAATATCAATCTGAAAATGTATCGCATTCATGAGCCATTCCACCACTGGGCTTAAAAACAGATGCAATCCCAGGACGCCTAAATCAAGCAACCTTAACATCTCCATGGCCATGCTAATACTATGATCAATGCTCAGACATTAGTGGCTCAAATCACAGTTTTATACATATTGTGCTTGAACTAATCCCACTTAAACATTTCAAAAACTGATCAACATCAATACTATAATGTCATTGTGAAGCTAAACAGCACTAACCTTTTAAGTTAAAGAAAGGAAGCACTGATCTTTCTACAATGAAATTTCTCCCCTACAGTCTCCAAATAGCTTCACACAAAGGGCACTGCTGCAGCTTTTCCATCTTAGGTAGCTGCTCCATGTGCTGGTAGCTGCTCCATGGGTTAGCATGGAGGAAAAAGAAGTGGGAGGCCTATGGAACAGTAACATTGGACATTTACAGAAGCTATAGAGGGACTTTGTTGTGCCAAATCATAGAAAGGGGTCAAAGCAAGTTCAAGCAGATCTCTAAGGACAAATTGCAGATGACATGAACTTGCTGATCCAACACCCTTCACATCCTGATCCAGGATGCCTTCCTGTGCCATGGTGGATAAAAGCTCAAAACTACGTTTTCCACACTCATATCAGCTAAAGTCCCACCTGTCTTTGCACATACACAAGACTTTTATTTGAGACTGAGTTACATTGGAGTCGAGGCAAGTGCGGAGCTCTGATTCATGGGCATGGGATGCTGGCAAAGACGGCATGTTTACAGACTAGCAGTTCCTGAACTTGCATTTTTCTGTTCAAGACACAGGCAGCAGCTCTCTCAGCAGCCCAATTCTGCAGTGGAGTTCTGGAAGTCATTTCTGGAATCTCTAGCTTCAGTTTCTTTCTTTAGCCTAACTGAAAAACATCATGGATCTGAAATACACCTTTTAGTAAACCTTTTCCTTCTAAAGAGAAAAGGTAAAGAGAATGCTGTTGTCTCTACTAAAATCTTTGAAAAACTAATAAATAATTTCACAGATTGTTACTGGCAAGGTAATCTATAGGAAAATAGAACACGGAATTCTCTATCTGACCTGCGTGGGTTGGGTTTGAAGGTCATAAGGATCTGGTATATCTTATTTAACTTCTTTGCAATAGTGTCAAAAGAGAAAATAAAAACAGCTGCACTATTCTGTGTGAGACAGTTGGGGATTATCTCCATTTTGTGAGGCTGGGCAGCCTTACACAAATCATTCTGGGAATAAGGGTCCCCCAAAGCTGAGTGATGGGAGGACCTGTGCTCAGGTCACTGAAATGGGCCCCTGCACCCATGGCAATGAGACAGGAGCCTGCCTTGGGCTAGTTCCATAGCATTGGGATGGGAGGAGTCTGACCCATTTGTACACGGAGTCTGACCCATTTGTACACGGAGTCTGACCCATTTGTACACGGAGTCCTTGTTTAATCTCCTGCTGAATCTGCATAACAAACATCTCCCAGAGAGCTAAGTCTTCATGACCACCTCGCACTGGTCTACAAAGACTTCACCTGTGAGAGGCACATGGGTATGGTTACCTTCCCATTTTACAGATGAGGAAATTGAAGTTCCAAAGAGGTGAACAGGTAAACCCATTTCCCTGGAAAGTCAGGAAATGGTAGAGCCAGGCCTAGGACCAAGTCTCCAGCCTCCCAGACCAATGGTCCTTC
The DNA here is from genome assembly GCF_027409185.1 of Cynocephalus volans. Lineage (NCBI taxonomy): Eukaryota > Metazoa > Chordata > Mammalia > Dermoptera > Cynocephalidae > Cynocephalus > Cynocephalus volans. The sequence goes on along the minus strand of NC_084467.1, from coordinate 114,376,224 downwards.
CAGATCCAAGTCACCCTCTCAGTGGAGTGAGTCTCCCACAGAAGATGTCCTCAGAACTTGAGAAGCTACACTGAGCGGAAGGGAGGCTGGGCCTGTCCCAGGCAGCATTGCGCCTCCCTACACCACCCTCAGGCCAACCACAGCCACCTCTTCCTGTCCTCAGTGGGTCACAAACAGGCCTGCATCTCAGGCCAGGACTGACCTCTAAAGGCTGCTGGCCTGAGAGCCTCAGCTGGTCTTCCGGCAGGGCTAGGGACCTGCACCATCTGTGAGCTGGAAGTGGTGAGCCCTGCCCTCCTCCCTAGAGCAGGAACGCTGTCCTCTTCGGAGTCTCATAGTCCAGCTTTCGTGAGCTCTTTTCATTTTAGTCGTAACAACCATCCTGTCAGTCATGACAACTGCATTAACTTTTAAACCTGGAGAAGGCCCCACTGGTGAAGAGGCAGCTCCACCCTGGGCTCCTGACCAACCTCAGTGTGTCAGTGACACTCATACCCTGACACATCAGACAGAACCTCCAATGGTTAACTTTAGGTGTAACCTTGACTGGGCTAAGGGATGCCCAGCATGCTGGTAAAACATTATTTCTAGGTATGTCTGTGAGGGTGTTCATGGAAGAGATTAGCATTTGAATGAGTACACAAAGTGAAGAAGATACGTCTTTACCAATGGGGCTGGCATCATCCAATTCATTGAGAGCATTGACAGAACAAAAAGGCAGAGGAAGGGCAGATTCACTCTCTCTTCTAGAGCTGGGACATCCATCTTCTCCCACCCTCAGACATCAGCACTCCAATTTCTCAGTCCCTCGGACACAGACTGAATTACACTACCAGCTTCCCTGGTTCTACAGCTTGCATACAGCATATCATGGGACTTCTCAGCCTCCATGATTATGTGAGCCAATCACCATAATTAATCCCCTTTTATATATATATATCCTATCCGTGCTGTTTCTCTGGAAAACCCTGACTAACACAGGCACCTTTCTGCTGGGTTTCCTTTATCACAAGTTTTTCTGGCAGCCCTTGGCTCTAAGTTGTCAGAATCTCCTTTCATCCAGTGGGGGAGGACAGACCACGACACCAGCACAACCTTCTACCCACCCCAGGGGCTCAGGAACAGTTACTCCACCCCACAGGGACAAGTGTGGGCTCTGTAGATCCCCATCCACAGCCCCCAAGACCCGCCCAAGGACCTGTCAGTCACCCTCCCAATAGGACACAGCAGGGAGGGAGAGCCCCAGCAGGAGCTGTTCATTGAGAGAATGATTCCCCATTTATGGGGAGTCAACCTCATCCCTTATAGACCCAAGAGGGGTGCCCCATCAGCCTCCAGCCTGCCCACCTTCTCACACTCTCTGGAATAAGACCCTTCCCAGTTGTCCCCTGTCAAATGTCTGCTGAGCCTCTCAGATGCAGCTCAAAAGGCCTCTGGGAAGCCTGCCCTGACCCGCCCTGGAAGGAATTAGGTAATCCATGTTCTGTGTTCTCACAGCACTCTCAGCAGGTGGTTGGTCACTTGTGATATAACCACGTGCACTGGCTCTGGCCCTCCCCGTCTGATGCAGGACCTGGCCCTGTGAACAGGTGAGGCAAGGATGCCCTCACTCCCAGGCCTGTGCAAGAGCAGGGTGAGCACCTGAGAGTGGGAGTCTTGTTGCCTCGTCCTAGTCCCAACTGTGCCTGTGAACATCCTGGGGGTGTCACATATGCTCAGGAACAAGACAAGCAGCTTTTGGCCAAACTGCTTGGCCAAACTCAGCAGCTTGTACTATTTTCCATTCAGCAAATATTTACTGAGCACTCTTGTGCCCCAGGACTGGTAGGACTTTCCAGTCTTATGTGCACTGTCCTTCTACAGCTGACCCACAGGCCCTCTGACCTGTATGGGCACCTCCCTCCTCAGGGCCCAGGCACGACTCCTTCACATGGTTGGACCCAAAGACCAAGTCCAATGTCTGCCATCTTGCTGTCTAGTGGAGGCACATCATATATAGGCTTAACTTATCAAATTCAGTTATTTTCCCTCAATAACAAAAGTGAGAAAGAGAAAAAAAAAACAGCAATTTAAATTGTGCAGCAATTCTAGGTAGGTCTGAAAGCAACTATGAGACAAGAGCTATAAATCCATGTATTCTCTTGGTCCATCTCTCTGCTCCCACCTGCCTCTCAGGTGTGAGCCTCCTGCCGCCCAGTGGGCAGTGCTATGCAGGTAACTGTTTAACATCTGGCTCTACGGGAGGAAAAAGCCCAGTTTCCAGCATTGACAATTACTATAGTATAAATACCCCCATTCTGGTTGATTTCACATCATGACACTGAACATAGAGTTGGGAAGAGAAATGCATAACCAGCTCTCACAGCCAGTTCCAGCTGGCTCCAGAATGCCAGCGTCTGCAGGTGAATCTAATATTAAATATGCAGGACACATTTTTCACAGGATGGCACCTAAACACCAGCCAACTGTTTCATCAGAAAGAAAAGGCAGTCTCTTGCAAAGCAGGAGGAAAAACTTGGTGAGAGGTGGTATGTTGGTCTCCAGTATAGCAGCACCCTAAGGGATTCATCAGAGTAATTTTAACTGTACTTGATTTTCACTTTAAAATTGAATTCCTCTCTTCAATAACCAATGATAACGCTTGGTTACTCCTCATCCGCCCTCCTCCTTAACTAAGCTCTAGTGAAATCCCCCCTGTCTACTTACTCCCCACCAGACTGTGTATCCTTGAGGGCTCAGAATGATCTTTCCCCTGGGAGCCCAGCATGCCAGAGGAAGAACTTGGGAGCCAGGAAGACATTGATTCCATTCCTGCTTCTACCACTAAGCTGTAAAATCGGGGGCAGATCCCCAGTGCCTTCATCTTTAAAGTGGGATCATACGTACATCCCAGGATTGTTGGGAGGGCTAATAAATATAGTGAAAAAGCACCTGGCACAGCCACACACAACAGATACAACCCTTACTCTTCCCTTCCCTCCGTTCCTCCCAGGAGAGACAGGGGCTGAGCCATCGTCGGACAATGTCGTCACCTAGTGGCTATTCTCCGAATTGTCCAAAAGGCAAAGACTTGTTCCCCCATTTGAGGATAACAGGAAAACCACTTAGAGGAAGGAAGTGGTGGGTTTCTGGCGAGGATCAAGTCCACATTTTCTGGCGTTCCACTTGGTCTTATGGAAAGAGATTGTGCACTGCCATCTGAAAAACCCAGACTCAGGCCCTGGCTTTACCAAGTATTAGCTATTCGGCCTTAGGCAAGTGTAGGGAAAGTGAAAATAAATGGTCAAGGTCCCTCAGGCGTTCAGTCTTGCCAATCATTTGATGTAAATATGCACGTGCGCCCAGATGTTCCTTGGCTATTGTCTGATGTAATTGCTCATGTGCACCTAGGTGTCCTGGGTTATCGGACTTAAGTATAAAGGACGAGTGGCTCTGATCCACAGCACCTCCCACCCCCACCCCAGGACGGGGAGGGCCACGGGGAGGCTGCTACTACTGCTGGAGACTGCAGCTGCCACTGCCGCTGAGGACTGAGCTCGTGTCATCTGCCAACGGCTCCTGGGGTCTTTCCCAATTACCTAGCATGGACCTGCATGTGAGGGGTCTATGACTCAGTCTGTACAACGGGTTTGAAGGGTCCGTGGGCCCTAACCCCTAGCCCTGACAATACAGACGTCAATACAAATTGACAATACAAAATGTCAATACAATTCTACAACAATACAAAAACTTAGTGTAACTAAAATAATGAGACATTTTGGCTTTAGTTATGAATTGCTTAGCCATGCAATTGGCATAGTCCCCAACCACACGGCAAGTTATTTCACTTCTCTAAACCTCAGTTTTTTCATCTGTAAAATGAGAATGATTTCTGCCACATTAGATAAACATTCAATAAGTGCTTGTCGCCCTTCATCATGTTTTTGACCCTATTCTAGGCCCATTCCTAGATCCTCATAATATCACCTTCCTGCTCCTGCCCCTCCCCCTCGGTAGTCCCACCCCACTCCGGCCCACATCTTCTCAATCCTGTTTTCAATATTAACTTTCCACAAGACCCTTCCCCTCTGAAAGGGAGATTCTCAAATTCCTCAGCAGTTCAGGTCCAAAAACTCTAAATTTTTACAATATTAAGTCAGACTCCTGGTGATACACTTATGCTGACAAAATTAGGTCGAGAATGATATATACAGTAAAATGCCAAGCATACAAAAAAAGCATTTTATTATATTAATGGTATATAATATATATTATTATCATATAATTCTATAATAGTATATATTTATAATGTATGTTATATAATTATATATTATTTTTATCTCTGTAATTATATAGTTTATATATTATATATTTATATATTTTATGATTGTATATGATAATATAGAATGTTGTAATATATAATATTATATATTATTATAATAAAAGACATTTCTAGTAAAAGACATCCCTGTCTGGGGACAGGTACCCAACCAGCAAGCCAGAAACCCCCTCCCCCATTAACAAGCCCTCCTCCCAATAAGAGATTTTGCTGGACCAAACCCTGAGATGGTCAGGGTTGGAAGATTGTTTGTGACCCTGACCCCAAGGACACTCACTGACCAGTGTTGCTTCTGCACTGAACAGCCACCCTTCAGGTTATAAAGCCCTCCCTACAAGTGCCAGTGTAGTCTGCTGTCATGGGAAAGCCTGAGCTTTAGAACCAGATGGAATTAGGCTTGAATCTCCCTTTTCACTTATTACCCGAGTGACCCTGGACAAACTGCTGAAATTTTCGGAGCCTGTGAGCTCATCACAGCACTGGGCATTTGCACCTGCTTCATGGAGGTAGGTTTAGTAAATAAACTCCTGTTCACGAGCCCAGAGAGGTCACTGGCAGAGGCTCAAAAAATATTCCTATTTTATCCCAAATTTCTGATCTCAGACTGTAAAGCTACAGGACTACACCAGTTTTGAGTAAGGCAAATCATAACTAAAGCCAAAATGTTTTGGTATTTTAGTTATACTAAGTTTCCATTTGTATTGTCAGGGCTAGGGCACAGACCTTTCAAACCCATTGTACAGACTGGGTCACCAGACCCCTCACACGCGTCCACGCTAAGTAATTGGGAAAGATCCCGGGACCCGTTGGCAGAGGACACGAGCTCGGTCCTCAGCAACGGCAGCAGCAGCTTGCAGCAATAGCCTCCAGCAGCAGTTGCGCCCCCCACCCCCACCCCCAGGGTGGAGAGCAGCGTGGATCAGAGCTATTCGTCCTTTATACTTGTCATAACCCAGGATACCTGGGTGCACATGCGCACTTACATTAGACAATAGCCAAGGAACGCCTGAGTGCACGTGCATATTTACATCAAATGTTCGGCAAGATTCTGAACATCGGAGGGGCCCTGACCATTTTCCTATATTTTCCCAACACAGAGATACTTCCTTTATTATGAATGTGCTGGTTTTACTACCAGACCAGAATTCTAGCAGCGCTCCTTGTGACACTACATTTTCCTACTTTTCTTTAAAAAATAAACAGTCTTTGGGGATAGAAAACATAAGAATTTAAATACCCACTTATTCCTTCAGCTAACTTACTTCTACATTTTAAAAATAAGCCACTGAAACTCATTTTCAATGAAGGAAAAATGTAAATGTGTTTACAACGAACGCACTTGCCCCCACACACAAAGGATTCTTCACTCACCGGAAAGAAATGCCGTTAAAACTAAGCACATGGATGATCAGAGTAAATTATAAATTTGTGGTCAGAGAAAGGAAACAAACATCACAAAAAAAGAAAGACCATTGCTTCACACAGGCAGTAGAATGAAACATGGGGTAACTGGATAAATGTTTACCCAGAGTTGCAGTCTCCGGAGTGGAGTTTTAAATGCATGGCATGATTCCAAGTGTCTCAACCACCAAAATAGCTATGGAGATAAGACCAGTCTAATAATGAGGCACAGACCTCCCATCCCATTTGGGGATTTGTGTAGAGAGCAGCCTTGTTCTTTCCATGATCATCACTTGAGACACCAACTCTACAATGAGTGGATGCTTTCTCCCCCACTGGCCTGCAGAGCCCATGAATTCTCCATAAATGATGTTGGCATCTATTTCCACACCCCTCAAAATCTCCCAACATGGGTGATGGAAGATTCTCCCTTGCAGAGATGGCTCTCCCCTGGCTGAACCCTTCCATTTACTTAGAGCTGCCTCTGAGTCTCACTGAGACCTGGAGAGAGAGCTGGCCTCTGCCCCTCCCACCAATGTAACAACTCTACTCTCTGACAACCCTTTCTGTCCTCTGGGCCTTCTGCCTAGGAAATGTGTAGAGGAAGAGGGGCAAGTCCACTGTCCCCGTTCTCTGTAGAGTGGACAGATCTAGGAGGACCCTTTATCAGAATCTAAGCAATAAAGCAGTACCTCGAACCCCACCTGGGAAAAATATCTACCACTAATTTCTCTGCCTGGGTGTCACCATATTTGGGACCTTGAAATAGTTTTGACCAGTCTCCTAAGGCTGTCCCCACCAAAGGCCAAAATCTGTTCTTCTAACAAAATGTACTTGTAGGTGTGTGATACGGGCATCTGCTCTAGGTGTTCCCCTGGCCAGGTGCTCCCCAGCATATTTTGGGCAGTTGACCTTATTGAGTGCTTCCTGTGTGGCAGGCACTGAGGCTAAGCACTGGAGATGCATCATCTCATGAATCTTCAAACAACTCTATGAGGTAGGTATGACCACTATATCCACTTTACAGATGAGAAAGTGAAACTTACAGGAGAAAAGGGACTTTTCCAACCTCTAAGGCAGGTAAATAACAGTGAGGATTCAAACCCAGGTCAGTCTGGCACCAAATTTCTCCTTCTTGTCCTACACCTTCCATATAATCTTGAGTGCTTTCATCAACAGACCTTTATAATTACATCTGAGCCTTGACAACTATCATTGATCTAGTACAGTAACAAACAGATTCTCACTATGCTTTCCTTACCTAATACCTCAACTTTTTCATATTTTGAGAGCCAAATGACATTTTCTTTGGTGGCTTTTATTTTAACCACTCTTATTTCCTTCTGAAGATGTTTGTGATGAATTTCTGGCCCATCTGTGCTCTTAAAGTCTGCTCATGTCCAAGAAAGTAGGCAAATAAATGATAAGGCCTTATGGACTTAGGTGGGATCTGTGTCTATATATGAAAAATCCCTCTCTCAATTGCTAATGCTTTAAAAAGTGCTACCACCCCCTGTGGCAACAAGCACAGCTAGTGTCCAGATCTTGGTTTCTAATACCATTCCCAATGAAAGGAAGTGGAACTCCTGGGAGAAATGGCAGATTCTTGATTCTAGAACTTAAATAAAACATACAAGATAAGCGTGGAATATCTTATGATGCCATAAAGTAAGGAAGTGCTCAAAAATAAAAGACACAAATCGATGGGGTGTGTCAAAAGCACACAGGAGCCTACTAAAGAGTACCCAATGGCCAAACTGGAACAAATTTGAGCAACAAAAATAGATAAGATAGTACTGAATTGTAATCCAAGATATCAAATGAATATCAATGAGTTCATACTGATATAAATAAATGACTGGATAAATAAATAAATGGAAAGGAAACAATTTCCTGTACAGAAGAATGCCAAATATACATGAAGATACTCCACCCTCAGGGCGGTGAAGCATAACTCCCCACTCCTAAAGTTTGGGCTGCACATGATGACTTCCTGCCAAGGAGTACGATATGGAAAGTGAGGGAAAAGGGTAAATTTACAGTGGATGAACCTGACAGACATGACCTTTGGCAGGTGTTCAAGGTCAAAACCAACATGATCAGTCATGTTGATCGTACAAACCTCTGATATGATGTGATGAAAATGGCACTTCACCTCTGTGGCCTTCCTCCCCAAAACCAAAACCAAAAAGCCAATTCTCATCATGAGAGAAACATCAGGCAAATCCCAGCTGAGGAACATTCTGCAAAATATCTGACCGGCACACCTCACAAATGTCAACAAAAACAAGGAAAGCCTGAGAAGCTGTCACAGCCCAGAGGAGCCTAAGGAGACATGTAGGGTGGGATCCTGGATAGGACCCTGGAACAGAAAAGTACATTAGGTAAAAACTAAGAACAACTGATTAAAGTATGAACTTTAGTTAATGATAATGTATCAGTGTTAGTTC